>NC_081410.1:449136942-449449442 GCF_030272615.1 Cryptomeria japonica | reverse complement strand
ACTCATGTCCTCATGATTCTAGAGCAATAATCATCTCAAACACTATAAAAGTAACATCAATAAGGATTTGCAATTTGTAACATACATACCTATCTTCCACTGTGCTATAACTCAGCATATACAATATCTTATATATCAATCCACATATACAACATCTCATATTAATCAACAACATTTCAAATGCCAATCTAGACCAATAGAGATCATGCGATTTGACATCAATGACAACATAGATATGTAATTCCAATAATCTCTCAACATATTGTAGACAATAGGAGAGGATGTTGGAAACCTAAACCTTCCATAGTCAAGTATGATATAGGTCTCTTAGTTTTCTCGATGATTTTTTCACACATCCTAAACCATGTATAAATTTAAGAGTTGAAATGTTAGGTTGAGATGGTTGAACAAGTGACCCACTAGGTCCTTTCAAGGCTCCAATGTTGAATTTAGGAACTTTATAGTTTCCCACAAAAGATGGTGTAAAATCTAATGACCCCCAATCATCTTCGAGATGAGTTCCTCTTGAGGGGTAGGAGATGGTGTATCAACTTGTATTGATGAAGGAATAGAAGAATGCTCCAATTGTAAGAAACTTGGTAATTTGTGACTAGCTTCAATGGTATACATTATATTTGTATAGATGAAATTTACTTTTCAAAGAAGAGTTGAAGCAAAAAATTACATAGAATGAAGCCAAGGTCTACCTAGAATAATATTATAAGTAATAGTATCAAACATTACATGGACATGTGAAGGTAAAGTAACTGGACCTATTGCGATAGATAATGTTATGGTACCCAATAATTTTTTAGAAACATTATCAAATCCATAAATATAAAGTGAATCATGTTGAATAAGAAGTATCCATATTAACTTTATGTAATTAATCAATGCTACAAACATTAAGACCAAATGAATTATCAACTAAGGTTCTTCTAATGGAATTTTTATTAATAAGGACCACAATCATGAGGGGATCATATTGATTTTGACCTTCTAAAGAAGATAACTCATCTTGGGAGAATATCAATTTTAGTTTTATTCATACACTCCAACAAGGCTAGCACATCATTCGGTCCCATGTGAGGAGGAAAAGTAGTCTTTAATAGAGCATCTTGAAGCATAGAATGGTATGCGGATGAAGGTTGAATAAAGTCCCAAAGTGATATCTTATTAGGAGTAGCACAAAGTTTTTCAATAAGATTATACTCCTTACCATGTTGTTGTGAATGATGAGGGGGGAGGAAGAAAAGGTTGAGAAGGGGGAAGAACATCCAAATCTTTCTTGTTGTTTCGAGTGTTATATGTGTGAGCTACTGCAAAATACTCATTTTGTTGAGCACCCTTTACCACAATCACTAGTTTATTTTGAGGTTGGAGGACATCTTGATGAAGGTGGACAACAATATTAGGCTTATCACTACCCAAAGCATGGATTTTATTGAATTGGTTTGGTTTGTTTTTCTCAAAGGTTTCATTTTTGGAAGGGAAAGCATGAAGGGTATTATTATATTTCTCCAAATTATCTTCATGAGTAGGAAAAACTTTAGGAGAGAGACAAGCATAACTTATTTTAATGATTCATCTCTAAAGGGAAGATCATTGAAATGCATAAAAGGTAAAGTGTCATTAAGGGAATTGTAAACCATATCAATATGATCCTCTACCGCAATATCATCCTCTTTCACCAAGGTTCTCTCATGGAGGAGAGAAACATCGATACCATTTTCCAATGGTTGATCCCAAATAGGGAGATCATATTCTAGCATCAACCTGTCTTCATGGATAGGAGGGTCCTTAGGAGAAAAAAATGAAACTAATTTATAAAATATATGCATTATGAAGCTAATTTAATTGAAAATTAAATTACATATATCAAACAATATGCAAATTTTTATGTCTTTTTTTGTTTTACTAATGCAAGTGCATAAACAAAAATGAATGAAAAGAAATATTTTTGTATTCTTTTTAAATGAAAATCATAAACAAGATGTAGGACATCAGGTTCACCAAAATGTGATGAAAGAAAATAGGGTTCACTAGCTTAAGCATGCAAAACTGGGAATTTAGGCCTATTTTTGCTTTTATTACATTTAGAATATGAAGCCACCAAGAGATAAGAACTGTTGACTAACACCTTGCTCAAGAGAGTCAATTCAATATCATACTCTTAGGGCCTCTATTCCTTTTTTTATTATAATTGATTGATTGAATTTGATAAACTAGGTGATTAAGATCTAAGTATAAACAAATGATATTGACTAACCTAGAAAGTCTAAACTTCATAAATGAAAAGAAAACTATGTGGCGCAACTCTAATTGAGCCAAAATAGAATGATCTACGTTGTCTTTTAAAGTTTTATGGGCCTTTCAGATGAGTACTCTAAGACACTAGTGACTGAATTTGGTCTCTTGGTGGTCAATACCTACTCTCTGCCAGATTTTAGCTAATTTAGGGTAGACTATGGCACCCTAGGTGACCTAGTCTTGAGTCCGTTTGATGAATTAGAAATCTAAACCCGTGACAATGTATTAGGTGATTTATTACTATTGCACCTCTTAGAACTTGGATCTACACACAATAAGAGAAAAAATAGTGTTTGGGGGATTATAGGGGCTTTCCTTAGTCAAACCCTAGGTTAGGACTCAACCTTTTTTACACTGATAAAATGAAATAGAAGTATAAATTTGAAATACTTGAATGGAGATGCTTAAATTGAAACAATTATACCTCAAATTGATGATGCAATGTTGTTAGGATAAGTTCACTATGTATTGATGCGATAAAATGATTGAAACATCATGAAATAATATACAAAACAATTCTTGAATACGCCTTGAAGTAGCTTGTTGCTCATTGAATTAGATCCTCTCTTGAATTCTTCATGATGAGATATTCATGAGATATTTTTAATCAAAAAAAGAATCAATTGAGAGAGAGAGAGGCCTTTATACCTCATCAAGTATTTTGGGGTGCAAAAATCAAAGAAGGTTAACATGAGAAAAGAATTCCCACTTAGCCAATCTGACTGTTTTAAGTGATTTAAACTTGAGCCAACACATCAGGAAGTGGGGTGCCCAAGGTACCTTGCTCCTTTAAATATGGGTCTAAATTTAAACCGAAGGTCCAGGATGCTGAGGTGGGGCTAGGATTAAATGAAATTGAGTTATGTTGTCGAGGTGAAATACAAAAGGTCACACATGTTGAAATAGGGCCTACATAGGTGAGAAGTGAGGAGATAAAAAAATTAAAGGGAACACCTATGATTAAGGGCCCAAATAGGATTTTGTTGATATATTTAATTAAGAAAGGACCCATAATATTAATTTTAAAATATTATTTAAATAAATAAATATTCCATAATGCATAGTGGAATTAGAGATAATAAAACAAGTGCTAGGAGAGTGTGAAATTGGACACCCTAATTAAAGGTGTACAATTTACAACATCTAATAACACTTATAAATTCTTATCAAGAAACAATATATCTATTAATAAATTGTATCTTATATATGTCTCATGAAAATATATATATTCCCTCAAGTTCTTGTCTTTCAATATGTCTAGATGCTCACATATTCACACCCCAGATATTACTCCTAGAAGTACCCAAACAAGTACCACTCTCTCTCCTCATCCAAGTGAAAAACCACCTAATTCACTATGTGGCACTTTGCAAAACTATCCATTACCTATTAAAAAATTGATATTATGACTCCAAATGTGAAAGATATGACCAATTAACTATTTCACAAAAATGTTTGGATTTATAGTACCAAAGTTTGATAAAAACATTAAAACTTGGCAACCTTTTCTATACCACCATGTATTTCCTAGAGAGAAATTTTTATGACCATTAAAAGTTAAAAGTATGGTATCATGGGTGAAACTTATGCTCTCTACAATAAAATTTATCCTTAGTCTATGGAGGGTTCAAACATTTATTTTTACAATGTTGACATTGGAATGATGACATTCCTAATACTAGAGAATGGTGCATAAGTGGCTTTGCAATGTGAATGATGTGTAGTCTATCCTCAACTGGTGGATTTAAAACTTTTTCAATCTATTTAAATTTTCACTTTTTATAATTGATAAATCCCATAGGGGCTAGTAGTTTGGATCTGTTCAAGTAGGGGCCAAAGGGCCCACCATATTCACATTATCGGTCATGGATTGATAGGTATTGGTGGTACCTTGGTAACACCCATTGGTAGCATTGTATAGTGCACATTATATATTTTTTTTGTTGGCCAAACAAATATGACCTTACGATAGTAAGGAAGGGATCATTTTTCACTTCTATATTTGGGTTTCCAAAATAGGTTAAATTTAATGTCAATATTCATTTCTTGGGCCTAATAGATCCGATAACAAGGTCCATTTTGTGCTAGAGAGTTATTTGTAAAAATTCCCTTATAAAAACCTCATGGTAAACATAGAAAAAAATTAATTTTACAACTAATTTTCAAACTGTAGATGTCTAAAAAATCACTACAAACCATCAAACTCTAAAACCTTAAATTTGCATATTACAACCTACACAACATATCTCATACCTTAAAATAACTAAAATCTCTCCAACATTGTTGTGCATTTAACTTTGCATCATATTTTTGCATACAAACATTAAATGAAAAGAGAGATCTCTTATATCCCTCAACCACAACCATGGATTTAGTACCACTTTTTTAGGAAAATAGTACACATTAATCATACTATTTGCTATGTAACCCCATGAGAGAAAAAATGCATGAAAACTTACAAAATAACCATAAATAACCATAATGAAATGATCAAAGATATACCACAAGATAACATAAGATATACCTTGGAAAAAACCTCAAGAGAAAAAACTCAATGTCCAAAACTATCCACACTCAATATATTATTCATAATGAAAATATTATAATACACTTATAAATTTTCCACAAACTCTTTTGTAACATTAGCTCCTCCAATGCATCATCTATGTGTCCAAGCATGCATCTACACATCATATGCCCTAATTCAAAAGTGTATTACTTAGAAGATAGTTCAATAAAATCACAAACAAATCAAATCAATCAATTAGCTAACCTAAACCACCAAACTATGCTTTCTTTTATATAATAAAGCTCACACAAAACAACCAAGGTAAAACCACGTGTATCAAAATCATGAATAATATAAAGCCATTGAACTCAACATTCACCTTTTTGGCACTAAGTTTCCTCATATTAAATATTATTGTCCTGAATACGACAATTTTGGGCACCAATTTCAATCTCCTCAACATTGAGGAGACTCATCATTTTGTAATGCAACACACAAAAGGCTAGAGTACCCAACATGTTAAGTGTAGGAAATGATTCCTTGTGTCCTCAAAACCATCATTTTCCAATACCAACTATACCATAAAATTAAAAAAACATAATATTTTTCAATATGAACTATTTCTGCACTCTCAATATTCATTTTACCAATAGGACCTTAAACAAATGAACTATATTCATTTTACAATATGAACTATTTCTGCACTCTCAATATTCATTTTTCAATTTGAACTATTTCTACAATGCTATTCTTCCCATATAACTTTGTGGAGCTATATCACAGTTATCATATCTTTGCTAAAAACAAATGCAAATATATAGAGTCCGTTGGGGTAGGAAGTCATCCTTTTTGAATGCACATAAAATCATCCTTTTTGAATGCACAATGGTCATGTTACTCTTCCCTCAAGTTTAATAATTTATAATTATAATTGTTAATGCATTCAACTGTTATTTTCACTCTTAATGTAAAATATTATTATTGTGTTTTGGACTTTGGTGAAGTAACTATTATTATTTATGTGGGGTCAGTTAATTATTTGAGCAATATTAAACTGCAAAATCTTTAGTTTTTTTTTTATAATTTTTTTAAATATAAAAATGTGATTAATTGAAATAGATTTAAAGTGTTATATTAACAAGTGATGTATAGCAATTAATTTTTATTAAAAAAGAAGTTGATAATAATTAAGTGAAAGTATCAATGAATATTTTAATGATGAAAATATGTTTTTTATATTTTAATATAAAAATATAATATTTACATAATTCATATGAAAATAGGTAGAATGGAATCACTTTTCAAGAAGTCAATATTAAAGTCACATTAAGACAACAAAACAAAGTGGTCAAACTATTAAATTGTCAAAGCTATGTTAGTAGGAGTAGGAGAAGGAGGAGGATCCTTGTTGAGTGGGTGTTGATGAAGATGAGATTGAGGTCCCTTATTAGGTAACTCAATATCATAACCAACAACACACAATGAAAGATTTTTTTTTTTGAAACAACACATTTCTACTACATTTATTGATTTCAAAATTATGAAAATGATGAATTACAATAATGATTCTCTTCTTCCCAAATCTTCCTATTTCATGAGAGATATCCAATTGTTCTCCTTTTGGATATAAATCTATCCTTTCTTCATTCTTTTCACCAATGTTTAGTAGCATTTGAAAGGTCCGGAAGAGAGTTAAGAACTTAATTCAAAACTATGAGGTTGTTTTAGTAATGTTAAATTATTGTATCGATCAAGATCCATCTGGTGGCACTTGACTTGGAACAATAAGTCATTGACACTTAATTAAGGATACTCTACAAAAACTTGGGCTAATAAAGGAATCCATGTCTTTAATGATATGTTTGAAAATAATGCTTTCAGGACTTTGGAACAAATGAATTTGGAATATGATATTCTTGAGTCTCAAAAAAGAACTTTCTCAATCTCGAATAATGCTATAAGGGGTGTGGGTCCTTCTACTAGTTTGAATAAATTTTTAGAGTTTACTAGCCTGGTTATGTGGAAATATGACATAAATTTTAAACAATTTTCTATAAAGGAAATTTATGCTATGTTGATTGATATGAGAAGTATTTGTTTGGCTCAATAAATGCTAGAAATTTTCTCGGTCTGACAAAATTGGTCTACTAGGTTAGGACAAATTTGGGCTAAATCAACGACCCAAAAAAAGCATGTTTCGGATGGTCACTTCTTGTTATAAAATTAGTTGTTAATTTTGAATTTCAGCCTTTTGGCATCCCTAGTAGAATGTGTGAAATTGTGTAATTTGTTTGAGAAATTTTAAGCATTTTCTCTTTGAATGTTAACTTGCCTTTTGTCTTTGGTATATGTTTATTTGGTAACCAAATGGCATGGTATATTAAATATGACTTTAGTTGGTTTGAAATTATTGCTAGTTATGTTCAATCCTTTTTTGTCGAACTTAATAATTTTTGGCTTATTTTTACCAATGAGATGTTTTGGTTTATGTGGAAAAGGAGAAATGGGAAATTCCAAGGCGAGAGAAGGTTCCTTGCTAAGTTCAATAGTGAATCCACCTTCTATTGTGATATAGGTTTTAGCTATCTTGGAAATACCTAAAGACATATTCATTATTTTTCTTAAAGAGGAACTTATAAAAGTATACAAATCGGAGATCATAAGTGCTGATTTCTTCACTTAAAGAAGGATAATTTGAACAAGGACATGGATAATATTAAAAACCTCTGTAAGTGGATAAGATTAAATCCAAATATGTTGATAAACCCAACTACCAATTTGTGGTGAAAGATGTTGAATATATTGAATAATATTATGATGTTGAGTTGGATAATATATTGAATATCTTGATAATTTCATAATGTATCAAGATGGATAATATATTGAATATCTTATTTGATTTGTTGTTGTTATTGAAACATGACTTCGAAGTTGTCGAATAATATTATGATGTCGAGTTGTTCTAGTACTTTGACACACATAGGAAGACTCTTCATTATTATAACTTTGTTATTCCATCAAAATTTTAATTGATCAAATATAAGGGTCAATCAAACAATAATAATTTATGGAGTTCATCATTTTGATGATAAACCAATGATAATTAATACCATAAAGAGTAGGGACAACCCACATAGTTCATTATATTTAATTAGTATAATAACATGAAAGTTTTATAAATTGTAAGCATATTGTGGATTTCTTAGGTTTGTGTTTTGATTTCTTTTATATATTTATTACTACTCATGTAACTAAAGATATCTAGTTTATTCCTTACGTATGAGTTTATTCCTTAACTAATAAATGAAACTTTACATGTGAGATTAGGCCTTATAAAAACCACGACAGGCATCCATTACTCCAACCTCAGATTCAAATTTTACATGTATTTTATTAATTGGAGAAGCAAGAATACATAATCCCTGTTACAATAAACATTGCAAGATGGGCATTAACATTATCTTTTTAGTACTAATGCAAAACAAAATCCGAATATTTGGAGCTGATGTTTCGAGGTCTCTTGAATCTGGGAACATGATTATGAGGGACTGCTACTTGTTCCTTATCATCATCAGCTCTCTTGAATTTGAGAACTGGTTGATGCTCTGAAGAAACACATTGAAGAGCACCGTTGCAAGTTCTTCTTATCACCAGCTTATGTGATGAGGGTGCTCTGAATCTAGTGGGCTTAACCATTTCCCACTGCCCACAACCCCCCTTTATACCCTCCTTATCTTCCATTTCCAGAAAACCAGCGGCTACAGCTGCCAACATGTTAAGCGCACCAAAGGATTCATTGTGATTTTCATTACTGCCAGTACCCACATTCAGCAACTGCATGGGCTGGGCTTCTGCATTAGACATTCAACATTCATTAAGTACAAATGAAGAAAACATGAGCATGTGGGTGGCAGGAAATTGAGTAGTAAACATTCATTACCTGGAATTAGTGAGGCCTCATTCGGAGAACTGGTTTTCACAAATGCCATCTTCTTCCGGGCATTGCCCCATTTCCAGAAACTGTCGTATGACACGTGCATCATCCGCAAAATCTCTTAATACAGACGAACTTAAATGCACGCCAAGTGAATCAATGCACAAGTGGAAAAATGCAGAAGTGAATCAATACAGAAATGGATCAATACAGAAGTGGATCAAACTCAATTCAGGTGATCACAGCTCGAGCAAAACAAACGGGCTAGCTTAAGCTAAATAAAGAGCAGAAAACTTAATCGGTGCTAAATTAGGCAAGACTATGCTCCTTAAATTCATCTGATTTTCTATTTTTAGATTGTCCCATGGTTCTTTACATGCATGGAGTAACATTTTATATTTTTTATATTTTTTTATTTAAAATCCTTTACATGCACGCAGTAACATTTTATATTTATTTAATTTCCAAATTAAAATCTTTAAACTTGAAATGTAAAAATAAATTTAGAATTGTAACGAAAATGTATTTTCATATTTTATATTTATATAGTTTTTTATTTAAAATTTTCAAACATGAAAAATAAATGTTTATTGCATATGACAAGTAATTTAAATTTAGAATTTTAACAAAAATATATATTTTTAATTTCAAGATGATTTTTTTTCAAATTCTATTAAAAATTAAATACATTCATCTACATATCAAATTCAAAATATATAATGAACACACAATAACATTTTTTAATTGAGAGAGAGAGAGAGAAAGTAAGAGAAAGACGAATATAGATAATGAGTTAGAGTGAATATGAGACAAATAAACATGTAAATATAAAATCTTTTACATGCATGCAGTAACATTTTATATTTATTTAATTTTCTATTTAAAATCTTTAAACATGAAATGTGAAAATAAATTTAGAATTGTAACGAAAATATATTTTCATAGTTTATATTTATATAGAGAGATGAGAGAGAGAAACAAATAAAATATTTAAAAAAAATTATATTAAAATTGTTAAAGTTAAAAGTTTTAACTTTTGTATTTAAAAATACAATTAAAGTCAAACTTAACAATAATTGCATATTCCTTTTTTCTTTTCTTAAATAAAAATTTAAATATTAATATATTATTGAGTAAATGAGTATCAAAATAAAAATAAACATTGTAAGAAGATATATATCTTTAGAAACTTTTTAAATAAATATATTTAAAACATCAATGCTAATACAATTGGGAATTTAATTTTTTTTTTTATATATAATAATATTTTAATGTAAAATTTATATAATAGATATATTATAAAATTTATATTATTATATTTGCTATATATAAAATTAATTGAATAAAAATAAATATAATTGAATTATTTTTTAAATCAATTTATTAAATATTCAAATAAAATAAAAATTATGAGTTCCCATGAAGTTAGATTTTAAAGATGTGAAAAAAATAACTTTCAAAAAGAGAAGATTATTTTTAGAAAAAATATAATATAATGATTTAAATAATCCCTATTTCATTATTAAATTGAAATTTATGAATAATATTTAAAAATTCACTAGAAAAAATCAAATATTTAAAAATATTTATTTTTCCCATTTACAGTTAAAATAGTCAAATACATTTTAACAAAATACAAAATAAAATAAAAACATAAAAAGATCATTATTTTTAAAAAAATTCATTCCTCTTTTTTACTTTCTTACATCCAAAGAGATTAACTATTTTTTTTTATCATAACTATAAATAACTCAAAATATCAAAGCATTCAAATTTTACACATAGATATAAAAATTTAAATGAATACATTTTTTTTTGTTGGGTTTCTTAAACTATTTTTTTAATCTATGAGAATAAAATAAAAAGATAAATAAATTAGCTTTTTCATTTATTTAATTTAAATTATTGAATATTTTTTAATAAATAATTCATTTTATTTTTTAGAAGTTTTAAACATATTTAAAACTACCAAATAATTAATTTTCGTATGAAAAATAAATAATTTATTAAAATTTGGATAATAAATTTTATATGTATAATAAAATAGTTATAATGCTAGCAAATCAAAGAAAAAACTGCTCATCCAAATATGTCTTTTTCAGCCAAGGAAATAAAGCTCTTCATTTTGGATAATATTATATTATTCTTTGATGGGCATGCTTGAGTCTGTCTAATTTATGAATTGGTTTAACTTTGTCACTATTGTACTTATATAGCTTCTGACATACATTTAATGTAATGTATTAAACTAGCAATTGCACCTTGGTGTGCAATGGGTAAGCTGAAAGGTTTGGAAGGGCAATTAGGATTTTTTTCGTTCTATTAATTGAAAACATTTGTATAGTACATGAGGTGAACTCATAGGTCATTTAGAAAATGATGTTGTTTGTGCAACAAAGGTCTCAATGGAGAAGTGCCAACATTAAATAAACTATGCATCCTTCCAAACATGATAGAAAGAAATATACATATAGAGATGAATACGGAGATGGATAGAAAGAGGAGATGGAAACATAAAAAGAGAGAGAAGAGATATATATACCTAAAAGAGTTATATATATATATATATATATATATATATAGGAGTGACAGATAAAGAGGAATACATATATAGAGGAAAATAGAGAGAGAAAATAAAAGTGTATATGGTGAGATGAAGTGATATATAGAGATAGGGAGAGAGGGATAGAGAGAAATAGAGATAGATAGAGTGATAGATAGAGATGTAGAGGAGGGAGAGAGGGAGATATAAATAATGGAGATAGAGAGTGGGAGAGAGAAAGAGGGAGAGATAGACATATATGAGAAGAGAAAGGGAAAGAGGTACAGGTAAAGAGATATATAGTGGGTTACATAGGGAATGTGAGAGGGAGAGATGGGGAGAGATATAGAGAGAGGGTTGAAGAGAAAGGGAGAGAGAGGATAGTGGAGAGGGGAGAGGGAGAGATCTAGATGAGGGGGATAGAGGGAAATCATCTTTTATAGAGAGAAGGGGAGAGGGAGAGATATAGATAGAGGGTGATATAGAAAGATAGAGAGGGCTAAGGAAAGAGAGAAATGTCAGAGGAGATAGTGTAGGTAAAGATATAGATAGAAAGAGATCAAGAGAGGAATGAGACAGATAGATAGATAGAGAGAGAGAGAGAGAGAGAGAGAGAGAGAGAGAGAGAGAGAGAGAGAGAGAGAGAGAGAGAGAGAGAGAGAGAGAGAGAGAGAGAGAGAGAGAGAGAGAGAGAGAGAGAGAGAGAGAGAGAGAGAGAGAGAGAGAGAATAATGAGTTAGAGTGAATATGAGATAGATAAACATATAGAGAGGGAAATATGGAAGGTGAGAGGAAGAGAGAAGGAGAAATGGGGATAAAAAGGAAACAATGAGACAGGGGTAGACAAAGATATAGTAAGATAAAGATACACAAGTATTGGATAGGTCAAGAGAGAGAGGGGAGATAGAGAGAGATAGGGAAGGAGAAATAGGAAGTTTGTATGAGTGAAAGAAAGCTATATAGAGATAAAGATAGGAAGAGATAAACAAGGAAAAGGTATGTGTGAGATAAACAAAGAGAGAGAAACATGGATAAAAGGAAGGAGAGATAGAAAGGTAAATGTAGTGGGAAATATAGAGAAAAGAGATATAAGGATGAGGGAAGAGATAAGAGAGAGAGAGAGAGAGAGAGAGAGAGAGAGAGAGAGAGAGAGAGAGAGAGAGAGAGAGAGAGAGAGAGAGAGAGAGAGAGAGAGAGAGAGAGAGAGAGAATTGTTCTTTATTGTTGATTTTTTAACATATGACAAAATAATTTATTTTACCTTGAATGGTCTATTCATTTTCATCCATTAAAATGGATAGACAACACAAATGACATCAATGAAATCATAATAGAAACAAATATCCTATACATTGATGATAGAACAATAAAAACTCTTGCAATGGTAAGAATGCAACAAGTAAAAGGAGACATACGTGGAAAACACAGCTACTATGGAAGAAGAAAACAACAATTAAAAAATTAAAGAAAAATCTAAGACAACCAATGTTTGAATCGTCTTGCATGCGTTCACTTTACATTCACATTGACATAAATACTATTTTGACCACGCATTCATTTGATATTCACATTGACATAAGCAACCACAAAAACTTCCTATTATATTTTTACAATAAATAAAAATTTAGTCAATCAAATAATTATAAATCATCATGATTCTAATTATTTTTAATTATTATTTATAATTTCATAAATAATTTAAATAAATTATAAACCTAAATCTAAATAAAAAATTGAAATAAATTAAACTAAACGTAAAGGCAAAATATATTAAAAAATTTAAATATTAGTATTTAGATAATGATTAAAATAAATTAATAATAAACAATTCATTTTTTTAGATAATAACTGATTAAATTGGAAAGTAGTTTTTTTTTACAATTTATTAGAATTGAAATCTTAGTATTATTATATAAATAAAAATAAAAAATCAAAATATAATTATGTTAGAATAATTAAAATTTAAGTAATACAAATAATGATATATTAGATTAATTTTAATAAATTTTAGTTATTATTTACAAATTCATAAAAAGGACAAATAATAAAAAATAAATTTCAAACTTTTAGAAGCTTGAAATTTGAAATGTAAAATAACGTTGGAATGGCGGAACCGGCTCTGCAAAATCTATTGGACGTTAATGGCAGATTGGGGAATTCATAGGGAAATCAAAAGGGAGGTGGTATGAAGAGAAAGGCGAGATTGTGGTGGATCTTATGGAGGAGATGGAGGAAGACATACAGTTTTGGGAAGAACAAGCGGTGTTCGCAAGGATCGTCAACCTCAACTGGTCAAGGAAAAATATCAGATCGTGAATTGAAGATAAGTGGGGCGATCAAATTGTCATCAAATTTATTCCGAAAGGATTCTTTGTGGTGCTTTTTGAAAAATGATCAGAAAGAGATTGTATCCTTAATCAGGAGAATTGGTTTGCAGGAAAGCACGTGGTGTATTTGCAACCCTAGACACCAAATTTTGATCCCATCCTGTTGGCAGTCTATTCATGCCTGATTTAGATATGCCTTTACAATTTTCCAATTGAATATTGGGGAGAGGTCTTCTTGGAGAAGATCGGCAGAATGCTTAGGACGGTGTTGGAGATAGATGTTGATGATGAGGAGGATTTGTGTAAGTATGTAAGATTGAGGATCATGACAGTCAGGCGTATCCGAGAGCATATTACATTACATACATTGAAAGGTGCATGGAGGCAGCAGATAGAAGTTGAAAAAGAAATCCGTCATTGCCCCAGATGCGGTCAGAAGTTTCATAGAGAAGAGGACTGCGGAATGTTCATTAGAAAGGCTAGGAATCCTTTCAGGAGACCGCTACAAAATTGGAGGTGAAAATTGGAACAACCATCGAAAACGGTTTTGGTTTCTATAGAAAAAATTCAAGAGACAATATCTCCACCACAACAACAAAATAAGGGTTCATTGTCACCATTAAAAGTTGGGGATGATCTTTATTCAAAGATTAGGAATGCAGCCATCAATAGGTGTCCTGATGATGGAGGGGAGATTCCCAGATAGGAAGTATTTGAAACCAAGGTGGGGGCTGAAGATCCTTTAACCCTCCTAATCAATAATTCATGTAAAGGGTTATTTGATACGGAATTTGAATTTGATAAGGACTTTTAGGAGGAAATGTTTCAAGAGGATGCTTTGGAGAATGTAGATCCGAGATGTATTAGTCAGTTAGCTAACGTTTTACTTGGTAAAGCCAAAGGATTCAGAGGCAGGTAGAGCAACCGTCAAAAAAGGGAAGACAGTGCAAAAGAGAAGAGAATTGTTAGTGTATTCGATTTTATGAGGAAAGCTAAGGGAGAAGGTCTCTCCCTTGGCAAGAGATGAAGATTACTACATGGAATGTTAGGGGTCTCTTAGCCCCTGACAAAAGACGCTTGGTGAAATGAGCATTTTGTAGATGTAGTTGTGATATCATTGCCATCCAGGAAACAAAGCTTAGTTCAGAGAATGTGAATTGTTTCATTAAGTTTGTAAAGTTTGGGAGGGTGTTTTTAAAGAAGCCAATGGAGCCACTAACGGACTTGGCATTATATGGAATCCTTCTTTGGTCAAAGTCACGTTATTAGAGAAATCCGAGCACTGGATGATTTGTATTGTCTACAATTTGAAGGAGAATTTGGAATTTTCTTTAATAAATGTTTATGGGCATACAAAAAATTTAGATAAGTCTCATATTTGGTATATTCTTTCAAAAAAATTTACGACTTGAGGAGTGATAGGACAGTTGTGGTAAATGATTTTAATGCATTTCTTGATTTAGATGAGAAGAAGGGAGGATTGAGAATGTCAAATAAGGTCATGGAAGATTTCCGCGACTTTATTGCACAGAATCACTTAAGGGATGTTGTCCTGAAGAATGGCCTATTCACATGGACTAATCGAAGGGCCAACTTTGCAAACATTTTAGAAAGATTGGACAGACATCTCATTGGAGAATTATGGATGGACTTGTCTTTTTAGGTAGAGGCATCCGTTCTTCCAATATCTTTATTAGATCATTTTCCTATGGAGCTTAAGTTGAGTGAGGCTCCATCTAAAGGAAGCAGTAGTTTCAATTTTTTGAGCATGTGTTGGAGAGATGGTGAGTTCATTTCACATCTCGAGCAATGGTGGAAAGAGAGTAATATATTTAGGGGAACCCTGAGTTATAGCTTCGTGAAAAGACCAAAATTCTTAAAGGAGAAGATTAAAGTTCAGAACAAAGATACTTTTAAAAATATATTTGCAGAAAGAGATCAAGTTGAGGAAGAACTATCTCTATTAAATTCTGTCACTATCACTTCCGAGATGTCTAACGATGCGTATCACAAAGAAATAGCTCTCAAGAAGGAATTGGCAAAGTTTCTTCTTAGAGAAGAAATATATTGGTGTGACAAATCTAGAGAGCTATGGATTAAAGAAGGTGATGCGAACACTAAATTATTTCATGCCTCGATAAAGACTAAAAGGAGTAGGAACAAAATAGACTCGATCTTGGATCAGGAAGGCAAGCGACATTCTTCTCCTGAAGCTATTGAGGAGGTAGCGGTGAACTTTTTCAAGGATTCACTTGGTGATGTTAATGGGTACAAACCACTTCAACCTTATCTGATGATGAATATTATCTACAAGGAGATTTTAGATGAAGACAAAAAATTATTATGTTGTCCATTCACCATAGAGGAGGTCAAAAAGGCTATTTTTGATTTGCATCCAAACAAAGCTCCTAGCCCAGATGGGTTCACCGTGGATTTTTTTCAAAAATGTTGGGGGTTATTGGGTAACAACATTCTCACAATCATGGAAGATTTTAGAAAATAGGGGAGATTTGTGAAGGAAATTAATCATACCAACATTGCTATGATCCCTAAGAAGCAGGATTGTTCATCCATTGTGGATTTTAGGCCCATTTCTTTATGTAACTCTATTTACAAAATTCTATTCAAGGTTATGGTGAACACGTTAAAACCTATCCCAATGAAGATCATTTCGCCTGAACAACGTGGATTCACCCTAGGTCCTAAAATCATGAATAGCATAATCATTGCAGTAGAAACTATTCATTCTATGCATACTTCCAAATTTCAAGGCATGCTTATTAAATTAGATGTGTCCAAGGCTTATGATCGAGTTATGCGGAGCTTCCTTTTTGAGGTACTTAGAAAATTTGGTTTTGATAAAAGATGGTTGAAATGTATTGAACATTGTATTTCATCTGTAAATTTTTCCATAATTGTTAATGGTTTTGTGAGCGGTTTCTTCCAAGATACTAATGGGCTTCGGCAAGGAGACCCTTTGTCATCCTTTTGTTTGAACTTATGGCAGAAGTTCTCAGTAGGCACATAAAAAGAAAGGTTGGGTGAGGTCATTGAAAAGGTTTTTCAATTCATGAAATTTTGGATCTGATTTCTCATTCACAATTCACAGATGATACTATTCTATTTGGTGAAGCTATGGAGAGAGAAGCTCACATTATTAATAATGTGTTAGAAGATTACGAAATGGATTCTGGCCGGTGTATGAACAAGCACAAATCAAGGATATACTTCCTCAACACAAATAAGAGGTTTCATTCAAAGATAGTGAGATTATTGCAATTTGGTCAAGGCAGTTTTCCTATTAAATATCTTGGGGTTCCTTTGTTCCCAAGAAAATTGGACAAAAAAATTTGGGAAGAGGTTGTCAATAAGTGCAAAGCTAAATCTGCATCATGGAAAAATAAATTGCTTTCGTAGGTAGGGTAGATACAGATGATAAAATCTATTTTCTCTGTAGTTCCTGTCTATTACATGTCTTGCTAAAGTTTGACAAGTTATTTGGGAAGGTTTGAAAGAGGAAAGAAAGATCCCTTTAATCAATTAAGAAATTTCTTGCATGCTTAAGGAGGAAGGTGGGGAAGGTCTTAGGAAAATGAATTTCCAAAACTTGGCACTTGGTGCCAAACTTGCTTGGAAAATGTATAATTTACCCCATAAAGGCTGGTGCAAGTTGATGGCTACCAAATATCTAGACTGGAATGAGACAGAGAGAATATTTACATTGGCCAACTCAGTTGGAGGGTCACCAATATGGAAATTCATTTGGGAAAGAAGGAAGATCTTAATAGATCATCTCACATGGCGGATTGGTAATGGGCGCAAAGCAAAGTTTTGGAGGGATTCTTGGAATGGAGAGGAAGCATTGGAAAATGTGTTCGAGGATCAAGATTGGATCAATCAAATTGAGGTAGTTATGGGAGTTTATGTGGTAGATTATGTTGATGTGAATTGTTCTCCAAATTCTCCTATCTCGTGGAAGCGGGTTGGAGATTGGCAGAGCGATAACAGTCTGAAGTTGGTTGATATACTTAAAAGTAGGAAGAATTTCATTTTGAATGAAAATGATTCTCTTATTTGGAATGCTGCCAAATTAGGTAAATATAAGGTGAGTTTGGGATATGAACTGTAAAGAAAGAGACAAAAGGATTGCAAATGGCCTGCCATTCTATGTTGGGACAAAAGGGTGTTTCCTAAAGCTGGTGCCTTCCTATGGATTGCATTACATGGAAGGATTCTTACATATGATAGACTTAAAACAATAGGTATAGTAGGGCCCAATAGATGTTGCCTCTATAAACAAGAGGAAGAATCTGCAGAACTTTTATTGTATGGTTGTTTTTATACAAAGCAGTGTTGGGATTGGCTATTATTGAAGCTTCAAGACTAGATGGTGTGCAATAGTACTTTCAAATACTTTATTTTTTCTTGGCCGATGGGGGGCAAGACCTAAAAATGGGGGAGTCTATGGACTATTGGCCCATCTATGGTTGTCTGGCATGAGTGGAAAGAGAGAAACAAAAGGATTTTTAGGGAGGAAGAGTTGAAGGTTCCTCTTCTTATTAACAAAATCCAAGTGGCAATAGAAGAAACTATTAATGGTAAGATCCATAGGAGAAGATATAAATATTATACTAAATGGGATATAGAAATGGAGCAAGTATGGAATTTGAAATAGTGCAGAAGTCACTATCAAGGTGCTCAATTCATTGAACAAAAGAAAGTCAAGTGGACACCTCCCCCACCCGGATGGAAAAAACTAAATTTTGATGGAGCTAGTCGAGGTAATCCTAGATTATCTGGGTTTGGTGTGGTAGTTAGAGACAAGAAGGGCAGCTTAGCAGGGGCAATATATGGACCTGTGGGAATTGCTACTAATAACATAGCGGAAATCGCTGCTTTAGAGGAAGGTTTGAAATGGGTCACATCTATTGAATTTTCGAAGGTGATGATAGAGGGTGATTCTCAAGTCATCCTAAGAGGGATTATAAAGAAAGGATTTGTGAATTGGTAGTTAAATGCATGGATCTCGAGGATAAATTGCTTGCTTCAAAAGTTGACGGATTACCATTTTCACCACATTTTTCGCGAGGGTAATCAAGTGGTGGATTTTCTTTCTAACCGAGGTATTGATGTGACTCTGCCAATAGTCATGTCGATGATAGATGTAGGGAACAAAGATTTTCAGAAAATCTTGAACAATGATAGAGATCATATCTCAAGGACGGGTATAGGGTGAAGTATTACCATAAAATTTGTTTTTCAGTCTAAGAGAGGTATTCTCTTATTGATTTTCATTCACATAGGCTAGATAGTTGTTGCTACGACTTCTTTAGATTGGATTGCACCTGGCATTAAAGGACTCGATGGGAAGTAGAGAAGGCGGGATTGAAACACTAAAAGGATAATTCTAGATGTATTTTGCCTATTTAAGAAAGGTTCAGACTGGTTTGAGCAATCTTTTCTCAGAAGATAAAATGGTGTATCAGTTTGGCCTTAGTTGTCTTTGCCGCAAGGAGACTTTGGAAGATCAATGTGAATGACTCTTTGATATTGATATAGAAGGCCAAATTGCCATCCAAGGTTTTCTAGAGGATGTGCTCAGTGAGGACAGGCATTGGTGTGATGGGTATATTTATAAAATCATTTTGTGCTTAATGGTTGATGTTCTGCCATTGAAGGAGGCATGTGTTCAAAAAATGGTAGGGCTTGTGAGGGAAGAAGTTGTGGAGGCCATGGGTGGTGCAGTTTTGGAGGTGGTCGAGGAGTGGGCTAGTATACTGGGTCACTATTTCAACCCCCTTATTTCCCTGTCAGATGTGGAGTGCTCGGATGTAGAGGACAAAGCCTAGTTAGCTGCGGTTTTTCTTGGGAACATGAAGGAGGAGCTTATGGAAGAAGCTTGGGAAGTCTTCTGGGTTGGGGTCACGAATGTAGACATGGGGCCATTTAGGAGGATGATGCAGAACAATGATGGTTGGCTTTCAGAAGTCAGTATTGATAAGGTGGAAACTATTGGAGTGTGGGTGACCACCATTTTGAGGCTTTTGTAATTTGGTAGTGCTTTGTTTTGCTTGGTATAGTCGAGTTGGTAGTCAGGTTGAGTCAGTCAAATATATTTTGTAATCCTGTGTTTTGATTAATATAGGGTGCTACCCCACCTTGATAGCACTTGTTTAAAAAATAAAAAATAAAAAATTCAAACTTAAATTAGAATAAAAAATAAAATAAAATGCTGAATGCAAAATTTAAATAATAAACAATTATATATATATATATAATAATTACCATTGTGATGAGTATTGTTCCTGATTGAACCAACATTTGTGTAGAGCGACAAACTATGCTTATTCCTGATTGATTGCCCATAGATTAAAGAGGTTGAACAAGGGATCCACTCTAGACAAAGAATAGGTCTTCCTACACATTGAATAAAGATAAGTATATTTAATTATTAAAGAAAATCATCAATTGAGAAATGAATTTGCGATGTGATGTTTTTTAAAGAATGATATCAATATGTATTTTTATTTCTACATCTAATTTTGACAAAATAATTTAATTTCTTGCATTTAAATCATCTAAGAAATACATTTGATTCCTACATTTAAATATGAGAAAATAAAAGAAATTACATTGTGTTGCATTTAATTTTGGATAATAGTTTGGTTACAACCATATCTTTCTATTATATTTTTTACAACTATCAATTTTCTCATGACAACAAAATAGGATACAAAATCAACATACTCTCTTCCTTTACAAAATAGTAAATCTTCAAAACAAACTTCTTCATGGGAAGACATCACAATGGGATAGGACTTCTCTCCACCTTACCATAATGACATCATGAAGCCTCAAGGAGCTCTAGCCATATCCTTGAGAAAGAAGGAACCACTAAGAAACCATGGAATTTAATGATAATAGCTGATCCACAAAACCCATTCATCCGTTACACAAGAAAAACACTCATGCATTCTCACCAACTCATCTATCTTGTAACATAAACACATAGAACAAAGAAACATTTCCAAAACCAAACTTATGCAAGGGAAGAGTAAACTTATCTATGTACAAGCTCTACATCTTGATCTCCATCTCTATATGCATGGAATTCTTCTTTCTCCCAAATTTGTTTTGTCCTCTCACACTCAAGACAAATTGTTTAAAAGGAGAAGTGTGTAACACCCAAGCCCTCATTCTCGACCAGGATATATAGGAATCACAACTTGAAAGTCTTTGATGGGAGAGGTGTAGCACTCCATCAATGAGGGTATTTTCCTTATTGAAGAGGATGTATACACTTGGACACCACATCAATTTTTCTACCCCCATCCCCACTTCCAAACCTATCAATTTCATTTATGAGAGATTTTGATGGGTTAAATAATGCCTTAGGGGGATTATTGCATTATTTAAACAATGGACACTGAATATTTTGGCTACCCTCCTTCTCACCCATAGTTACCTCAAGGTTAGCTTTAGGGCCACTGGAAATAAGGGTATCCTTGGTCACTAAAGTAGAAGAAGAATAAATCACAACTTTCTTCTGCCCTTTTTTGCCTTTTCCCATAGGAGACTTGACCATTGGTATCTTTTCAGACTTAGCTTTTTTTACTAGGGGGAGGAGACTCAGCTTCATAATCTGAATCGAAGTCCTCACCACCCTACTCTCCAACACTAGTAACATCCTCAGAGGTGGCCTGAATAGAAACATTCGAGGCAGGAAGGGCACGAAAGTGAGAATCTATCAGGACTAAAAGCCCTTCATGAAGGATAGGGAATTTGGTAGGGTTCTTCTAATGGTCTTTGAAATTGGCCCTTAAAGAAGACATAAGATAGAAGGGAAAGGACATTTAGACCCCATAACGAAAATATTCCCCAACATTTTTTCCCCAACATTTAACATTTATTTATTTGGTAATTAGGGCACGAAATTCATCATTGTGGAAATTGGTATTCATTTTGATAATTTAAAGAGAAACAATTACTATGAACATAATTCATCTATTGTAATAACCCTCTTTACACACTTTAATTATCATGATTTAAAATTTATAGTTTATTGTTTACGGATTATGGTTTAAGTTTTTCATTCGAGGATTAAATTTAATTGAAAAATAAAGAAAGGAAGATATAGATAGATGGATACATAGATATACTTTTTATTCCAAATCATATAGAATATTCAATTTTGAAAAATTAAATTGGAGGGAAACAAAGGAAGAGTTAGGGGAAGAGTAAGAAAAAGAGAGTGACATGTGTGTGTGTGTGTAGAGAGAGAGAGAGAGAGAGAGAGAGAGAGAGAGAGAGAGAGAGAGAGAGAGAGAGAGAGAGAGAGAGAGAGAGAGAGAGAGAGAGAGAGAGAGAGAGAGAGAGAGGAACAACAATTCAAGATTTAATCCTTTTATTATGACAACAAAAGTTTATGAGCATGAAAACCCTATAACAATAATTTCTCTATGGTAACACTATCAAGATATTAGAGTTTTCATCTCTTATCAACAATACTAAATTAACAACAATTCATTTGTGATAGCCATCTCATCTTAGATATAAAAAAACAATTCTTTTTCTACACCTATTCCTAGAAGCATGAAATTTGAAAAATATCATTAAGAGACATGTCATTCTAAATATTAATTTGTATAAATGATAATTATAGATCTAGTTATAACATTTACCATCTTGTCTTCATTCAAATTGGTTGTTACCATTGGTATCCTCAGTAAGTTTGTTTTCCTTATCCTAGTGTAATTAGCTCCATTCATCATATTTTAGCCTATTGAGCATTTCAACATTTATAACAAACATTTTTTGGTCTAATAAATTGGGAAATGGAAAAATGAATGTGCAATTAATTAAAAATGGTGGTGTCTTCCTAAATATTGTGGTAGTATGGATCTTAAAGACCTTAGGGTTCAAGGTATTTCTTTGATTGCTAAATGGATTGTGAGAGCCTTTAAAGGTGATGAGCCTTAGAAGGTGCTCTTCAAAAATAATATCTCTTCCTCAACACAAAAAAAAGTTAAAACTTTGAATGTTGTTCATAGGCATGGTATTTTATTTAGTAACTTTAAGAGTAAAGTGTTTGGTTTTCCAATATCCATTAGCTTTTGGATGACTTGTAAGAGAGCTAATAACTTCATTCAAAATTGTGAGGTTGTTTTGGTAACATTGAAATCTTGTTTTGATCAAATATCCATCTAGTGGAACTTGAATTGGAACAATAATCCTAGAACTTATTCAAGGGTGCTCTACAAAAACTTGGGCTAATAAATTAATGCAAGTTTTTAATGATATCTTTAAAAATAATGCTTTCAAGAGTTGGGAACAACTAAAATTGGAATTTGATATTTTTGAGTCTCAAAAAAGGATTTTCTTAGTCTTGAATAATTCTATAAGGGGTGGGGGTCCTTCTATAATTGATATTGAAGTAAGCATAGTGTAGTGAAAGTTTCAATATATAGGAAAGAGTTTTTAATTTCGGGGTGAAAGAATGCCTTGCATCCTCTAGTATGTGAATATTATATGTTAAAGTTTGTTAACTTGGCTATGTGGAAAAATGATACTATTTTTAACCGTGTCTTTGCAAACAAAATTCATGCTATGCTAGCAGATACAAGAGAAGTGTTTCTTTGGCAGTATTAAATGCTAACTTTTTTCTTGTTTTGATAAATCTTGGTCTACTAGGCTATGACACATTTGGGCTGAATTGGGTGAGCCAAAAAAGTCTTGTTTCAAATGGATGCTTCTTCTTAAAAAAATAGATTCGTGCTAGAATGTATGAGTAGTGTAATTTTCCTTAGAATTTTAAGTATTTGTTCTTTCAATGCCAACTTGCTTTCTCCCTTTCATCTATGTTTTTTGGTAACTACATTCGATGGGATTGTAAATATGGCTTTACTTGGTCTAAAATTCTTTCTAGTTATGTGCAATTATTTTCTATTGAACTTACTAAATTTTGTCTTGTTTTTATTCTGGGAAAGAGGCACACTAAGTTCAATAGCGAACTTAGCTTTTTATGTATTGTGAAAAAGTTTTTAGCTATCATGGACATAACTAAAGAAAAATTTATGATTCTTCTTAAAAAGGACCTTACAATAGCTGATAAATTAGAAATTAGAAGTGTTCATTTCTTCCCATGGGGAATGGATAATTTGACAAGGATGAGCTTAAATTTTTAATAGGTTTCATGGACAAGCATAATATTTAGAAACCTACAAAAGTGGATAAAATCAAATCCAAATATGGTGATAATTTCAACTACTAGTCTATGATGAAAGATGTTGACTCTATTGATATGATTGATCCTCCAATCGGTACCTATCAGTGTGATTACTATGAGGGTAGTAGTAATCTTAAAGGATGTTGGGAATAAAGGATATGCCATGTATTTACCTCATCAAGATCCAACTAGCTTCAACATATTATGTATGCAACTATTATATTATGAAATTATTTTGATATAGTCTATCATGTAACTAGCTTCAAAAAGATAAGTATGTTGATTTTACTTATGACGAACAATTGGAGCTCTAATCTTCATAATGTATTGTCTCTATTTTGTACTCTATTATTAATATATTTTCTTTAATAACAAACCTCCCTACAACTATTCCATCAAACTATTCCTTTCTAGGATTTATTAGACAATATTATTTACTGTATCCTTACACATAAAAAAAAGAAGTTAATTTATTTGATTGAATTCACATTTCCTTAAATATCCTTAGAAACCTTATCTCCAAAATAGTTTAGTACCTTTTAATGGATCATCAAAGAATCATATTCTTTATTATAACCCTTTCCATAATTTTAGGAAGTGTGATTATGTGCTTCTATGGTAGTGACATTAACTTGACCACATTTCTAGGTTTTGTGGACCTATCATAAGAATTCTCCACATAATTCCTCATTCTTTATATTGACATGTTCATATCTAATTTAAAAATGAAGGATCACTTGAAATATAACACGTGTCAAATTATTTAAATTTACTTTCTTTTTTTACTTTTAGGGTGAATTATTTAAAAAATTGTTAAAAAATTATTATTTTTATCTAAATAGGTCATGTAATTTATAACAAATTAAAAAAAAATTGAATTGCAACAAATACACACATATATTACAACATGAACATTTTTTTTTCATTTTGTTAATAAATTATTTTTTAATTTCAATAGATCATACAATTTATAAATTTTTTTAAAAAGAATCTAAATATATCATGCATTCATTTTATGCAAGTATAGCACGTGTCAAATTCAAAATCTTCAAGAAAATTTTAAATGTTCTCAAAAGAGAGTAACTTCTTAAGTGATAGTTGCTAAGACATTAAATTTGTTTTAATTAATCAGTTATTAAGAATGTTTTTTATAAGATATGTGCATACACATTTATGTGAAATCATTTTTTCTATTTTATTAAAAATTCATTTTTAAATCTAAATAGATGATACAATTTATGACAAATTAAAAAACTTAAATATATTATGCATTCATGTTTATAAAAAGAAAACCGAATTTATTTTTATTAATCACTTATTAAAAATATTTCTCATATGTTATGTGCACACTCATTTACTATTAAATGAGTTACTAAAATAATATAATCCTACTACTAATGATCGCATAATTAAGTACGAGTTAACTAGTCTTTCATTGATCACCGTAACTAACTCACTCTAGTGCAAACGAATTTATACACACACATGGGTAACTATTTAACTGTAAATCAAGGCACATAGTGTATGGTGTAGTTAATGTTTTATTTTGGATTTGAACAAGAGATGCATTTGCATCAAGTTCCTACTAGTGTTGTTATTGTTTTTGTTGTTATTTTTTGTTATGGTAAAAGCAGGTTTTGAAGGG
Organism: Cryptomeria japonica; assembly: GCF_030272615.1. Lineage (NCBI taxonomy): Eukaryota > Viridiplantae > Streptophyta > Pinopsida > Cupressales > Cupressaceae > Cryptomeria > Cryptomeria japonica. The sequence continues at coordinate 449,423,950 of NC_081410.1, read as the reverse complement.
ACCTGAAACCCTTTACAAAAATATTTAAAAAGATGTATCATAGAAAGCCCAACATAAAACAAACCAACCAAAAAAATAGCACATGGCTAAGAGACAACATATACAACAAAAAGACACCCCAACCCAACCATACAACAAAAAGCTAGCAGAACGCCATCAAAGAAACATAAACACAAGCAAAGAACTTAACCCAGATTCTTCAAGGCTTTAGCAGCTTTAGCCTCGAGTTGATTCATCTTTTTAGCAGCATCCTTTAGGTCAATGATGTCCCAATGCACACCTGAGACTTTCTTCTTCATACTTGCTCTTTTGCATTTTCTAGGGGGACCCGAATCATCAATCCCAACAATGTTATCCTTGTCCAAATCTATAATATTCTTCTCCATATAAATATTTTCCAATTTAGCTACCATAGTGGACATATTCTTCATAGTTGCTTTGAGAATGCTATGGCTACTCTCCATGATGTTACGAAGAGTGGACTCACACTTGATAAGACTCTCCTCAATATGAGTAAATTTCTTGTCATGGATCTCCTTATTTTTTTGGGTAGCTTCCATACTTTTGGCCAAACAGTCAGCCATAACCTTTTTTTCACTCTCAGTGTAGAAAGCACCAACTCCAGATCCTTCAGGAACCTCCTGCCCAATGTCTACAGGATGATCATCACCAACCATTTGCATCTATTCCCCCACATCCACATTGACTTGAAAAACATCCAACTTGGAGGAGAGGGACTGCTTTTTAAGATTGATATTCTTGATTTCAAAAAAGAACCACCTGAAAAGATGAAAGACCTCCAATGAACTATTCTTGGAAATATTCAAAACATTAAATGGGATTTCCTATTTAGGGTGAAAGTACTGGAAATCAAAATCAATAGAATCCTGGGAATTGCATACCATCCCATGAGATGAGGAAGAAGCTTCATCTTGTGGAGGTTGAACATGGGAGTTCTGCTCATGGGAGCTATCTGATACAAAAAAAGTAGTCTTTTTACCCCTCCCCTTAAGTCGTTTACTAGATCCCTCGCTGCCAATATCAGGGGACTTAAGATCCTTACTAGTAACAGAAGAAACCAACTTAAACTCTTTCATAGATTTTTTGCTATTAGTGAGCGAAATCGTCATCATCAACCACATCTTTCACAAAAATGGAAGGGAGCTTCCTAGGATTCTCAGAATCTCTAGCTTCGAGGTACTCATACATGAGCAAAATTAACCCTTGGTGCAACACTGGGTTAATGTGAGGGTTCTCCTTATAATCATAAATATTGGAACTCAAAAGAAGACAACAAATAGAACGAGGAATAAATTTTATTATTGTCGCAAAAATGGTTCAACAACACAAAATGATACCCATAAATTTTAGCAAACCTCCCATCTAGGGTAAAGAACTCCATAATCTCCCTCAAAAGTTCTCTCCAAATCAACTTAATCTAATGAGGCTCGAAGTGGGTTAAATTATTTACCTTGACTAGCTTGGCTTTCTCCTTGTCGTTCTTTGGGAATTTCTTGACAGTAGCATCCAAAATCTTCCTATCTCTGTAGAATTTGATTCCCTCTAGGGATAGACCTGGCACTTTCGTAATAAGCCCCTCATCAATAATCGTAACCCTACCGAAAAATTTCACTTTACCATTCTTCTATCCCTTAACAAACTACTTGGTGATATTCTGATTGTGTCCATGTAATCTCCCGGAAGGGCGTAACTCCCCCTTGTTGCAGATGACGCCAAATAGTAAACTTTTTCCTCCAAGTATCACATCTAGATGACTCCACTCTATGTCTCTTACCCCCCATAGTGTCAAGCTTAAAAAAATTGACAGAGAACCTGATGGGAACAAAGTGTCTAACAAAAGACCCAGCCCCAACTTCCCAAGCAAGAACTACCCATAAAATGTGTGAGGGCATCTGAAAATAATGAGAAAGGAAGGTTCTTTGATAGAGAGCCAACCAAGTAATAATAGAAACTTTAATTACCCTCATCATCAAGATTAGTAGATATCACATCAAATCTTCTATGTGTTAGAAGGGATCTCACCTCAGCATCTAGTGTGTCCTCATTATACCGTATCTTTCTCACCTCAACCTTAACCCCCACATTAGTAAAATAATCAGCCACAAAATTCACTTCCCTATAAGCATGGGAAGTAAATAATTTATCAAAGGTTCTAATAATACTAATAGAAGCTTTGATTAAATTCTCAATAGTCCATGAGGCTCTACTTTTCCCTTTTATGCACTGAATTATATTATTCGAATCAACCTCAGTCTACACCTTCTTGCAATTTGATTGTCTATCAATTTGCAACATTTGAAAGGCTCCTATGGCTTCAGCTAGGTGGTTTGTCTAGCTACCCATGGGGAGTGACACTAGTGCAATACACCTACCATAATCATCTCTTATCATTCCCCTAAACCCACCTGACCCTAAATTGCCCTTAGCCGCCCCATCAAAGTTAATCTTGACCCAACCTGAAGGAGGAAAGCACCACACCAATCCAACTCTGGACCATTTAATCTAGCCACTTAGTATAGAAATATCAACAACAATCCTCCACTCCTTAGAGACAAAATATCCTAATCTTTTCTCAGAACAAAACACAATTTGGAAGCAGCACTAGCCACTAAATTGATGTTTTCAATGATTGCCTTGTAAATCTTTTCAGCAACCACCTTGGGGGGAGAGAGGCATCACTAGAAATATGATTATTCCTCTCCTTCCAGATACCCCAAGAAACATGAGGTAAGATAAAAGACCATAAAACCTTAATAAAAAAACTAGAAGAAGGGCATCGCCATTGAATAAAAAAATCTAGAACATGTTGAGGAAACACCCAACACAAATTCCACTTATGAAGAATTCTACTCCACACTTCAAAAGCATAAGGGCAATAAAGGACAATATGGGAAATTGATTCCTCATCCTGCAAACAAAGAAAACATCTATTGGGGAGCACAAATCCTCTCCGACAGAGATAATCAGTTATAAGAATATTATTTTGGAGGAGCCAAATAAATATATTAACTTTAGGGATAATATCTTTCACTCAATCTCTCGCCCAATGGGGGAAGGAAAAGTAACAGGAGACAACAAAGAGACAACAAAGGCCATCGAAAAGAGACTAGAAGAAGTCCCTTTCCAAATCAAGGAATCCTGAGCATCCAAAAGAGGAAGGAAAGAGAAAAGAGATAAATGAATAGGAAGAAGAGAATGGATAACATTAGATAAATTAACCCAACCAAAATCCTTCCAATAATCAGCAAAAAAAAATATAAAATTTATCTTTACAAGATTCCATAAAAGGAGAAAAATCAGGGTTGTCACATAACGGGCCGCAAGAGAGCCAAGAATCCTGCTAGAATCTAAATTTCTTACCATTCCCAGTCTTCCAAATTCCCCTAAGTGCAACCACATCTTTAGATTTGAGCACATTATTCTAAAGATGAGACCCAGCAGGGAGAGACACTGAGTAAAGGAAATCCTTCAGAGAAGAAAAATTAAACAAATATTTGCTAAGACAAATCGAGTTCCACCCCCTTTTATCTTCATAAATCCTCTAGATCTTCTTAGCCAGAAGAGATTTATTAAAAGAGCGAATACTTCTGATTCCCAAGCCTCCCAAAGCCTTAGGTTTACAAACATTCTCCCAAGCAATTAAAGACAAATGCTTTCTCTCCTCCACCCCACACTGAAGGAACTGTTTTTGAATGCTCTCAATAACTTCCTCATATTTAGAAGGGATTTTGATTACACTTAAAGCATTGACAGAAATATTTTGAAGAGAAGATTTAAGAAGTTGGATTTTGCCAGCCTAGCTCATTAGTGCTCCTTTCCACCCTACCAATTTTTTATTGAATCTATCAATCAGGGACAACCGGAAAGAATTTGGTGGCTTCAAACAAAGAGGAAGGCCAAGATAAGTTGAAGGGATAGAACCAATGTCATAACCAAGAATATCAGCAATCCTTCTCTTCCTTACCTTAGGGGTGTTAAAGAAAAAGAGGGAGCTCTTCCTCCAATTAATCAAGTGACCAGAAGCCCTACCATAAATATTGAGAGAATTATTTAGCATCATCACTTCCCTAATAGTAGAGCTCCCTAAAAGGATAGTATCATCAATGACCTGCTGATGGGAGCACACAAGATTAGATGAAGAAGGATGCAAACCTTGAAAAAGACCCTCTGAAACAAGCTTCAACAAATATCTACCAAGACCTTCAGCCATAATGGTACAAAGAATCAGAGAGATGGGATCCCCCTATCTTAATCCTCATGATGTCTCTTGAATCTAGGAACATGAGGGACTACTACTTCTCAAGAAATAGATTGAAGAGCACCGTTGGCTCTCCTGATCACTAGCTTATATGATGAGAGTGCTCTTGTGGGCTTAAGCATTTCCCACTACCCACAAGCCTTAGCCTACTTATCTTCACTTTTAAAACCATGTTCTAGAACACAAGTGGCTATAGTAGCCAACATGTGAACCACAACATGTGAGTACCCAAATTCCTCATTTCTTCATTCAGCAACTGCATGGGCTGGGCTTCTGCATTAGACATTGAACATATTAAAAAATTTATGAAAACATCACCATGTGAGTGGTATAAAATTGAGTAGTAAACATATATTCTTGGAATTATTGAGGCCTCAATTGGAGAACTAGTTTTGACAAATGTCATCTTCTTGCGAGAATTGCCCCATTTCTAGAAACCATCATATGACTTTTGCATCATCTACAAAATCTCTTAATATAGATGAACTTAAATGCATTGAAAGGATGCCAATAGTAGCAATGGAGAAGTAGAAAAATGAAGAAGTGAATCAATGCAGAAGTGGATCAAACTCAATTCAGGTGATCACAACTTGAGCGAAACAAACGGGCTAGCTTAAGCTAAATTAGGCAAGACCAGGCTCCTTAAATTCATCTGATTTTCTATTTTTAGATTGTCCCATGGTTCTTTACATGCATGCATAACACTTTATATTAATTTTATTTATTTTTATTTAAAATCCTTTACATGCATGCAATAACATTTTATATTTATTTAATTTTCTATTTAAAAACTTAAAACATCAAACGTGAAAATAAATTTAGAACTGTAAGAAAAATATATTTTCGTATTTCGTATTTATATAGTTTTAATTTAAAATATTCAAACATGAAAAATAAAAATAAGTGTTTATTGTATATGGAAAGTAATTTAAATTTAGAATTCTAACCCAAATATATATTTTTAATTTCAAGATGATATTTTTAAAATTTCTATTAAAAAATAAATTTTGAATCTAAATTGATCTTATTATTTATAAGAAATTAAAAAATCCTAAATAAGTAAAACATAAAATATTGTGACAAAAATAAGTAGTTTTTAATTTAAACACGAATATTTTTCTATTTTGTTAAAAATAATTCTTGAACCTGAATAAATAATACAATTTATAACAAATTTCATAAAAAAGCTAAATATATCTTGCATACATCTTTATAAAAATATAGCACATGCCAAATTAAAAATTTTCAAAGAAATTTATAAATGTTCTCATTTGTGTCTTAATGAACAAGTAGTATGTATTTAAATTTAATTTAATTATTAATTAAAATTTAAATAATTTTAGTTTGTATAATATTTTTTAGATTTATTTTATTTATTTCAAATCAAATTTAGTACATAGAAATATTTTTTAATCAGTATAAAATGTTGATTTGATCAGTATAAAATGTTCATTTGATATTTAAAAATAAATGCACAAATAATTTAAATTTAGAATTGTAACAAAAATATTTTTTAAATTTTAGGTAATTTTAAAAAAAAATTGTTAAAAAATTATTATTTTTATCTAAATAAATCATGCAATTTATAACAAATTAAAAAAAATTAATTTATAGCAAATTATTAAAAAAATTTGAATTGCAATAAATACACACACATATATTGCAACATAAACATTTTTTCATTTTGTTAATTTTTTTTTTTAAATTTCAATAGGTCATACAATTTATAACAAAAAAAAAATCTAAATATACCAAGTGTCAATATAAGAAGTGTCAAATTCAAAATATTCAAGAATTTTTTTAAAATTTTCTAAAAAGGGGCAACTTCATAAGTGATAGTTACTGAGACAATTAAATTTGTTTTTATTAATCAATTATTAGTTCATATGTCACATTACTTATGCATTCATTATGTTTTCAAATAGTTTAAATAGTTAGTAATTATTGTTCTCTCAATTTTTAAATTTCTACTATATATGATAACTAATTTAAATTTAAGATTCTAATAAAAATATATATTTTTAATTTCAAGATGATTTTTTTCAAATTCTATTAAAAATGATTTTTGAATCTAAATTGATCTATAATTTATAACAAATTAAAAAATCTTAAATAAATCAAACATAAAAAATTGCAACAAAAATCTATATTTTTTAATTTAAACATGATTTTTTTTTCTATTTTGTTAAAAACAATGCTTGAACCTAAATAGATAATACAATTTATAACTAAATTTATAATAAATTTCATAAAAATCTATTTATATTTGAAAATATAAATTCAAAATTTTCAAGGAAATTTATAAATGTTCTCATTTGTGTCTTAACATGTTTTAATTTTCAAGGAAATTTATAATTATTTTTTCTTTTAAATTAAGATAATTTTAATTTGTATAATATTTTTAGATTTACTTTGTTCATTTCATCAAATATAAGACAAATAATTTAAATTTAGAATTGCAACAAAATAAATTTTTAATTTCAGGGTGAATTTTTATGTAAATATATGTATATAAGTGTATAAATTGATCAATAGTATTTAAAAGATTGAATTGAATAATACATACTACTTTCTCATTAATTTTTACATTAGAAATGATTTAATCACAATAAATCTAAAACAAAGAAAAAATTATATGATTTTTTTCATATAGATGAATGCATGATATTTTAGATTTTTATAAAATTTGTTATAAATTGTATGATCCATTTAGGTTCAAGAATTAATTTTAACAAAATGGGAAAAATATTCATGTTTAAATTAAAAAATATTTAATTTTCTTTCTATTTTTAATGTTTGATTTATTTAGGATTTTTTAATTTTTTATAAATTATAAGACCAATTTAGATTTAAAAATGAATTTCCAACAAGACTTGAAAAACAATCATCTTGGATTAAATAATATATATTTCTATTATGATTCAAAATTTACAAACATAATGTAATACACCACCAAACTCAAAATCATTACTGATTAGAAGATTTGAATATCGGTTCTTAAACCTTACTAAAACCCAACATAAAATACATCAGTCAATCAAAAACATGACGTGGTTTAAGTCATAACCTCATTACAATGTTACAAACACATATTCCAAACCACAACACCAAATTGTTCATCAATTACCAGATCCAATTACTTAAGCATAACACAGTTTCACATTTACCGGTTAAAGTCCTATTTGTTAGTTTAAATGTGAAATCCATTCCATAGCTTTCCGGTCAATCATAGATGACTTAGATAACATGATAAAATAAGGTAACCATAGTTGCCACCAATGACAACACAAACTAATCATCAAGTCATCAAACAACATCTCAACTATATCATCACCAACAATCCTTATACCGGTTCATCAATATCATCAACAGTTATGCTATTATCCATTCACATTATCAGTTATTCCAATATGACAACATTCTCCCCCTTTGGCATTGATGACAATACTGAAAATCTCATCATGCTGAACTGAACTGATCCATTATGTACTTGCTCTTCTGCTCTTCTCGTCCTTTGTATTTCTTCTGTCAGTTATCTAGTTCTTCTTCTCATGGCTTATCTTCAACTAATTTTGTTACTACTTATCAAGTTTCCATTAGTTTTTATATTCAAAGTCATACTATATATTCTAGTCGGTTAGCACTACCTAAAGAGAAAGATCTTATCAATGGAAGGCTATAAACAATCTCAGAGGATTATGTATTTGCAAGAAGAGTTGGATCATGCAAATCAAGTGATTGTAGACATGCAAAGGAAAATGCAAAAATCTCTGAAAGTAAGAAGAAGATTATCTGATGACTTGTAGGATTCTCAAGAGTTAGTGGAACAAATTGAGACATCATCTGAGAATAGTATATTTGAAGAGATTGAAGAAATGATTGGAGTATTGAAAGAAAAGAACAAAGCATTGGCTGATCAACTAAAAGCAATGAAAAGAGAACATGAACATTCAGTACACAGATGACTGAAAATCTAGATGCATTGAGGACAGTAGAGGATAAAGCAAGAGATCTACAAAGAGAGAAACAACAACTTGAAGTCTTAGTATCTGATAAGAATGATGAAATCATAAGGTTAACTGGGATTCAACAAAATATGACAGATCAACTAGGTTATGCACATCATGAAGCATTTCTAAAGAATGATGAAAATCAAGCATTAAAACTTGAAGTATCAAGGTTGACTGATGAACTTAAAATAGAGAAGAAATCTAAAGAAACATTGAAGAAGAGTTATGATGCATCAAAGATGTTGGATGAGCAACTGAATACAAGAAGACCCAACAAAGATGCAGGACTCGGTTACAAAGGAAAAGAATCAACTGAGAAAGGAATTCATACTACTGAGAGAGGAGAATCATCAAAGCAAGCTGGAAATAGGAATAACATCAAAAGGAAGAAACCTATTTGCTACTACTGTGGAAATCAAGGTCATACTACCAACATATGCCAGATTAGAAAAGGTAAGCAACCGAATATCACTAAGTCCAATGGATATTGTTACAATTGCAATAAATATGGTCACACACCTAATCAAAGTAGGACAAAGTCTGTTAACAACTATCATAAGGCAAAATTCAAAGTGTTTTGTAGAAACTGCAATAGATATGGACATAGTATTGAGAAGTGCTGGTCTAAGCAAAAGAACTACATGTGGTGTCCACACCGAGCGAACACTAGAGGTTACCAAACTCACACAGATCCTTATCGACAATATGCAGCAGTACCATGGGATTACAATACAAGGATATGGTGTGAATGTTGTGAAAGATATGGACATATTAGTGCCAACTATTTTATAAGGTTTGGAATGAACAATCGAAGATCATGGAGAAATCCTGGTATGGCATGTTTTCATTGTCACAAAGTTGGACATTTAGCTGGAGATTGCAGAGATCAACCTAGAAGAGACACTAAAGAGATAAAAGAAAAATTTAAGATGATTTGGAAAAAGAAGGAAATCATGTCAGATGAAGAAAGCACCTTACCTACCAAGTTAGGTGCACCTATTCCAAATTAATCAGAAAAGGTATGAAGGGACTACATTCTCTAAAGGTTAAATCATAATAGTTCCCATTCTATTAAGTACAAAATTCAAAATCGGCATAGTTAAGATGCAATTAGTAAGTTTGAAATTCTATCAAAAGTACTTTACAGGAAACCTGTCAAGTCAGTGTATACAGGAAGCCTATCAAGTTGGTAAATGAAAGAAATTTGGTTACTCAGTTAAAATGAAAAAAAAGGGAGTAAATCGGTTAAAGGTGAACTAAGTGCATTTAATGTTTTGACCTAACTCGCACGGAGCCCGATAAGGTATTTTGTGTACTTAAAGGTATTTTCGCGGTCATTTTCATTCACCAAGTTTTCAAGAGAGTAGAGCAAAGCAAATCAAGGCGATCAAACTTCATTCAGAGAGAATTTCAAGGTATTTACATCAAATCTCATCACACTGTTAAGCTAGTTTCCGATCTTGTCAAATTGCTATTATCTACCAAGTGTGAAGCGTCAGTTGTTTGTAAATCCTCAAACCCTAAGGATAGTTTGCTAAGTTTTTACTTGAAACCTACAATGGTGCCCAAGATCCAAGATCCCGTAGTTGTCAAAAATGTGGAGAAGGCCTCACTAAAGTACTCTTTGACTCCTAAAGTTGCCTCTGAACTGGATGACAAACTGCATTTTCACTCATCCTTGATCGAGTCTTGTTAGTCGAAGATGTTAGATTCTTCACCAAATGCCATGTTGAAGAACTCGGTCATGTTGAGATTAGTGACACATATGATGAACTTTTTACCAATGGAAAAATGGATAGCAAGTACAAGCATATCAAAATCAAGGGATTAATTGAAGCCCTAGCCTATCCCCGTGTGTTCAAACCCCAGTGGGTTAAGTTTGTTTTAAGCAGAGTTCATGATGATTTTATGTGGCTAGAGGATTAACCATTCAAAATCACCAAGGAAATCATTCATGTGATCACCGGGTATCCTATCTATGATCATGCACGAGCATAGAAAATGATATCACAGAAGGAGCTAATCAGTCTAACTGGAGTAGAATCTGATTACCAAGGACTGAAATTGAACAATGTCACTGATGCAGAACTTAAGTTTACAATTAGAGTAATTGGTTATTGTTTCTTCCAATCAGCAAGGGAAAACAGTGTACCATGTGCCGTAGTTGACTTAGCCTATAAAATAGTGAAAAAGGGAATGAAAGTAGATTTATGTGAAGTGCTACTGAAGAACTTGTTTGAGAACCTGAACACAATAAGGAAGCCAAAGAAGAACAACTCGACAAACACACTGAAGTTTGGTTCACTTCTTGTATGCATGCTTTTCTACTTTGAGAAGTTCTTTCTCTCAGTCGGTAAAGTAGTTTGGTAGCTACACCGACCTATCACCCATCAAATCAATGATTTTATCAAGAAACTGGGAGATAATTTTAATGATATCATGGATGACTATTTCAGCAAATTTCAAGAGAAGATGCACAATAGGTACTGGATTCCACCACAGCTGGTAGAGAAATATAAGGATGATATATGTTTTGAGGTAGACACCGATTATTGTTATATGAATGCTGTTGAACCAAGGACTCAATCTTTGCCACCAATGGGTTATGAGATTGACTATGATATCACACAACAGCAAATTGATGCCTATCTTTTATTGCCAAGGCATGCTACCGAACTAAGATATGGAACTTATGAAGAGGTGAAAGAAAAAGTAAAAATGAGCATTGTAGTACCCAAGGCTACAAGACAGGCTACAAAGATGATAAAGGTTTTATCTGAGAAATTCGGAGAAGAATCCTCCTCTACACCTATCAAAGGCACTCTTGCCCTTACCGAAGAGGAATCATAAGCTCAAGAGGCAGCAATAACATTAAGTACTGAGTTTCCTAAGGGTAAAGTTTTGAAAAGAAAGATACAGGACATTTCAAAGGCCCTACCGACTCCACCAACAAAGAGAACTAACACTAGAGCATCAGTTGCATCACCGAGTAAGAAACAAAAGAGTGTTACTACACCCAAGGTAACCAAGACCTACAAGAAATCTACTCGGAGACTCATTTTGGCAAAAGAGTCTAGTGATACAGAATCCGATGATGCAAACAAATTTCAGATTGTAAAAAGCAAGAAGGTAAATATTCATAGTGTTGAAAATTTTTGTGCCAATCTTAAAGAAAATAGTGGATTTGTAGGATTTAGATATGTCAAGTATGAGACTAGGAATAATGATGAGAAGCTACAAATTGAAGAAGCTGTCATCTACACACTTCTAAAGTTTCGACTAGCTCCATTAGAACTAGTAAAGTCACTTCCAAGTGAATTATACTTACATATTGATAACAGATGGAAATATGAAATGGACTCAGAGAAACAAATAAGAGAAAGAAGTCTAGTCTTTCTATTTCCTGATATGTCTATAGCAGAAATTAAAGAACATTTGACAACATACAATTCTAAATTTCTTGTCAAACAAAGAGCCTTAAAATTGATGAATGGGCTATACATTGATGTAGAAAATGAGATGAAAGCTAAGTGATAGGAAATATTCAAAATAAAGGATGTCGGTGAACAATCTCAAGTTGAAATTGTTGATGTCACCGAGCAAGATCCTGATGTCACCGAGAAAGGTCCTGATGCTACCAAGCAAGACCCGACTGACACTATTCAAATTGATGAAGATGTCATGGATGCAGAAGCACCGAAGCAGGAAATGATTGAAGGCACTACCTATGCAAAACTTGTATCTAGTGAATCTGTCTTAGAACAAGTTCAGCCTTATCCACTAGTCAAGCCACTTGTCTCAACCGAAGCTCCTACAGATACAGAACAAGGCACTGAAGGTCACAAGTCTGAAGTAGCAGAAGATACAACTAAAGATCAGACATCTCAAGCACCGTCAAGCATTGAAAATGTTACAACTGAGACCCCTAGTATCGAGACACCCAAGGACACCACAACAGCTATAGGAACTGACCAAAGTGTTGCATCTACTGAGCAACTTACCGAGGGTCAGCAAGCCTCACAAGCACTTGTCTTAGTTCAACTGATCAAAGGTAAAGAGAAGAAGGTGAGAAAGCATAGTTTCAAAGTTGATTTAACTAAACTGATAGTGTTTCCCAATGTGGATATCTCAAAATTAAAAGGGCAAGCACTTATTGATTTCAGTGAACTATGCAAAGCAAAGGCCGAACAAGAAAAACAATTGGCAATTCAAAAGAAGAATAAAGTACTACAAAAGGTAAAGACACTAATAACAGATATGCTACCTTCAACAACAGTGTCAACCGATGCATCCATCCACATTCAACTGGATGAACTCCTTACTCAAATAGAAACATCTGGAGTTGATGCATCTGAGTACTTGAGCAAGCTAAAAGATAAAGAGCTTACTGCAAAGATGATAGAAGAGGTACAAAAAGCTCTCGCTATAGGAAAAGTAAAGCTTGTCAAATTCATTGCTGAGTTGTCCCCTCAACTCAAGCATATTCTTTATTTATTTTAGAAACTTTGTACAGTTTCCTTATTCATTAAAGATATCAAGAATAAAACTAATGCAATTGAGAAAGAGATCACTGATCTCTCAACTAAGTTGACCACTGAGCCTAATTCAGTTTAGAATTTTTATACCAAGCTTCAACAGCTCATGGCTCAACAGTTAGAACTCAGAAATGAAGAGCATAAGATTAGGATGGATATAATGACCTTCTAGACATTATTCCTTCCTCATCTCTCATTAGTTCAAGAGCAGATTAACCAAGCTACATGCCTATCTACTACACAAGAGGGAAGCACTCTTCATGGATTAATATCACTATTGGCTGTTATTCAAGCACAAAATTCTTTAATGGAAAGTGTAAAGGATGCACTCTCAGTCGCACTCACTGACACCCAGAACAAGTATAAATCTATTTTTGATCAGTTACCACCCCCAGATGGAAATTAAGTTTTTGATGTTTGTCAAAAAAGGGGAGTAATACTACATAAGGGGAGTAATATACTATATTTGGAGAGTGATACAATTTTGGTAATACAGTTTTGAGTATTGTATACAGGGGAGTATACCGAGAAAAGCATGCAGAGCATACAAGCACATAACAGAACCGAGCATGCAAAATCTGAGTAATATACAGAATAATGATAAGGGGAGTATATCTGCATATACCATTTCATTGACTATTGTATATATTGTCAAGTGTAGTCATTTTGCAAAGTATATAGATTTTTGAGTTATGACTTTGAAAGTAGTTTTTGTCAAACATCTCAACTAATGTCAAAAGGGGAGATTGTTACTACTTATCAAGTTGCCATTAGTTTTTATATTCAAAGTCATACTATATAGTCTAGTTGGTTAGCACTATCAAATCATGCAGTCAGTATAAACAGAGAAGTTGGTATGCACAGTCTAGTCGGTTACAGAAGAAAGCAGTCATAGAACGCAGTATACACCGAGTTGTCTATCGAGTATCTTTTTATGGGTACCGAGCAGTAAAGTTAACACATCGAGTTGATATTCACTGAGTGAAATGTGTTACTAGATACATTGAACCTGGACATGCATATGAAAACGTGTTACAAGATCAAGGCACATCTAACCGTTATTACATTGGAAATTGCACTAGAAGATTGTGTATGATTGCGAGGTCAATCTAACCAATGAAGTATTTTGTTTAGTTATTCATTCGAGGAATCTTGTTTGTAAGATCGAAGCAATGAATTAGATCACCATTTTAAGAGATCTATATATACAACATTATTGAAGTGTATGCATGCATGAAGGAAGACTGTTACAGAGACACAGAGGTCACCGAGAAGGTTTTCAGAGAATAGTCAAAGAACAGAGTAAACAGAAGGGTTTACCAAGTTACTATATGAGTTACCGAGGTATTCTATAAGAAAGGTAATCTTATCCTGAGCACATAGAATCTGCTATAACATTTTAGATGTAAAGTTGCAGATGTTTGTAATGATTTTATTGTAATATTGTGAAGTTGAAAGAGAAACCTTTAACAGGGTAAAAGACTCTAACCAAGTCTATAAATTGTAAAGCCTCTAACCAGGTGAAACATTCAGAATAAATGTTGTAAAATCCTTTAGCAAGGTAGATCTAATAGATCTTGTTACTCCTAATAGGGTAAGCTATCAGAAATAGCTAAATGTAGCTCTAACCAAGCATTCTTTATTATTGCAGTAGTGAAGTTGTGGGTGCTATCCCCACCACAGTTTTTCTGTCTAACCAAGAGTTTCTACGTAACCAAATATATGAGTTATGGAGTGAATCATGTATGATTGTTATCTATTTGTTTTAACTTTATTTTATGTTATTGCACTATTTTGTTTATGCATAACAGTAAGGTTATTATTCAAGAAAAGTTTTGAAGTACTGATTCACCCCTCCCCTCTCAGTACATTAGCTTTCCATATTGGGCCTAACAAATTCTTCTTCCTCTCAACTAGTTCTTATCCCCCTTTGATAGAAATGCCAAAGGTGAAAATATCTCTTATTTCTTCATCTTTGTTTATCTCATTGTAGTTGCTCCCCTTGAGGAGTAGCCCACTTCAAATCAATCTGAAACTGAAAGATATTTAATGAATTCACCAGATTGATGCATCACTAGCATCTTAGTTATTTTTATGCAGGGGTACAACTCCTAATCTACCTATAAGATATTCAAAGGTTGTCTTAGGCAAAGGTTTAGTTAATATATCTACTAACTGCTCTTTTCTAGACACATGATCCATTCTTACTTTCGTTTCTTGTACTTTTCCCTCAAAAAGTAATACGCCAACTCAATGTGCTTTGTTCTTGCATGTAATACAAGATTTTTTGAAATATTAATCGCACTTATGTTATCATAATGAGTCTTCCTTAAAACCTTCTGAAATATGTCTCATCCATATGGCCTAAGTACAATTCATTTATGTTGCCACGTATTCTGCTTCAACTGTAGATTGTGAAATACAAGAGTGTTTCTTACTTATCTAGGACACCAATCTTTCTCCTAAAAAGAAAGCTCCATGGGTTGTGCTTTTCTGGTCTGTAATGGTGGTGGAAAAGGGTGGTGAAGAAATCAAGAGGAAATCTTTTCTCTCCTCAAGAGAAGGAGTGAAAGTTTCACAAAATATACTCCTTAGCCTTTTCAAACAAATTACATTTAAAGGAGGGGGGAGAATTCACTAGATCCAATCTCAATAGGAAGATATTGAATGCTAAGTGAGTTGATAAAGAGTTTGAAAAGTAAAAGTAACCCTCCTTTATAATGCAATAGGTTGAATTATGAAATTTAAGACCAAATGTAAATATGACAAAGAGATGCTTGTAACTTGAGATAGAAATGTGGGATGAAGCTGTGCACCTGAAATTGGTAGTAAAATGTCAAGATGAAGCCCTCCTACAAATTTGGGCAAAAGTTGTTGGGACCATGTTGAAAGTGCACACGATCCTCCAAAAAATCTACGTACTAAAAAGGGTTTTTCCGCCTTTGAAAATGGAGTCCAAATCTATAAATATAGCTACACACCTTCAACCTAAACATAGAAAAGAGATAAAAAGGGTTGGGATTGGGGGTGTGCCTTTAGTTCAAAACCCAGTTTTGGAATTAACCAAATGATGAAAAAGTACTTGCAAGCAAATGTAAATGAAAGACTGAATTAGAATTCACCTTAAGGGAGGATGAAATTGAAATGTAGATAGAATTGCTTGTAGGATATGTAGAATTGAATGTCAAGAGAGATCTCTACTTCAATGGTTGAATCCTTGTCTTGAATGCAACACCTAGCCTTGAAAGGAGACTTGATAATGCTCAATGCTTGAATGCTTAAATACTTAGGATCACAATTTCCACGTCATGTATGCTTATTGGACTTATCATATCTTATCTCAATAGGAGAGAGGAATGCATCTTATATATTCATCAATTAGGGTTAATTGACAAGTTTTTTGTCGTAGGCCAACATAGGAAACTTTTACCACTTCAAGGTTGCAAATCTCAATGCAAGGGTTGAGTGGAGAGGGCCCAAAATGTCCTTCCCTTATCTAGGATAGAAAGAAGGGTTTAGGTAGTGCGGGATGTGAGAAAGTGAAGTTTTTGGGGATTGAGAAAGTCTCAGGTCTTGAATCAGGCTTGGGGATTCAATTTGCTAATGTGAAGCCCCAAATATGGTTGAAAATTGCAAGGTCACAACTTTATGATACTACATTTAGTCCTGACTTTAGTAGGAGTATAAGCATATGCCAATACTTTCGGTAAAGTATAAGGAAACAAGATTGAAATAGTGTCACCATGTCAAGGAGTTAAGATACACCAAGCCCCTAGTGGACTAAGAATCTTACAAAACCGATTGAAAAAGTAAAAGGGAAGATCAAGAGAGAGAGCCATGACTGCAATTAGCAAGGTTCCCCTCACTATGCGTCAAGAAATGAAAGGATACCAAAAATTACACAGCAAAGCCAAGTTCACTAAGTAAATTTGGGTATCAAGAAGGAAAATATGAGCGAAGTGTATGCCCTCAAGTTAAAATGATCACGTACGCCTTATTGGGAGTGATTGCTTTAAGGTAGGATACACCTAAAAGAAAAAGAGACATCGCATTATCACAAGGATTTAGCCCTCAATCAAGTAATAAACCCAAGGATAATGAACACAAAACACAAAGAACGAGGTAGCTTTTCTTTCCTTAGGGTCAGTATGATGTATGATATCTCATGTATATCATATGTATATGTGCATAGAATAGTTGTCATTCCCCAAAGAAAAGAAACTACCTTGGAAGAAAGGGAATAGAAGGTGCCTTTTGAGTCAACATGAAAGAGACCAAAAGAGATCTCAATTCTTTGCATCATCCTCAAGTAGACGTTACTATGGAACATAGAAGAACATGGACACACATAGAAGAATGATCACAAAAGTGCAAGAAGAGAGAGAGAGAGAGATAGAGGATCTATAGTACTAATGAGGCTAATCCAGCACGTCATCCACCTCCTGACTTTGATGATCACTATTTCGGGATGGCGGGAAACATGCCAAAGGAGTGACATCGAGCACAATAAATGGAGATATCACAAGATCCAAACAAAGACTATGCTCATGTGCTAAGTCACTTTGTTCGTTTCTAGGAGCTAGGATTAAGGATTTTGAAAATTCTACAGATAAATATTTGTCCACATCAAAATATTCATAGTCACTATCAGAAGCATTAGTTGTATTGCCATCATGAATAAAATTTTCACTTATTTCTTCATCAATATTTATAGAAAGAGGAGCGTGAATACGAATAGGTGTAAAACCATCACATGTTTTTTGTAACTTATGATTTGGAGATGTAGGTTCAACATCTTCTTTAGGAGAAAAGGGAATCATGTCAACTGTTGGAGTTTTGGGAGATTGAATATTTTGAGAAAAAACTTCACGAGCTCAAGCATGAAGCTTTTGTCGGCATTCTCTCGCACAACGATTCTGTCGAGTCTTAGTGGAAGACTAAGAAGGAGGAGGAATATTCTCATCTCTAGTAGTTAGAGGTTTAGGTTGAGGTCTTTTAGGTTGGACAAGAAGAGAGACATGTCTCTTCTCTCTATAAGAGAAAGGAGGTGGAACTGCAACATATAAAGGATGAATGTTTGGTGTAGGAAGGAGACCGGGTCCATCATGAGGAGGAGGTATAGGTCTAACCGTAGGAAGAATATTGTTGTTCTCGTTAGGAGAAGGCATAGTTTCATCCATAGGAATAGGTTGGGAATATTCCTTATGAGGAATATTTAGTTCTATTCGTCAAGGGAAGAACTTTATCTTCAAGAAGGATGGGAATATCAAGTGTTGTAGTTCTAGGTTGGCTCAAAGATAGGATCATGTCTTTCTTCCACTTTTGATAAGATTGAAAGAGAACATCACTTCTTGATGGAAGAGATTGGAATTGTTTAGGCCAAAAAAAATCAATGGGAACACTAGGGCTTCTTTCAGTTGGTCGAAATAAGCTATAGCTAGTAGTTATGATTTCTCCATTGTGGGGAAATTTCAAACACCTCTGGATTGGAGAAGCAATAGCCTTCATGGAAGATAGCCAAGGATAGCCCAACTTCACAAGAAATTGCTTAGAAGAAAGAACGATAAGAAAGATGATATCCATAGATTTAGTGTGAACCTCAATAGGAAGTGTAATAGAACCAATGCTAGGACAAGAGAATCCATCAAATAACTTAACAACCACATTAGTATCATCATAGATTGGTTTATACATAAGTCCTTAGGTTTCTTTTGTTTCTCTACAAAATTTTGAACAGTAGTAGTCACATCAAAAGGAGAGAAAGAGGTATGTTCAGTCTCAATCACGTTAGAGGTATGAGAAGGTCAAGGATCAATAAAAATATTAAGATTTTGATTAGGAGGAGCTACTGAATTGTTTCCCTTATCCTTCACACCTACCATAGATATAGTATTATTATCAATAAAATCTTGAATCTTACTTTTTAATGAAAAACACTTCTAGATAATCTTCCTGAAATGTATGTGGATTGGAAGTGATAGAAATGCATGCATGTGGAAACTCTTGATGTTGTGATCAATTCCTCCATGTGTCTGAAGGACCCCCAACAAGAGAACCTCCTGACTCAATTATATGTCGAGCTTGAGAAGGTCTAGGTGGAGATGGAGGATGAGGTGCCTCAACTACAAGTGGACCCTATAGAGGTGTAACCCTGCGAGTCAGAGTTGAAGGAGTCTAATCATCTGAATCAATGCCATCACTATCCACAATAGAGGAAGGTGGAGGAGGAAGTGGGGCCAAGCTAGGAGAGATTTCCTCAAAGTGAACACTCCTCTCAATAAATACCTCATGTGTCTCTGGATCCATCAATTGATATGCCTTAACACCCTAGAGATATCCAACAAATATGCAAGGCCTACTCTGCAGTTCCAATGCCTTGCATTTCTGCAGAGGAATGTGAGCCCATGTTGGACACTTAAAGACTTTGAATGTCTCACAACCGATTTCCTACCAACCCATTCCTCAAAAGGAGTGATACTCTTCAAATATTTGTGAGGAACCCAATTTTGGATGTGTGTGACACAACTGATAGCCTCTGCCCAAAAGGCGGGATCAAGAGAATGTGCATGTGTCATAAACCTAGCCATGTGCTTGAGAGTTCTATTCTTCCTTTCTATGACTCCATTCCATTGCAGAGTATAGGAAACTAAATGCTAAAGATCAGTACCCTCAAGTGTACAATACTCCTCAAAGTCTATTGTTCACATATTCCCTTTCATTATCTGTGCGAAGGATCTTGATCACTTTCCTTGATTGCTTCTACACATGAGATTTGAAGGCTAGAAATCTATCAAACACTTCACTCTTGTGAACAAGAAAGTAGACCCAAGTGAAGCATGAGTAGTCATCAATGAAGGTGAGGACATAGCGGGCCTTCACAAATGAAGGTGATGGAAATGAACCTACTACATTTCTATGAACAAGTTGAAGAACTTCCAAAGCTCTCCAAGGTTTCCCCTTATCAAACTTATCTTCAAGTTACTTTTCCATGGAACACCCTGAACATACACCCTTTGAAAAATTGATTTGTGGTAGACCTATGACCATGTCTTAGTGCTCATCTAGTGAATATAGCAGTAGTTGAGGTGACCAAACTACTCATGCCATAGCTTAATTTTTGAATTTGAATGAGTAAGCAAGGCCATAGAAGAAGATCTTGGCACAAAGTGGGAGAATGAATAAAGTCATGAATTGTGATCGACTTATCCCACTACTACCAAGGCATCATTATCAATTTCTTTGACCAAAACTAAATTAGGTGTAAACTCAACCTTTTTCCCATTTCCATAGTGAGTGATTTGATAGATAGAGAGAAGGTTGGTGGTGAAGTTAGGAACATAAAGAAAATTCTCAAATGTTCCCTCATCCATGACAACTGAACCTTTCCCTTCTACCTCAACTTGTGTATCATAACCTATGTAAATGTGCAATATCTTAGATGGCTCCAATGAAGAAAACTGCTCCTTTGTAGAACCCATGTGATAAGAGGAACTTGAGTCAAGTATCCACTACTGTGAAGAACCTGCTTTAGCCACACATGCTTTCTCTTTTCCCTTGGATTGTGAGGGAATGAAAGGAGATGATTCTTCTTCTTGTAGGCAGATGTAAAATTGATGTTGTTTTTCTTAAGGAGATTTATCAACTCATTAATCTTCTTGGTGTGGCAATGATGCTTATCATGACTATACTTCTTGCAATAAGCACAAGCTGGTTTCTCCTTCTTGGGTGTATTCCCCTCCTTAGAAGAGGATGAAGAATTGCCTTGTGATGGAGAGGATGATTTTCCTTTTCCTACTGTGGCTTTGACTTAGATTTCTTCTGCTTCTTATTGGAACCTTTTCCTTGATTCCCTCGATTAGCCACCAAAGCCTTGGACTTTGAAGACTTGAGAATTCCCATGTTCAACAACTTAGATTGTTCCAACATCAACATTTCTGTGAAAGCATACAATGTAGGCATAGTGTAGGAAATTCTCGCTATCAAGTGATGGGTTTGGAAGCTATAAACAAATGTTGCATATTCGGATGGAAGCTTGTCCAACAAGTTGAATATCAATTGACCATCCTTTTTGTCAATGCTAAAATCCTTAAGCTTTGCTCTTAGCTCATTTTCCTTAGTGACATAATCTTTAATTGTATCAAAATTCTTGGGATACAAGTTGGTGAGGTCATTCTCAATCTTGTAATCTCTAGTTTCATCAACTTGACCATATAATTTTTGAAAGATATGCCAAGCCTCTTTGATTGTGGTATACTTCTCAATGTGAAAAATGAGGTCATCTGATATACTTTCTCAAAGTTCTAAGAGCCATAAAATTTTTAGTGATTCATTCTAATTGAGCATTAGGATCAACCTTAGGATCTACTGGTGTTGTTACTTTTCCATCTATGTAATGCATGAGTCCTTTTTACTTTAGTTTACTCCATGCTTTAATTTTCCATGATGCATAATTATGTGGAGTTAAAAGTGGAAATTTATGAGGAACCATAGAAAAAAAAATGAAAGACCACAAGGAAAGAGAGGAAAATTCACACAAGACAGCCCCCAAATTCACTCAATCAAAGAACCCCCCCCCCCCCTCCCCACCCCCAAAAAAATTATGATTAGCCACTTTATACTTAGTGCGTCTACAATGGGCCACTTGAAAAAAATGGCAAAGTGGACTTCTGATTTCAACTTTACAACTACCTCAAATAGGCCAAAAGAGACTCAAATTGACAATGCAAGAGATCTAAACTAAGATCCAAGCAAATTGCAAGTACCAAGTAGGCCAAAAAAGACCAAATTTTGAAAGTACAAATTCTACCCAATTTGGTGAAAAACTAATAGCACCATGTGAAAGTAGATAAAAAATAATGCACTTTCATAAGACACGACACCTGAAAAAGAGGTTGTATGAGTTCAAACAAAGCCTTTGAAGTTACAAAATTGAGGATTGGACAAGTACACTTGTGAGAAACTAGAAATTCTAAAAAATCTATCCACCAAAATCAGAAAATAACCATACCACTATGGAAAGCACAAAAATTTATCCCAAATAAAAAAAAATTGCATTGAAAAAGGCCTCAAACTGACCAAGTTATGAGCTTTCAAAGTTGGACTAAAAATTCAAAAACTTAAATGGATAGGGGGTCTAAATTTTTCAAAAAGTGTTGATGCTGTACTGACATCAACAATTTGATGTGTTAAATTTAATGGGTGTATGGTCATCACTAGACCATCACACCCCCTTTACTGACAATATAGATGCTAACTTGGTAGATGACGTTGCATGTTGACTAGGCATTTGTATAGCTGACGTGGTAGGCTGACTGTGCACATCGTACGCCTGTGTGGTAGTATGGACAATGAGGTGGTGACTGACTAGACAGATTGCTGGGTAGATGAGTTAGATCTGCATGAGAAAATAATGATTGGCTATGTGGTAGAAGTCATTGACTATGTGAGTGATGATGATATGTGTGGCAGGGCATGTGTGTTGAGTAGGATCCATGTAGCAGTTGATGTGGCATTGCATGGGGACCTATGTGGCACTCACATGGGAGATAATGTGGCACTGCGTGGGAGCCCATGTAGCAGTGATGGAGCCCACGTGCTCAGTGGCAGAACGACAAACGATGGAGCCCAAGGTGGTAGAATGGCATAGTGGCCTAAGGTGGAGGCGATTCAGTTGCGGTGGTGAGAGAGCACTGGACGAAGGAGAGTGGGATGTTGGTGGCTCCTAAAAAACAAATGGCAGTCGATGGGAGTATGACCCTATGGTTAGCGCAGGGTACAACTCCTATAATAAGTCTGTAGTACGATGCTATAGGGGTGGGTGTGAAATACACCTAATGACACCATATGACCCCTTAGGACTTCATATAATGCCTAATGATACCATATGACCCCTTAGGATACTATATAATCCCTCATGGCACCATATGATCCCTTAAGACACTATATGACCCCTTAGGACACCATATGACCCATTTTAACATCCTGGTACAAGACATGACCCCTTAAGACACCATATGACCCCTTAGGACACCATATGACCCTTTAGGACAATATGATGTCCTATGGGGTCATATAGTGTCTAAAGGAGTCATATGGTGTTCTAAAACATGTGTGGCTCCTTAGGACCCCACATGACCCCTAACAACACCATATGACCCCTTAGGACCCCATATGACCCCTAACAACACCATATGGCCCCTTTTAACATTCTAGGACACAACATGACCCCCTAGGACACCATATGACCCCTTAAAACACCATACTAATGCTTAGGACAATATGATGTCCTAAGGGGTCATAGATTGTTCTAACACGTGTGGCCCCTTAAGATACCATATGACACCATAGGACACTAATGACCCCCAGGACACCATATGACCCCTTAGGACACTATATGACCCCTTAGGACACCATATGACCCCTTACAACAATATGATGTGCTAAGGGGTTATATGGTGTATTAAGGGGTAATATGGTGTTCTAACACATGTGTGGTCCCTTAGGACCCCATATGAACCCTAACAACACCATATGACCCCTCAGGACACCATATGATCCCTAACAACACCATACGACCCCTTATGACACTATATGATTCCTTAGGACACCATATCACCATTAGGACACCATATGACCACTAATGAGACCATATGACGCCTAGCGACACCATATCACCCCTTTTAACATCCTAGTACATGAAATGACCCCTTAAGATAACATATGACCCCTTAGGACACCATATGATGTTTTAAGGGGTCACATGGTGTCTTAAGGGGCATATGGTGCTCTAACACATGCATGGCCCCTTAGGACCCCACATAACCCCTAATGATGCCATATGACCCCTTAGGACACCATATGACCCCTTAGGACCATATAATATCCTAATGGGTCATATCGTGTTCTAAGGGGTCATATGGTATCCAAAGGGGTCATATGGTGTTCTAACACATGTGTGGCCCCTTAGGACCCCATATGATCCCTAATGGCACCATATGACCCCTCAGGACACCATATGATCCCTAACAACACCAAATGACCCCTTAGGACACTATATAACCCCTCAGGACACCATATGACCCCTAATGACACCATATCACCCATTTTAACATACTAGTACACAACATGGCCCCTTAGGATAGCATATGACCCCTTAGGACACCATATGACAACCTAAGGTGTCATATGTTGTATTAAGGGGTAATATGGTGTTCTAACACGTGTGGCCCCTTAGGATCCCATATGACCCCTAAAAACATCATATGACTCGTTAAGACACCATATGACCCCATAAGATCATATGATATCCTAATGGGTCATATGGTGTACTACGGGGTCATATGGTGTCCTAAGGAGTCATATGGTGTTCTAACACATGTGTGGCCCCTTAGGACCTCATATGACACCTAACAACACAATATGACCCCTTAGAACACCATATGACCCCTTAGGACACCATATGACCCCTTAGGACAATATGATTTCCTAAGGGGTCATATGGTGTCCAAAGGGGTCATATAGTGTTTTAACACATGTGTGGCCCCTTTGGACCCCATATGACCCCTAAAGACACTATATGACCCCTTAGCACCCCATATGACCCCTAACAAAACCATATGACTCCTTAGGACACCATATGACTCCTAATAACACCATATGACCCCTAAGGACACCATATCACCCCTTTTAGCATCATAGTACACAACATGACCTCTTAGGACACCATATGAGCCCTAGAGATACCATATGACATCCTAAGGGGTCATATGGTGTCTTAAGGGGTCATATGGTGTTCTAACACATGTGTGGCCCCTTAGGACCACATATGACCCCTAACAACACAATATGACTTCTTAAGACACCGTATGACCCATTAGGACACCATATGATGTCCTAATGTGTGATATTGGGTCTTGAGGGTCATATAGTGTTCTAAGGGGTAATATAGTGTCATTACAGGTCATATGGTGTCTTGAAGGGTCATATAGTTTTGTTAGGGGTCATATGGGGTCCTAAGGGGCCACACGTGTTAAAATACCATATGACCCCTTTAGACACCATATAACCCCTTAGGACATCATATTGTCCTAAGGGGTCATGTGGCATCCTAAGGGGTCATATGGTGTCCTAAGGGGTCATATCATGTCGTTTGGGGTCATATGGGGTCTTAAGGGACCACACATATGTTAGAACACCATATGACTTGTTAGGACACCGTATGATTTGATAGGACATCATATTTTCCTAAGGGGTCATATGGTGTCGTAAGGGGTTATATGGTGTCGTTAGGGGTCATATGGGGTCATAAGGTGACACACATGTGTTAGAGCACCATATGACCCCTTAGGACACCATAAGACCCTTTGGGATATCATATTGTCCTAAGGGGTCATATGGTGTCCTAAAGGGTCATGTCATGTATTAAGATGTCAAAAAGGATCATATGGTGTTCTAAGGGGTCATATGGTGTCTTAAGGTGTCATATGGTGTTGTTAGAGGTAATATGGGGTCATATGGGGTCCTAAGGGGCCACACATGTGTTAGAACACTATATGACCCCTCAGGACACCATATGACCCATTAGGATCCATCATATTGTCTTAACGGGTCATGTCATGTAGTAGGATGCTAAAAGGGGTCATATGGTGTCCTAAGGGGTCATATGGTGTTGTTAGCATCATATGGGGTCCTAAGGGGTGACACATATTTTAGAACACTATATAAACCCTTAGGACACCATATGACCCATTAGGACATCATATTGTCCTAAGGGGTCATATTGTGTCCTAAGGGGTCATGTTGTGTACTAGGATGTTAAAAGGGTTCATATGGTGTCCTAAGGGATCATCTCATATACTAGGATATTAAAAAGGGTCATATGGTGTCTTGAGGGGTCATGTGGTGTCCTAATGGGTCATATGGTGTCTTTAGAGGTCATATGGGTTCCTAAGGGGCCATTCATGTATTATAAAACCATATTGATCCCTTAGGACACCATAAGAGAGAAAGTATTAAAAAGGCTAAAAGGGGACAAAGGTAGAGAGGTCTTAAAAGGACTTAAGGGGGGGGAGAGAGAGAGAGAGAGAGAGAGAGAGAGAGTATTAAAAAGGATAAAAGGGGACAAAGGGAGAGAGGTCCTAAAAGGACTTAAGGGGAGGGACACTATATAACCCCTTAGGAAAATATGATGTCCTAAGGGGTCATATGGTGTCCTAAGGAGTCATATAGTGTTTTAACAATTGTGCAGCCCCTTGGCACCCCATATGACATCTAACAACATTGTATGACCCCATATGATCCCTTAGGACACCATATTACAAAGATAAAGGGAGAGAGAGAGAGAGGTACACAAAGAATTAGAGGGAGAGTCAATGTATGTAGGGAGACACAGTTAAGATATATATATATATATATATATATATATATATATATATATATAGAGAGAGAGAGAGAGAGAGAGAGAGAGAGAGAGAGAGAGAGAGAGAGAGAGAGGAGACAATGTGTGTCACATATTTAGAGAACAGAGGGGAGATATAAAGAAGGGTGAGAGAGATAGGTTTAAATCTTGGAGAGGAGAGAGTGAGATAGAGAGGTGGGGGAGAGAAGGGGAGAGGGGGAGTGATAGGAAGAGAAATAGGTCTAGAGATGGAGGAAGATAAAGAGAGTGAAATAGAGAGAGAGAGAGAGAGAGAGAGAGAGAGAGAGAGAGAGAGAGAGAGAGAGAGAGAGAGAGAGAGAGAGAGAGAGAGAGAGAGAGAGAGAGAGAGAGCTTAATGATTACTGAAATTTGATTATGCCTAAGAAATTATAAGATCTAAAGCTTGGAGAGAGAGGAGAGAGTGAGATAGAGAGAGGTAAAGAGAGGAGGAGAGAGATAGGAATATAGATAGGTCTAGAGCTTAGGGGAGACAAAGACCTTGAGATAGAGAGATAACAAGTGACTGATGATATAAGCCCATTGATTATTGAAATTTGACTAAGTTTGAAAAATATAAGATCTCCTAAAATCTAGAATATGTATTATGACTCCTAGAGATCTAAAACCATTCTCAAACATTCTATCAATATATACATAAAATTTAGAGGAAGTGCCATTTATGTTCATGTTCCTTATCTAACTTAATGTAAGCATAACACGTATGTGTTTATCTTGCTAAACATAATCTGTACGCATTTTTAGTTTAAAAAACATGATTTCATCTTTATTTTTTTTAAAACACGATCACATTTTTGTTTTAAAAAACCCCTAAATTTTTTTAATTTAAAGAACCCATATGTGTTTTGCCTTGTACTTAGGCTTTGATAGCAAGGTTGAGGCTTGGGAGCATTTTTCCCCTCCTTTTTACGTGTTTTCTTCTTCCAATTTGGTTTCTCAACTTTATTTTCATCAGGTATACACGTTATCAAGTGGGTATTTCTAAAATTGCCACCATAATTTCACCCATCTCCTGAGCTTTCTAACAGTATAATTTTTTTAAAATTTGAACAATATTAACATATTAATCTTGAATTTCTTTTACCAGTGTCTTCATAGTTCTTAGAAACATATGTGTACCATTTTTTTATAACTTTTGATCTACTTATCCAAATTTAATATATATATATATATATATATATATATATATATATATATATATATATATATATATATATATATATATATATATATATATATATATATATATATATATATATATATATATATATATATATATATATATATATTATTGTAGTGCGCTTGATTATTTACACTTAAAAAAAAAAAATTACATTTTTTGATTATTTTGGTGCAAGTTATGCTTCACACACGAATAGGTACTTGATTTTCAGGATGTTTCAAAAAATCATTACAAAAATACTTAATAAAAAATTACAAAAAAATACAAAACTTCTAGTACTCACTCTTAACTATCTTTCTACTAGAGGATTTGTCAAAATGCTAAATATAACTATGACTTTTTTTGATGCGCATGCCAGACACTATGTTATGTTTTTCAGAAAAAAATCAGGAACTATTTTTCATTCACAAAGTATTTAACCCCCTTAATATTATCCAATTTTGAAAAAAAAAATAGTAGTTTGGAAACTAGATTCAGAGTACTACAATCTTTGTTCTTTGAGTATATTCATATTTTGAGTGGATGAGTCTCAAATTGCTCCTACAAGTTCAGGTTTAGTTGATTTCAGAAAAAAGATGTCCACTTATACCTCCTTTTTGCACATCATCTTGGTGCCCTTACCCACATATAAATTTTTTAGTTAATTTTTGAAGACAAACTAATTGTAATTTGGACAGAGGCGTATTTTGTAATGAATAATTTTTTTTGTATGAATTTGAATTAAATTCTTCTTTCTTGTGTTGAAATGAGGATATCAATGCCTAGGTAAAGATTTTTTTTACAATTTTTTTCTCTATTTTTAAAATTTTCCACATGTGTGAAATACAATCCTTAATGTTAGATGAAAAACCTACATTCATAATAAATAAAATATAAATATATTAATGAATTAAATATATTAAAAATTATACTATTTAGAAATCTTATAATAAGGACTAAATACTTAAACAAATAAAACTTCTAAATGAGTTCATTTAACCCCCTAAAAGCTAATGTAAAAGTGGTTTTTTTATCAACATTTTGATAGGTGCGAAGGAGACTCCAATGCAAGTATGATTTAGAATTAGAGAGGTTCTATCCAAGAAATTTTTATCTAGGAGCTTTTGATCTAACTCTTCTCAATTAATTATTTCAAATGGGACCTCTTAAAGCTTAAATAATTATATTTTCTTAAAAATGTATAATTTCAACAAAAATAAGGATGTACCAAAGGGTGTAACCCAGTATTGTGGGATCACCTAGGGAGATTGTACATTTTTTCTCATCATGTATGGATTTTTTATGGGAAGAGTATGAATTAGAAGAGTGGGTTGACAAATGTTCTTGTAGACCTTTAGTTTCCACTGACACATATCAACTTCCCAAAGCGTTATAGTTGAACCAAATCAAAGTTTTTGTAGACTTTGACCATGTATCTAATTCTAGTGCGACTAGGTATCATGATTTAACTTAGTTGAAATCAAAATTTTAACTTATTTTATTACCTTTTACAGTGTTTTTGGTATTAATTTATCATTCAATAAAATGCAAGTCATGTATGCAGTTATTGCTAATGAAGAAAATGAAGAAGGCACAAATTACTTTTCATGTCGTTGTATTGAGGCAAAAAATTTGACAACAACAATCATTGATGGAGAAAGTATTGAGTACCCAATAGGGTCTATTGTTGTCACAGGAATATGGTGTAGAAGGTACCCTATTAAGAAATCAAATGTTTGGTTGTTTGAGAACTTTGACACACATAAGCATACTCTTAAATACTTTAACCTTGGTGTTGTAACAAATATTCAATTGATAAATATCATGGTAAACCATTTAATAAGATTTTATGGAAAGTTTGTGAATCTAACCATAGACAATACTTGATACATAAGTGTTAGATCTAATCCACAAAATTCAATAAATTGAATTTGGGCCAATTACGATGAAAGCTTGATTCTGTCAACGATATAATTATTTAAAAAAATTTGTATGTATCCTTGGCTGATTGACATATCATCTATTCATTGTGCCAATCATCATATTTTTTATTTT
The DNA here is from genome assembly GCF_030272615.1 of Cryptomeria japonica. Taxonomy (NCBI): domain Eukaryota; kingdom Viridiplantae; phylum Streptophyta; class Pinopsida; order Cupressales; family Cupressaceae; genus Cryptomeria; species Cryptomeria japonica. The sequence goes on along the minus strand of NC_081410.1, from coordinate 449,394,474 downwards.
TTTTTGTAAATATAAATGACCATGAGCTGATTTGTTCCTATTTTGGGGTCAAATTTTGTATATAAACAACCATGAGCTAATTTGTAGCTATTTAAAGGTCATATTTTGTATAGAAATAGTTATAAGCTGATTTATACCTATTTAGAGGCAAAATTTTGTATATAAATGACAATAAGCTCATTTGTACCTATTTAGAGGCCAAGTTTTGTATATAAACCACCCATTGATTATAACAACATAAATAAATTTTTGTGATAAATTTTGTATCTATGATTCTACTTGAAAATTTGTATGACTATGCAATTCTTTTGTGAATGTGTAATTCATATATTATTCTTTTGTCAATGTGTAAATTATGATGATGAAGATGAAAAATATCATATGACCTACTTATGCATGCAAATTATGGTGATCATGATGACAAAGATGCATAGACTAACAAATCTTATGCATATGACCTACTTATGTATGTTAATTATGATGATGAAGATGAAGAGATGCATAGACTAACAAATCTTATGTGTATGAACCAATTATGATGTATGTTCATGGATGTCAATTTGTTAGGGTTGCCCTATTTTCATGAATGTTACTTGTCAACCTAGAAGAAAAGAAGAGTTGTAAGACTAACATCTTCATGTAGTTAGTTTGTGAGAGATGGGGTGTGAACCACATCCATCAGTAGCATAAATGTTCTCACCTAGACATGTTTGCGTTGACAATTCATGGCCATGATGAAAAAATAAATAAATTATCCTATCTTGCAAATTTTCATTGCATGCAACTAATGATATTTGCATTAACATAAAAAATTGTTGCCCTAAGAAAAAGGCTTCGATTCTTCAAAATCTAAGATAATTTCTTGTATAGAGGCCTCATGTTACCCTATGAATTCAAACAAACCATTTGTATATGTGCCCCAAATTCTAAGAAACAACCCATCAAAGTTTGTAATTTTTTTGAACTTAGGACACTCAGGAGATGGTGCCACTATAGTTGTTGGCATTGAAGTTTTCACTGATGTCAACATTCAATGTGTAGAAAGAAAATATGATCATCAACATTTGGTGTGTAAAGAGTATAGATGATAAGTGCCACATAGCACAACATAGAGAGCAAGGGGTGTTGCAGAAATGCATAACACATTGTGTTAGTCTCACTCTATTACAATGATATTTGCATAACATGCAAGTTATCTCTATAAAGTTGTAGGTTGCAGAAGAATAGATATGAAGTAGAGTTCATGGATTGTAGAGGTGATCAAGTGTGAAATTCATGTGCTTCACTATTGGAATCATAGTCTACATCGACCTCTTGATGTGTTGGATTCATCGGATTTAATCTCTGCATGGTACAAGTCATGAAATGTTAAGAATCCTTGTTTTTGGTTCAACTTTCCCTTTTGGTAAGACTCACTTCTTGTTTCGGCGGGCTCTATTGTCACAGTGAAATACTTTCTCTCCAGTGGAGGCCATGACTGGGCCCACCTTGCCTAGATGTTCACAAGTATCCATGTGTTAGCAACGGGCTGGTATGCTCAAGCGGTGATGTGTCGAGTGGGCCTCCACTCCTCCTTCATTCTTTGTGGTGCTTACATGGCGGTTGTTTGTCAGGTCTCCCATTGTGTGGACCCTGTGATGGTGGACCGACATAAAAGTTTTTCTTTTTTTGGAAAGACTTCCCTTTTTCATTTGACACTTGCTTCATCTTAGTGGACAGTATATATTATATCGATATGGTGGGGCCCCTCAGTGTTGTGGCAGTTAATGATCATTTTTAGCATGACTTCCTCTATCGGCGTGACTCTATTTTCCTCTTGGCGAACTATGTGATTTATATCGAAATGGGGCCCATGGTGGATGACTAAATGCTCTAATGTGACACATTTATTATCACATCAACAAATGAATGTCTTTGTGGAGAGGCATGTGCAATTATTGGGGCCCATCTATCTTTTTTGGCAAGACTGTTATTCCCTATCGCTGGGCCCATTGTTCTACACCAAAACAATTTTTGCTGAGAAAGCATTTTCCATCTCCTCCCAGCTTTTCGATGTAACATGGCACTGTGTCATGACCCAAATTGGCTCTTGCAGACCTTTGGAAATCTATAGCGATAGGAATTCTACTTTTTTGTGATAGGAGAACAAGTCTCAGCGATAAAACCTTGAGTGTTGTTTTGACTGATAGAGACGACATTGATGCCACATCTACAACCCAATAGGTGATTTTTCCACACAAGTCATTGCTTCCATTTGACCAAAGTAGACCATATGACATGGAGGGTAAAAATGACAATTTATGCATACAAAACAAATCCATGAAAGAAATGTTTTGCTTGCAGAGATGGATTTCTTAAATGCTCCAAAAGTAGTAGTTTGAATATCCAATCAGGGAAGGTTCAAAAAGGATGATTTTACATTTAATGGTGGACCTATTCTAGTTTAGTGTGAGGCTAGAGAATTCATATCATACTATAAATTACTAAGTTTAGTAATCAAATCATAGAGAATGATTTGTACACAAAAGAAGACCAAGAAGAAGCCTTTAATAATGGTGGAAAAATGACTAAAATAATAAATTATTAAGAATCAAATTAGCATTCAAACATGAACACATAGAAGTCCAAAATAATTAATTTTTAAATTCATCACAAGGAGGGAAAATCAAGTGTGTGTAGTATGACCAAATGGAGATATTTTTTTGATGAGATGTGACTAGGGTGGTTGAGAGTGAAATGTATATGAAAAGAGTAAGGTGATTTGGTGGATGATATCATGAATTGTAGTGAACAAAAAAAGTATTCAATTATAGAGAGTGGGCTAAGAGTAGTGAATAGAGAAAAAAATACAGAGGTGGAGATTAGAGAGTGGAGAAGACAGAGAGTTGAAGAAGAAGACCAGGGTGCAGAGATTCCAGTATTGTAGAAGAGGAGGTCAAACAATGAGTTACAAAATCACATTTGTAACAAGGCATTAAAATTTGCAATCCTTTCTTTCATTGTAATTCTCTAAGTGGGTGCTAAGAGAAGGGTTAGGTGCTCTAAATTAGGGATTGGTTCTCCTTTGGTTGGTGCTCTAAATATATTATATAAGTTATTTTCTTTCTAAGACTGGATTGGAGCAAAAGAATCTAGCAACTATTCTCTCCAGGGTTTTTCCCACGTTGGGTTTTCCATGTAAATCCTTGTATTATGTGATTTGTTTCTCTCTGTGTGTATTAATTTCATCTATTTGCATTATCTTTTGTGCATGCACATTTAGATTTAAATTTTTAAATATCACTGATTCACCCCCCTCTTCGTGATCACTTGTGTTCTTCAATAGTATGGAATTGAAAGAAAAAAACAAAATCTACCCTATCATGCAACATTTCATGCATGCAACTGATGATATTTGCATCAACAAAAAAAAATTTACCCAAAGAAAATGGCTTCAAGTCTTCAAAATATGAGACATTTTATTATAAAGGAGTCTCAGTTGACCCCGTGGGTTCAAATGAATCATTTGCATGTGCCCTAGATTTTGAGAAAAAACCCATGAAAGTTGGATAATTTTTTGAACTTAGAACACTCAAGAGATGGTGTTGCAATGATATGGCCTTGAATGTTCAAGCTGCTTGGGAAGAAAAATAAGACCATGCATAGCATAAAGCTACCTAACTTGACATGTTTGTGCTAATAGTTCTTGACCATGATGAATAGAATGAAATTAACTCTATCTTGCAACTTTTCATTGCATTCAACTGATGATATTTGCATTAACAAAAATATTATTTCCGTAATAAAATAACTTCAATTCCTTAAAATTTGAGATAGGTTATTGTAGAGGGGCCTTGGATGACCCTATGGATTTAAACAAGTTGTTTGTATGTGCCCTTGTTTCTTAGAAACAACCCATTAAAATTTGATAATTTTTTAAACCTAAGGCACTCAAGAGACAGTGTTTCTACTTTATGGACTTGAACATTCAAGTGACTTGAGAAGTAAAATAGGACCATGCTAACATAAAACTTCCTACTCAAACATGTTTGCATTGATGATTATTGGCCATGACAACCAAAATGGAAAGTACCCTATCTTGCAACTTTTCATTCTATGCAATTGATGATATTTGCATCAATAAAAATGTTGTTTCCCTAATAAAATGGCTTCGAGTCTTCAAAATATAAGATAGGTTATTATCAAAGACCCTCATGTGACCCTGTTGGTTCAAATGGTTTGTATGTAACTTGGATTTTGAGAAACAACACATCAAAGTTTGACAAGTTTTTGTACCTAGAGTACTAAAGAGATGGCATCACTATAATATCACCCTAATTGTTCAAATGACACGAGAAGAAAAATAGGGTTAAATGCCTACCATAAACCTTCCTACTTGGATGTGTTCATGCTAATGGTTTGTTATCACAAAGAACAAAATGAAATCTACCCTATCTTGTAACTTTTTATGAAATGCAACTAATGATATTTACATCAATAGAAAAAATATTTCCCTAATAAAATGGCTTTTAGTCTTCAAAATCTGAGATAGGTTATTGTAGAAGGGCCTTACATGATCTTGTGAACTCAAAAAAATCATTTGTATGTGCCCTAGATTCTGAGAAATAGTCTATCAAAGTTCAACATTTTTTTGAACTTAAGGCACTCAAGAGATGGCACCATTATGGTATGGCCCTAAATGTTCAAGCGACTTGTGAAGAAAATCAGGACCATGTCTAGCATAGAACTACCTACTTGGATGTATTTGCATTGATAGTTTGTGCCCACGATGAATTAAATAAAATTTCCCATAGCTTGAAACTTTTGCAACTTTTTGATAGATTTGCAACTTTTGCATTTTATTTACAACCTTTTGCAACTTTTGACATTTTTTGACAAATCTACTAAACGTAATGGCTACATAATGAATCTAGGACATCCCTAGTGAACTTATGTCATTTGTAATGAACCTAAGCTATTTGTAATGAATCTAAGCTAGTCCTAACAAATCTAAATCGTAAATGAACCAAAATCAAAATTAGGATGAATAGAGAAATAAAGAATAATAAGTCTATATTAAGCCTTGATGTAATCATAGTTGTGATCTATCTCTTAGGTGTCTAATAAACTCTAAAAAATTTACCATGATCATGGACCTAGTTGCCACCCATTTATTTATAGTTAAACATATATGATGGACTTGAAAAGCACTGAGAGTTGGGGGGGGTGTGTGAATCAGTGACACCAAATAATACTCTACTTCAAACACTAACTGGTATATGAAATTAACCAAAGATTTAAACAAAGTACATGCTATCCAAAATGATATAACAACATCCACAATAAGTAAAACATCCACCATAACACAAGTGTTTATATGTGGAAAACCCAAATAGGTAAAAACCACAGTGAGATGGAACTCACAAGTTAACTATCTTCAGTAATAGATAACTGACTGGTTAAGGTCTTACAAAGTGCTCTGCTAGGAGTGAATCTTGTTAGAGATCCCAAGCTTGATTGGAAGCTTATACCCTGTTAAGAGTACTACCCTAGTTGGAGTAACCCAATATTTGCTTGATTAGATCATTCTAAGTACATTCAACACTGCTCTTCATCATAAAACTTATCACTCTTCAACAAAAGCTTTCACTCTTTATGTGTATCAATATTCACATAATCACCTCTCTATCACTATCAGTTTCAAATGATTCACTAAGATCTCTTAATATAGACATTCAAATCTTATGTCGGCCTAAGGAAATCAAAACACAATTTCCTAGGTGCAGTGTATCTAGACAAGTAATCATAACTCATCACAAAAATGGCTGTCAAGAAGTTGGTGTTGATAACTCATCACAAAATCAGACACTGGTTAGAATAGTCAATACTGATTGGAACAAAACATGTGATCCATTGTCCTAGAATCTTCCACTTGATCTCCATCTTCAACTTCATCTTCATTTTGATGCCGACTTGGTGTAGCCACAAGTTATCTCTTAAACACATACCGGTTGACACAGAGTACCAGTTAGAGATAAACCTTTAAACATACTGGTTGACAGTGTAAACCAATTGAAATTACATTGGTAGGCAATGTAATCATATGTGTGTGAGAGAGTGTTTCATCAATGACAACAAGGGATGAATATATTACAATTATCATCAAGCCAACAATATATACATATTACATCGACATAAAGTTGATTACTTGTAGAATGTGAAATTAAAATTAATGTTGATTGATCATCATCTGTCATTTTTAAGCATCCATATTATGATTAATAACAATACAAAAATTATCAGAAAATTTGGTGAAGATGCCCAAGGAAACCAAATTTAACACTTACAATTTAGATGAATACCAATTGTAATTCATAAGTTGTATTGATTTGCAATATCATTAGTCCATAACATGATAAATTATTCATAACTTAACCATTCGAAACTAAATATTTATTCAATTTTTAACTTTCAAAGTAGAAAGATATGCACATATGAGATTGAATGTCATTTTTTACATATATCCAAATGTAGAATAAAAGTTTTAAAAATGTTGCATATGTGACAACTCAATAAAATGTACAAAAATGGATATGTGCTAACATAATACAAGTTTTACAAAAATGTGGCATATGCCATCTTAGGATCAATATATGATAAATTTGTCAAATATCTACATGTATTGGTCATTCAATGACCACAACTAGCATTATATGACTTTACCAAATATTATATTAGTCATGGTGGATCTAAAGTAAGCCTCTTTGAAGTAATATATGACTTTGTAGATTGTTGCACAAACAACAATTCAAACAACAAATTAGACTACTTATGTCAATAATAGTTAACAATTATAATATACATACCAAAGAACTATATTAAACTATAATTTCTCTATAATTGAATTGTTGATTACCTCATGTCATTTTTTTTTGGTTGAAAGGTGTTCTAAAACTGATGGTCCCCTTTGATGATCAGGAGTCCTACCAAACTGATAAAGTAGAGGATCTATGTTATGGGCAAATTGTGAAGGGGGCTATACTGGGTAAAATACAATGATACAATTTAATATATATATAGTTGATAAAGAAAAATAAAATAAAAATATATCTAATTCTATCAAAACATATATTTACAATATAAAATAAATGTTTACTAGAGGCTCTAATGGCTCTTTTGTTGTTCTAGGAGGGTTCACTATTGATAAAATAGGTATGGATGTTTCTTGTATGAAAAATGATAAGAATATAATACAATGAATGTACACTTGCATACAATAATGAAATCTAGAAAAAAAATCATATACCTCTTGCCTCTCCTCTTCCAACGTATCATTATGTGCATTCATCAATGTTGTAAACAATCTTAGTTGTTGATGTAGTAGAAGACAAAAAATTTATGATTAGATCAATCTAGATGAATTCATATAATCATAATACATTTAAAAAAAAAAATCTGAATCATGCCAAAATAACTCATATAAGCTCTTGAAATTATTATATCTTGATTAAAATTATGTTCAATTACTTAAACTCAATTAGGTGTCCTCGAGAATGGCCTTGGCAAAGGAGGAAACTTAGCTACACATGACATAGCCTTTAAAAGAGTATATATATATCAACCTATAATGTTAACATATAATTTTATTAATCACAATCCAAATGATATGCATATTCGATAAAAATTGTAAACAAGAGGTGTAAAACAAAGAATATCATATAGCTTTCTAGGCCAAATGAAATGGTGTTGGTGTAAATAATTATTCATCATGGATATTATTACACTTACTTAAGTTTACTTAGGATAATGCATTTCATAGTAGTTTGGATATGAGACACTTGGGTGTTTGTGTCACATTGGGATAGTGTGTGTAGGAGAAATTCCACCTCTTATGGTGTTGATCTTGTTATTACACTATCATATCCACTTATTGTGGAGTGATAATTCCACCTTCGGTGGGTGATCCACCTCATGTGGAATATTATATTATTTCTCCTACCTACCCACACCTATTTCCTACCTACCCTTGTTTCTTATTGAGCCACATGTCATACTTGTGTGCTCATACATATCCCTAGCCTTGCCTATATAAGCAGGCTCATCTACATTGTATGTAATAAGATAATCCAGTTGATTGTTGATCATTTTCTATTGATGAGAATACAGTTTATTCTTGTCCCATATTATGTCTCTATCTTGTACATTTTAATGACTTCTTGATCTTGGCAAAATCCAACATGGTATCAGAGCTATTGGAGTCTCATTGATTCGTCTTGAAGAGGCATTATTGTGACGTCAAGAGGCAGATCTGAGGAGCATCGTCATTTGGAGGCGTCCTAGACCAGATCCGACCTCTCCATTGCGTCCGGAAGGCCATTTCCATGAATTTTGGTTATAAAGTTGGCCTATTTTGGTGAGGAAAATTTTTTTCCCCAATTTTGCTTATCGTACGGATTTTTCGAATATTCCTATATATTTTTCAAAAAAAAAAAAATTTTATTCTGAAAAATTGTTTGAAAAATCGAAAAAATCAAAAAAATTTAAAAAATTTGAAAAAAATCAAAAAGTTGAAAAAAAAGGCAAAAAAAATCAAATTATTTTAAGGGGGGTCCGCAGACCCCCCTCCGTGCCCCGTACCCGTTTTGCAGGTTGCGCCGCCGTCTGCAGACCTGTCTCCCGGCACGTCCATCGCCGACAGTGTCGTACCCTGTCTGCGCATTGAAGCCCGCGCCACGCTCCTGGCAGTCCTCCGTGCGCCTCCCTCCGTCCGCTGCCTCCCGCGAGCCGCCCACGCAGCGAAGCCTCGTCCCTTCCGGCCGAGTCCGCTGCCGTCACCGCCGCGCCCAAGCTCCCGGCCGCCTCTCCACGCAGCGCCCGCGCTGTGTTTTCGACGCCGCCGCCTCGCTCCTGCCCGTGCAGCACCGCCTTCTCCCGGTTCGTGCCACCACCCTGCGGCTCCTCCCGCGAGCCGCCTCCTGCGTCACCCCCGCCACGCAGACATCTGACCGTCCAGTGACGAAGACAGGTGGCTGCGTCCGCCACGTGGCAGGCAGCCACTGGCCCGCGGGAAACCCTCTGTATAGACAGTCATCTCATCCGTACAGACACGTAGGAAGCCGTACGCCACGTCATCTGCCGAATCATCTTGCCCACGTCAGCATTCCGTACAGTACGGATCGCACAGCCAGCTTGCTACGCAGTCTGTCCGTACGGTACAGGCGCCCAGTCAGCCAGATAGGTGAAGTTTTGGCGACGGTCATACGACCATCAAATTTAACCCAGTGAATTGCTGACGTCAGCGCCACATCAGCAGGGTTTGGAAATTTTTTTGACCCCCTCTCATTTGCATTTTTGATTTTGCAGTTCAACTTCAAATGGCCATAACTTGCTCATTTTTGCTCCTTTTTGGGTGCAATTTTTTTTGAAATGGGCTATAATTTTGTGCTCTCCGCAGTGGTGAAAGAATTTTTTGATTTTGATGCACGTATTTTTCAGAAAATGCAGTTTTTGGTGACTGTCCCTGAGTAATCCCAGTTTTTGCAACTTCAGAGGCTTCGTTTGGGGTCATCCGACCTCCTTTTTAGGTGCCATTTTTTTTGAAAGTGCGTATTTTTTCATCTACTTTCACATGATGCTATCAGATTGATGTCATTGTAAGTAGAAATTGTACTTTCAGATTTAGGCCATTTTTGGCTCTCTTGGTACTTGTATATTTGTTTGAATCTCAGTTAGATTCATTGCACTATTGATTGAAGTCTCTTGTATCTCATTTGAGAAGTTGTAAAATTTGCATCATAAGTCCACTTTGCCTTGTTTTCCAAGTGGCTCATTGTAATCGCACTAAGTATAAAGTGCTAAAATCATCACTTTTGGGGGGGTACTTTGATTGATTGAATTTGGGGGGTGTCTCTTATGCTTTTGTGCTCTTGTGTTCTTTCCTTTTTGCTGCTATGGGTTCTTCTAAGTTTCCTCTCTTAACTCCACATAACTATGCTACTTGGAAAATTGATGCATGGAGTAAACTTATGGAAAAAGGACTCACTCATTACATTGATGGAACTATTGTTGCTCCAGCTGATCCTAAGGCTGATCCAGTTGGTCACTTAGATTGGCTCACTAAAAATATCATGGCAATTGGTACCTTAAGAAAGTATGTATCAAAGGATCTCATTTTCCATATTGAGAAATGCACTCTAATCAAAGATGCTTGGCAAAAGTTTCAAGACTTGTATGGTCAAGTTGATGAGATTAGGGGATATCAAATTGATAGTGATCTCACCATGTTAGATCCCAAGAACTTTGATACTATACAAGATTATGTCACTAAGGCAAATGAGTTGAGGGCACAACTCAAAGATTGTGGCATTGATAAGAAGGATACTCAATTGATCTTCAACTTGATAGGGAAGCTTCCACAAGAATATGCAGCATTTGTTTCTAGTTTCCAAACTCATAGGATGACAATGGGTTCAAGCTACAAAATGCCTACATTTGATGCTTTCAATGAAATGTTGATGATGGAACAAACTAAGTTGATAAGCATGGGCATTCTTAAGGCTTCTTCTAAGTCTCAAGCATTAGTGGCAAATCAAGGAAACAAAGGAAATCAAGGAAAGGACAACTCAAACAAGAAGAAATGACAATCAAAACCTAAGGAAAAAGCACCATCTTCTCCACAACAAGGAGATTCATCTTCTTCCAAGAGAGATAATTCACCAAAGAGAGAGAGACCTACTTGTGCTTATTGTAAAAAGATTGGTCATGAGGAACATCGTTGCCATACTAAGAAGATTGATGAGCTCACACATATCATCAAAAAGCATAACATTGATTTGCCTAAAGTCTACAAGAAGGATGATTCATCAACTTCCACTTCCTCAAATTCAAAAGGAAAAGGGCAAGCATTCATGGCTTCTACAAGTGGAAAGACTCACTCTTTTGGAACAAGAAAAGGAAAAGCTCTATGTGCTACAACAAATCATACTTCAGAGAGATGGCTTCTAGATTTAGGGGCTTCTCATCATATGGCATCTTCACAATCTATGTTCTCTACATTTGAGCCTTGCACCATGCCACAGATTTTGATGGGCAATCATACATACATGGATGTGATTGGGAAAGGATCTATTGACATTGGGGATAACTCCTTCAATGATGTGTTGTGTGTACCCCACTTGACAAACAATCTCCTTTCTATCTATCAAATCACACATGGCGCAACTAAGAGAGTTGTGGAGTTCACACCTGACTCAGTTTTTATTAGAGACATGGAGACTAGAGCTATCATTGCAACTGGGGTGGTTGATCATGCATCTCGGTTATACTCCTTTTCAGATTTTGTTGATGATGATGATTTCACATTTGATGATTCTACACATGTTGATCACACTTATTGTGATGATTCAGATTTTGAGGAGAACTTTGGACACTTGAACATGGGGATTCTCACATGTAACCCAGTTCTTGAGTCTTGTACTTCATCTCCTCATATTGATATCACATCACCTATTGCACCTAATGATGCAGATAGTGCGACAGTTTTGCCTTCATGTAATTCAGTGCAGCAGGATATACATTGTCTTCCAGCTTCAGATTCATGGGATGATTATATGACAGATATTGCAGGTTTGTTTGTGGAATCCTACATTGCAGATTTGGGAGACATCATTGATGACATACATCTTCTCTTTGATGACGATGATCCTTCTTCGATTGTTGCGAGGGCACACTCTGACCCTCTTGTTCATTCTCTACATGATCATTCTTTCGAGGTTGACATGATTGTGGATACTTATGTACAACAGTTGGAGGAGGTCTCTTTATTCTTTGAGGAGACACATGAGTCTTTGGACATTGTTCTTCATCCATCTCCACTAGATGTTGGAGTTCCTTTTTCAGCAGTATGGCACAGTTTACCATCTTTGGAAGGGGTATCTTCTAGCATCGACATGGGGACACTTGAGCAGTTTTCAGAGATTCCTTTCATCATGAGTTTTCTTCATACATCTTCCCTTCATGATTGGGGAGACTTTATGGATACACCTTTGGTTTTGTTTCTTCCTAAGGGAAGGAATGTTGTTCGACGTTCGTGGAGCAGTTTCTTCATACATCGAGCTTCTATCATTGGTGCAGATTCTTCATTGAGGGATGATCATAGTTTGACTTCTCTTCTTCTCTCATATGGGGGGGACTTTTTCCTCACATGGGGTTTTGTTCCTCACATACTTCTATGAGAGTTCTCTTGTATAGCTTTCATCTCTCTTTTGGGGGAGGGTTTTTTCCCATTGGGTTTTTCTCTCTTTCCCCACTTTGTGAGAGATTTCATTGCATTGGTTTGCATGCATTTGCATTTGTGCATGGGTACCTAACATGGCCTCGTAGCCGGGACCCATCTTGCATTGCTTAGTTGCATTGTAGACTTAAGTGCATTCCCCTAAGTTGCACTTAAGGGGGGGTGTTGGTGTAAATAATTATTCATCATGGATATTATTACACTTACTTAAGTTTACTTAGGATAATGCATTTCATAGTAGTTTGGATATGAGACACTTGGGTGTTTGTGTCACATTGGGATAGTGTGTGTAGGAGAAATTCCACCTCTTATGGTGTTGATCTTGTTATTACACTATCATATCCACTTATTGTGGAGTGATAATTCCACCTTCGGTGGGTGATCCACCTCATGTGGAATATTATATTATTTCTCCTACCTACCCACACCTATTTCCTACCTACCCTTGTTTCTTATTGAGCCACATGTCATACTTGTGTGCTCATACATATCCCTAGCCTTGCCTATATAAGCGGGCTCATCTACATTGTATGTAATAAGATAATCCAGTTGATTGTTGATCATTTTCTATTGATGAGAATACAGTTTATTCTTGTCCCATATTATGTCTCTATCTTGTACATTTCAATGACTTCTTGATCTTGGCAAAATCCAACAAATGGCTATAAGGGTGGCATCATCGATCTACAAAATCTGGTCCATCATCAATACCTATCAAAAACAACATAAATATACATTTCTAAGTTAATATATTTTTAAAAAAGTCACAGTCTTATTCTATTTTGAAATTCTATTAAATGTTTACCTCTGATGAAGATGTAGGTGCACTAGCTATGTCAGGAATGGTTGGTGGCATACCAAAATTTGTTGCTACATCAATGACAACCACAACAACATATCAGCTCATCCTTCCAACAGGCCATATATATGCCCCCTTTGTAAGATGGGAATATAAAACCATGTTTACAACTTAAGGGAAGATATCCTCTAAGAAAAAATGTACATGCAATCCAAGACAAAGAGGACACAACTCTTGTGAGGGAAGAGATAGTTGTAAAGATAAATCTTGAAAAAAGTGTAAAGAGATCCTTTTGAGGGATGCAAAAGAGGAGGAAGATATCTTTTCTCAAAGACATCTACCCACAAGAGGAAATCTTTGAAAAAAAAATCATTGACCAAAATAGGGGAAGGAGAACTACAACTCACACTTCCCCATTTCTAGGTAAGAGGATTCTTAATGAAGGATAACATAGTTTTGGTCCCAATTGGGAGATTGTTTTATGATAGAAACACACTTTGAAGAAAGAAAAAGTTTATAATTAAGCACACACACCTCTTGGAAAAAAACAGAGAATGCCTGAGTAAAACAAACAATTCTTTACAAGAAAGGACATCACATGATAAATTAATATCACTCAACAATGGGAAAGTGGATCCTTAGAAAGGATAGGAGATTGAAACACTAGCATTTCCCCCCAAGTGTGGAGACAAGGATAACAAATACTATTATGTTTCTCACAAAGTATGATTGCACCTTAAATTGTACCACCATGAATGACAATGAGCCCTCAAGAAATAGGCTAACAATGCCACATAGCGTGGAGCAACATAATAGGGACCAAAATCTTATTTAAAAAAATAATAATTGAAATGTACCTCATTGTCATTTGTTACATAAATGATATCATTATCAATAATTTTTTGAATTTTATAGTGCAAATCTTGACATTCATTAGTAGAGTGGTCGTGATATTGATATGAATACATGAAGAATGAAGGTTTCAAAGATCTTGTCCACGTTTCTTTTTTCATTTGGGCTGGGTAATCAACTTGGAATTAAGAAGGTTGGACAAAATGATATCTTGTTTAAAGTGAAGTATGGATAACCTAGATGTTGTGTTGATCAGACTATAATACTAAGAGGGGGGGTAAATTGGTAGTCCACTTCAAATTATAAAGATGAAATAATTAATATGATAAACTTAACTTAATCTTAATTATCCTTGAAAACATAAAAAATGAATTACCTAACACAACCACAAAAGAGACACCATATATTTTTATACATGGAAAAACCAATAAGGGAAAAACCACGGATAGGGTTACTCCTCAAGATAATATAACTAGCTATATGAGATTACAAAATAGGCTCACTGCCGAGAGGGCTCACTGCTCAGAGATCTTATTGCTCAAATACAATTGGCTTATTGCCAAAAGGAGTGAACCAAGAAATTTGCATCTACATATGCACAAAGACAGTTCTAGTTAAAGTTCTAATAATATACTAACTACTTGTAGCCGATCCGGTTAAGAACCTCTACAAACCACTTAACCAACTCACTATGATACTCTAACTATTTGCAATAGATCCAATTAAGAACCTTTGCATATCACTTCACCAACTTACTTCACCAATCTGCTTATACCAAACCAACACTTTACCTTTGTCCCATACCACTTCTTCTCTTTGCTCATGCTCATTTTTCTTTCATACTTCCACACACATACACTCTTTCATAGACATGCCTTCATTCTAAATGTTTCAACAATCGAAAGAGATCATATATATATATATATATATATGTATGTCTTTATGTATGCATGTATGTATGTATGTATGTATGTATGTATGTATGTATGTATGCATGCATGCATGTTTGTATGTATCAATTTCAAAATATACAACAAGTTAGCCTCTGAGATATTTAACAGAAGAATATTTTAATGACACAATACAATCACCATAGAAAAATACCAGTTGACATAGATCTTTAAAGCAGACTAGAAAATAACTCATCCACGAAGCATCAAGACAATAGACTACCATAATGCCACAATTATCAGAGCACAAAGTGGAACATTTGGAAAATAGCTAAGACCAAAAATTCTAGAATGCACTAATAACGATCCCAGTCATCATCACATGATTCAAGACATGAAAACCAAACCACCAAATGAATGATACCAAAAATCATAGCAAAAGAATTTTCACACCACAACATATCTGAACATACAATCTGAAACATGACATCCAAAGAACATCTTCCAAAGCATATGAATAAATGTCATAACCAACACAAAAAAATATCACATCCATATACTCATGTCCTCATGATTTTGGAGAAATAATCATCTCAAACACTACCAAAGCAACATCAACAAGGATCTACAATTTGTAACATACATACCTATCTTCCACTGTGCTATAACTCAACATATACAATATCTTATATATCAATCCACGTATAAAACATCTCATACTAATTAGAAACAACTCAAATGTCAATCTAGACCAATATAGATCATGCGATTTGACTTCAATGACAACATAGATATATAATTCCAACAATTTGTCAACATATTGTAGACAATAGGAGAGGATGTTGGAAACCTAAACCTTCCATAGTCAAGTATGATATAGTTCTCTTAGTTTTCTCAATGTTTTTTTCACACATCCTAAACCATGTACAATATTAAGAGTTGAAATGTTAGGTTGAGATGGTTGAACAAGTAACCCACTAGGCCCTTTCAAGGCTCCAATGTTGAATTTAGGAACTTTATAGTTTCCCACAAAAGATGGTGTAAAATCTAATGACCCAAAATCATCTTTGAGATGAGTTCCTCTTGAGGGGTAGGAGATGGTGTATCAACTTGTAATGATGAAGGAATAGAAGAGTGCTCCAATTGTAAGAAACTTGGTAATTTGTGACTAGCTTCAATGGTATACATTATATTTTTATAGATAAAATTTACTTTTCAATGAAGAGTTGAAGAAAAAACTTACATAGAATAAAGCCAAGGTATACCTAGAAGAGTATTATAAGTAAGAGTATTAGACATTACATGGACATGTGTAGGTAAAGTAACCAGACCTATTGCGATAGATAATGTTATGGTACCTAATAAGTTTTGAGAAACATTATCAAATCCATAAATACAAAAGTGAATCATGTTGAATAAAAAGTATCCATATTAACTTTATGTAATTGATCAATGCTATAAACATTAAGACCAAATCAATTATCAACTAAGGTTCTTCTAATGGAATTTTTATTAATAAGGACCACAATCATGAGGGGATCATATTGATTTTGCCCTTCTAAAGAAGACAACTCATCTTGGGAGAATACAGTATCAATTTTAGTTGTATTAATACACTCCAACAAGGCTAGCACATCATTCGGTCCCATGTGAGGAGGAAAAGTAGTCTTTAATAAAGCATCTTGAAGCATAGAATGGTATGTGGATGAAGGTTGAATAAAGTCCCAAATTGATATCTTAATAGGAGTAGCACAAAGATTTTTGTTTGTATTATGGATGTGTTGCATTGGTTTTTTCATTGATGTCAATACTTGTCAACACTTGAGAACACTTGGAGATCTTTGGTTATGTTCACCGGCATGTTCAGTGACTTATGCACAGTCACCGACAGGTTATATTGTTCATTGGCACTGAGGATGATATGTTATCATCTAGAGATTACTTGGTTATGTCGAAGACATTGTTTGGACACTTGGTTTTGGTGATTTAATTATTGGTACAATCGAGTTTGCATATTTGTTGTTACCGACAAATAGGTCCAAGTTATAGACCGGCAAGCATTATCTATTCCAAATCAGCATGACACGTTATGGAGATGATTTGTTATTGTTGTAAATGCATTGAGATGATATCATGCATCACATATTAATTCATTTGTAATTGATTTAATTGTAATATCTTAGTAAGTTGACCTACACATTGATAACTCAATGATGAACGGATAGTACTAACTCAGTATTGAGAGGAGGGGGTGAATTAGTATAGAAAAAAAGATAGTCCTAAACCGGTTTGACAGTAGACACTTCAAATGACTGGCAAACAGTGACACCAGTTTGAAACAGAGTGCAACCGATAAAGCTAAGAATGATTGAGACAAGCATGAATTGGTAACTCACTTAGCTTTTCACTCAACTCAAGACTACACTACCATTTCACCCTTATGCATAAATAGGTAATCTATCATCAGATCATAATAAAAACTAGTTCAACATGTTTTATTGACAGGCATAAAACATAGAACCATCATATGCTTGATAGACAATAGGAAAGCATCACACATGACACATATATTTTTCACATGGAAACGCAACTGGGAAAAACCACGGTGGGGATGAATACCCACAAGTTGTTTTTGAACTCTTTAGAAGTCCACTCTGTTAGGAGCCTTGTTCGGTTAGAGACATTACAATAGGTTCTGCTAGGAACCGATCCTGTTAGGGATCACCCAGTTAAGGGATGGCTAGAATACCCGGTTAAGGGTTAAACCCTGTTAAAGGTTACCTTGCTAGAGGATTTTAAGAACTCAATAGCTAAAGGATTTTGAACTCAATAGCTTTGAATTACCCTATTAAAGGATTTACAACAAGCCGGTTAAGGCTACCATGTTAAGGGATTTTCCAACTATTGAGGTGGTTAGAGATCAATAGGAATTACAATGATCTAGTAACAGCACCCAATGCCAATGCAGATCCACTCGAGCTCCTCTTCACCTTCTGCACTTACGCTCTGTAGGTATCACTTCTCTCCTCTGGTTCTGGCAAGAATCATGTATCATTTTTCTTGGATACACACACACAACTTTTGCCAACAACCTCAGAAAGAGACACAACATCCACCTTATAGGAAAACAAATAGGTCAGTAGCATAAACCCTAAACCCTAAACCTGTTAGGTTAAGGAATTCAAATGGTTCAATCCTGACCGTTGAGCACATTGCATTAAATGCAACAGTTCTTGATCCAATCTCAAGACATTCTTCATCATCCATTTCTACCGATTTTATGGTGGCTGATAACCCATCACACATTATCACCATTTTACAGACTTCTCACATTCCTAAGGAAGATAGGAACAATCTCCTTCATGCAAGATCCTTCACGCGCACAAGGCTTATGTGGCAACAAGATTTGTTCTTTGTTACCATGCAAACTCATCACACAAAGTCACCGGTTGAGCCACACAGGCTTGAAGTACTTAAACCGGAAACCTTGAAGTTGAGACTACCAACTGGTAGTCATACAATACTTCCATGAGCCAGTTCACATAACTATATGCTGGTTCATCATGAACAAACACATCGCTTCACTTTGGCACAAATGCCAGTTCACAGTGTTCTACCGGTTCTCTCATATGCTGATTCTCACTTCTTCAGCATATTGACATCAATGACAACATACAATGTCATTATGTCCTCATACCGGTTCACATAATGCCAACACACATTTGGTCTTAGGTCTTGGTATATATGTAAGATCACATTTGTGAGATTAAGAAGTATTAGAGGAGTGTAAAAAAGGATTGTAATAAGGTATATGTGAATATAAGAAGAGCTATACATGCAAACATCATTTGAAGATTCAAGGAGGCTTTTGGAGAAGGCAAATCAAATCTTAACCGATATTGAATCCAACATATGAAGATGCTATTTTGAGCAGTACATTATCTTTGGATTTAACCATCCAATTGTAGTCAGTGTGACTCCCATTTTGTGATTGAGCAGTGAGCTCTAGGCAGTTGGCCTTTCGGCATGTGCAGACCCCATTTGTACACACATACTACCTGCAGTAGTATCATCTAATTGTGGGTAAGGTTTCCCATTGTGTTTTTTCCCCTTACAGGGTTTCCATGTACAAATAACTGTGGTATGTGTTGTGTATGTTATTTGTCTTTTTATTTCATGCATTAAACTTTACTGGTACTGTAATTAATTGCTAAACTGTCTACTGACATTAAAGTTTGGTTTGCCGGTATTATGCACTAAGTTTGGTTAAGTTAGTTTTGGTTTGAAATTAAGAGACAACTGATTCAGCCCCCCCCCCTCAGTTGCCTCTGAGACCTAACAATTAGTATCAGAGCCTAGTCCTCTTTTTGCAGAAGTTTAACAACTTGAGGAGATCCTATGTCTACTAACTATTTTAGGAAGGATAGTCCGAAGCTTGATGGAACCAACTATGGTATATGGAAGATCAGAATGGAGACACATCTGAATTGCATTGGAAAGGACATATGGGATGTTACAAAGAATGACTATGTTGTTCCTACTCAAGGTCAACCTAATCTACCAACCTTGGCTAAAGATGAAGAAAATGATTGCAAAGCAAGAGAAGCACTTTTGAGCGTATTGTCAGATTAGCAAATCATGGGATTATCAAACCGATCTACTGCTAAAGCTATTTGGGATAAATTGGAGACATTGAATGAAGGTGATAACACTGTCAAAATTGTAAAACTGGAATGCTTCCAGGTCAGGTATGAAAGTCTGAAAATGAAAGAAGATGAAAGGACTTTTGCTTTTATGGAAAGAGTTAATGAAATGTTTTTGGGTATACAATGTTGTGGAGGATCCTTAAGTGAAGATGAAATTGTTTTTAAAGTTTTAAGAGCTTTGCCACCAGTATACAAAATGAAGGTAACTGCTATTAATGAATTGAGAAAAATGCCTAATACATCAGTATCTAGAGATACTTTGGTTGGAAAACTTTCAGCTTTTGAACTTGAGGAATTTGGTCCTATTGCTTCAATTAAGATAGATTTGGCTTTCAAAGCTACATCATCTGCAACATCATCATCATCATCTAAAAAATCTGATTGGAAAGCACTCTATGCTAGAGAACTTGAAGAAACCAGAAGAGAGAATGAAGAACTTGAAGAGCTTGAAGCACTATTTGCAAATAAAATGCCTAAAGGTCCAGTTGGAAGTAAGTATGAAGGTAAAATGCTATTTAAATGTTTTAACTGCAATAAAATTGGTCATATGGCATCTAGGTGTCCTGATAGACATGCAAAATTGAAAGAAGCTAAAAGAACATACAAGCCTAACCCTGAATATCAAAGGTACAGATTTAAGAAAACTAGAGACAAATCATGTTACTATGTTGATGAAGGAGTTACTGATGATTCTGATGAGGAACTGACAGACAATGGATGGGCTTTTGTTGCTATAACAGAAGATCAATTGGCACCTACCATTCAATTAGTAGAGAAGGCCCTAGTAGCTAAAATTGAAGAAAAGGATGAATGAATTATTGGTTCCAGATGTTCACATCATATGACTGGTGATAAGAGTAAATTCTTAACCTTTTAGGAATACAATGGAGGTTTAGTAAGATTTGGAGATGACAAAGCTTGTTTGATCAGAGGAAAAGACACTATATCTTTTGATGGTGAGCACAATACTAATAATGTTTACTATGTTGAATGTTTCAAGCATAATCTTTTGAGTGTTGGTCAATTAGTTGAAAAAGGATTTCAATTACAATTCAAAAGTGGTAAATGCAAAATCATGAATAGAACTAGTTTTGAAATTGCAACCGGTAATCAGACTAGAGGTAATATCTTTCATTTGAATAACAATGAGAAGACATGCTTGATTGCACATATTGATGAAAGTTGGCTATGGTGTCAGAGACCGTGTCATGTAAATTTTGATTGTATTGTGAAGATTAGTACAACTAAGGTAGTAAGAGATTTACCTAAGATTGTTAAACCTCACAATCCGGTATGTAAGGAATGCCAATTTGGAAAGCAAGTTAGAGCAACTTTTAAGAGTATTCTAGAAAAATCCAATAATGTTCTTGACTTGATTCATACTGATTTATGTGGTCCTGCAAGAACTAGAATTTTACAAGGAGATAGATATTTTATGCTAATCATTGATGATTATTCTAGAATGTGTTGGGTTACTTTTCTCAGGGAGAAATCAGAAGCTTTTGGAAAATTCAAACTATTCAAGGTGATGGTAGAGAAAGAAACTAGTAAGAAAATCAAATGCTTGAGATTAGATCAAGGAGGTGAATTCACATCTAAGGAATTGAATACATTCTATGAAGTGAATGGAATCAAAAGACAATTATCAGCACCTCAGACACCCCAACAAAATGGAGTTGTGGAAAGGAAGAAAAAAACTATTTTAGATGCAGCTAGAAGCATGATATCAAAAGGAAACCTACCTCATGTGTATTGGAGAGAAGCAATCAATACAGTTGTTTATACATTCAATAGAGTTCACATCAAAGGTGAAACCGGTAAGACCCCTTATGAACTATGGTTTGGTAATACTCCTACTCTTAAATATTTCAGAATATTTGGAAGCAAATGTTATATTAGGAGAGATGATTATATTGGCAAATTTGATCCGGGAAGTGATGAAGGAATATTTCTTGGTTATTCATCTAAGAGTAAGTCATATAGATGTTTTAATAAGAGAGTGTAGAAAATCATTGAAACTACAAATGTGAAGATTGATGAACAGTTTAGAAGTTCTATAGGCTCTGAAACGACAATTGAGATAATCACAGATGAACCTACTATGAGTACACCAGTACAGAATGTTGATCCAGTCACATCAACATCATCTCAGAATTCCATGGTGACTGAAGAAGAACAACAAGTGAACACACCTAGGTATGTAAGATTGAATCACTCTGAAAGTCAGATAATTGGGAATAAGTATCAAGGAGTTATGACTAGAGGAAGATTGGCAAATGAAGAGGCATGTCTAATTTCTCAATTTGAACCAACAACTATTAATGAGGCATGTGAAGACAAACATTGGATTAAGGCTATCGAAGATGAATTAGAACTGTATGTAGGAAAAGCGGGTCGATAGAACTTGAAATGTGAAAAATGAAGCCTAAGGAGCCTTGCTCACACACCCACAGGACTTCTTGGGCAAGCTATGGAGTCATGAAGTATGGCTCAGCTTCCCAAGGTTGGTTCCATGGTTCTCTATCTCACAAGGTCCCTCAAACCAATTTCTTTGCTCTCAGATCACTGAGCAAAGTGGTTTAGGGATGACAAATGCAAGAATGAGGGATTGTTTGGTTGATTTTAAGGTGAAATGCATCCTAAGCTATGCATGATTCTATAAATGCAATAAAATAGATTATAAGATGACAAGATTAGTAGCAAGACTATCCTAGCATTATATACTAGTCTATGATTAAGCTAAATGATAAGGAAAATACTCTAAACATGCATATTTAGATTAATTCCTATTGAAAAGAGAGGCTAAATGATGAGTACAGATGATATATTAAAGCTTGGATGGATTTTAGTATAAGTATGATGCTAAAGACTTGGATTCTTAAAATGGAGGATGGAGAGCTCTATTTATAGCAAAAATAGGGCATTGGATGGCCAGGATTGAAAGAGATAATCAAGGGTTGAGTTTGAAAGTTGCTCAATCCATGCTCACAATTTTCACCAATGAAATGGTGACAATTGGCAACATAGGGTTGGTTGAGAGGAGATGTAAGAAGCCTTAAATGCTTGAGAAGACCTCATGGTTATCTTAGGGGGTAAGAGTTATGGTTAAGTTAGGATTACCCATTGGATAAAGGTTTTATCCAAAGGATAAACTCTTGTGCAAAGGATTAAGGATAACCATTGTCAAAGCAATAAATGCTTGATGAGACCGTTGGGTTACATGGAGGTTGATTTTAGGGAAATTCTTTAATCATGCTAGAGGGTTGAGTTAACCATTAATGGTTTAAGAGACTTTCAAAGTTAAGTGGTTGAAGCCTTTAAGGGTTTTCAAAGACTTTGAGGGTTTGAGAAGTGACTTCCCCTTGCTTAGGGATGTGACAATATTTAGGAGATGGGTTAGGTTAATTTAGAAGTGATTAGAAGAGTCTAGAAGGGGTTAGGAATAGGGTTTAGGAAGCAAGTGGGAGATGTAGGATTTTGCAAGTGGATGGAGGGATAATAGGATTTAATTGAATAAAATGAATTTAATTCATTTTGGTTGCAATTGAGGAAATTAAATAAATTAGATTTATTCAATTTAGGATAAACTATTTAATTAAATTTGAATTTAATTAAAAAGTGGATAGGGGATTTAATTGAATAAAATGATTTATCCTATTAAATGGTAAAAGAGGTCTAGTGAATTTAATTTAAATAAATGGAGTAATTTACTTAATTAAATAGAGGAATGTGAGTTTTTCAATTAAATTGGATTTAATCAAATAGAGAAATGAACATAAGATATTCATTTAGGAATATGGTCATTTTTATACGTCTACATTTTGCCCCTCTTTGAAGTGACGTGTATGCACATGTTAATTCAAAAAAAATGATGTGTCACCATGATTTATGATCAAATAAATTTTTTATGTCATTTTGAGATATGCCATGCCCCAGTTTTGATAATTGATGTTGATAATGCCCCCTCGGGAGATGAATAAAAAATTTGGAAAATTTGATTTGATTTGATGATTGTGTTTGCATTGTAAAATGTTGGCTATGTGGAATGCTAATAATTGATTCATCTCCCGATATGGATGTGTGTGAGGGTATGAGGAAGACCATGAGCAAATTACATGCTTAATCCCCTAACCCTAATTTTATTTCACCCTATAAAAGGGGAAAAGTGCATTGTTTTGTCTCATTTGTGCTTGTTGACTTTGGAGAGAAAGACTTTTGGAGAGAAGAAAAAATCCCTATCCCGTATTGTACACATCAATTTGAGCACGTTTGGAGGTATCAGAGGCCTTCCACGTATGGACCACCAATAAGTCAACCTTTTTGACCCCTTTTTGATTTTTTATTTTGTCATTTTTGGTCATGTTTTGAATTTTGGCACGCTATTTTTTCGGTTTAGCGCATAGGGGTTGTTGGATAGCGCATACGAAAAATTTCATAGTGCATAAGGGTTTCAATTTTGGGTAGTGTCTGAAAACTTAGGGTAGCACATAAATTTGCTAGGTTAGCACACAAATTTGCTAGGTTAGCGCATAAATGTAAATTAGCACATTAGGGACAAAGGGTAGCGTAGAAGGTGAAATAGGTAATGTATGAGGTAAACCTAGCGCATTGGGTGCACAAGGGGTTGCATGGGTAGGGATAAGTAGCGCATAGGTTAGACCTAGTGCATAGGGTTAGATAGGTAGCACACACGCGGGATAGGTTAGTGCATGGGATAGGTTTAGCACTTACGGTAGATTAGATGGCGCATTGGAAGAAATAGGTAGCACATAGAGTTAATCTAGCACGTGAGGTAGCTAGGATAGCGCATGGAGAAAACAGGTTAGCGCATAGAGTCAATCTAGCACATAGTCAAATTTAGTTAGTGCATGCGGTCATTTTAGCAAGAAAGGATGATTTGCGAGTGAGGAAAATTGATAGGATAAGGTTAATTTTGATAGGATAGGTGTAAATGTTTCATTTCTGTGTTTGTTGTCATGGTTTTGATAGTTTGTCCAATATAAGTGCTAATATAACTTGGTTTGATTTGTGATTTTTCAAGTTATTCATAGATATTGATGTGGAATTGATATAATCTTGATTTGATTTTCATTGTTTCAAGTTAATATATGTGGAGCTTGATTTGTGTTATAAGCTGATATAATTGTGGAACTTGAGTTGTTTTACAAGTTGATATCAGTTGGAAACTTGAGTTTTGTTACAAGTTGATGTGACGTGGGGACTTGAGTTGTGTTACAAGTTTGATATGGTTTTTGAAAACTTGAGTTGTGTTACAAGTTGATATGGTTTTTGATGTGATTTTGATTTTGATATCTATGTTTTGATGAGTAAACTGATATTGGACTTGTTTTATTTTTTGATAAGAGCGATTGGAAGTGGTTCAATCACGTGAGCGGTTCCCTAGACCATGGGCATTGATACCACGGTTGGCACAGACTGATCTAGACATTATTGAGAGATGCGGCCTGTCTTCCCTTTTAGATACGCCTCGGTTTACTATGAATCAGGGTTTACTTACAACGCTTGTAGATAGATGGCACAGTGACACGAATACCTTCCACTTTGCCACAGGGTAGATGATAGTGACCCTAGAGGATTGCTACCGGATCCTGCGCATACCTATAGTAGGTGCACTACTACCTTATGAGTAGTCAGAGGAGGGAGGGACAGAGGCACTTCATCGGATATTTCATGATGATATAGTGTGCGGATATGAGATTCCATGGCAGGAGTTTTTGGATTTGGACTATGTACCTCTTCCATCGGTACTGGCAGGGTTTGTAGGTGGTTTTCTATGTCTCGACCATAAGTTGAAGGGACTATCTATAGGATGGGGATTGGTGTTGGAGGAGATGGTGACACAGGGTTGTAGGTTTGCATGGGGATTGGCTATGCTAGCCCATTTGTAGAGGGACTTGCATGAGGTAGTCTACCTGGGTTACGATAGTTTGTCAGCTGGCGTGACACTTCTATAGGTATGGTGTTGGGAGCACATTCCCGCAACTAGGCCATTGGTGGATAGAGATAGGCCTGTTGGGCGTGCCTACGCATATGGATATAGGGGGTTAGTTGTCCAGCGAAAGCTGGGCAAGCTGAGCATTGGAGGAGGGTATTGGATGACATTGATATGGTCATCTGGTGACCATACACAAGTTGTGAGGTATGGGCCGAGGATGGGTTGGAGATGCCATACGTCTTCATGACTCAATTTTTGATAGGTTGTACCCCATTTGTGATCAAGAGATTCTTGGTTAAGTGAGTTTTGTGGCAGTATGGTCGGCAACAGGGGATACCATAGGGGACCTATTTGTATGCGCATCGGAGGCAGGACATACTAGATTGGGGCCCGACTATTGACAGTGTGATGATCGTAGAGGAGTTTGTGCAGTTAGCGGGCTAGATATGGGACTATGCCCTTGATATTTTGGATGCTGGGATGATAGATGAGTTTTCTCGATTGTTTGCAGCTCATGTCATGGCAAGGATATTAGATCCAATGGAGATGCTGCCCACTTTTGATGATGATGAGGGTGAGGGAGGGGGAGATGGGGAGGAGGGAGATGATGGAGGTAGTGGAGGAGGACGAAAAGGGAGAGAAGATCGGGGGAGGAGAGGAGATAGAGGTAGAGATGGGGGTGATAGAGGGGTGTAGGTGGAGAGAGCAGTTCGATGAGCTATGATGTATAGAGGTAGAGGAGGTTTGGCTATTGGAGTAGGGGGTGAGGGGATGGTAGGAGAGGTGATAGCAGTAGTGGTAGGGACTGATGAGGTGAGACGACCAACCCAGAGGAGATGGACTAATGTGTTACCTCCACTAGCACCAAGGATAGGTAGAGGGACAGGGGGTACCCCTTCACAGGTACCCCTACGGGTCTGAATTCCAACTCATGTGGAGGACGCCTACATTAGGACCCTATAGGTGATAGTGTAGCAACTGCAAGCATAGTTATTAGCGTAGCAGCATCAGATTATAGAACTAACCACTGAGCGTGACACTGAGATAGAGTGGCGGGGTCAAGCAGAGGAGCTTGCAGCGAGCGTGCAGAGAGTAGCAGCAGGTGGTCCGATGAGAGACACCTTGAGAGAGCTAGCTTTGAGAGCCCATGAGGTGGAGTACTACCGTTGACATTATGAGGCTATGGTGCCTAGGGAGCGCCGAGTGTAGAGTTTTATGCAGTCAAGATCGAGTCGATATCGAGAGGCTGGATCGTGGTCTGAGAGCAAAGGCATGACAGGGCCATCAAGACATGATCCACCTGGAGATCCAGGGCCTGGGACTTTTGCGGCGAGACCGTCTCCTTTAAGAGATAGTCATACTTGAGAGACGATGTCTCCGTTTGTATTTTTTATTGTTGATTTTGTTGTACGGGGCACAAACATGACATATATTGTACATTTTGATCATTTTTTATATATATATATATATATATGACACCATTTTCTTTGTTCATGTGATGTGTTATGGATGCATGCTTTCTATATGCTTGTGCTTATTTTATGATGATGCTATGCTTAGATAGATGTTATGATGAAATGAAATGCAATGATGTAAATGTATGATGTCTATGAGATGTATCTTGAAAATGAGATATATGATTTGATATGCTGTGAGATGTATCATGAAAATGAGATGTATGATTTAATGTGCAACTAATTATTTTTGAGCATCCTCATTTTGCATTTGTTATCCTGATATAACCACATGTTATTTGCTTTCGATATATGTATCATCATTGAGCATGGATTGATCTTTGGATATGTTGAAAATTTATACAAGCATAATGGTATAATTGAACCATGATAACCTGAGAAAAATTTACATGATGTTTGATTTTGCAAGATAGCACAAGCATCAAGGTATAATTGAACCAGGACAACCAGAGTGCGGATTGCGTATAAACAGACAAGATTTAAACCATTTGTATGTGTAAGGTGGAATCATACCTTCAATGATATGTTGTGAATCATGTCTCGAGACAAATATCTACACAGTACAAATGATCACCTCACAGACATAAGACTAAGAAAATATTGGAGTTTCTCGATGTTCTCTAACTTGGAAGCATTGTTGAGAAAATTTCGAGAATCCAATAATTCAAAAAGTTTAAATGCAAAAATAGTCAAGACTTTATGCAAAATGCAACATTTGGTACTTCAGAAAATCATCCATCGTATTTCTCTTGTGAATCTTTTATCGATCGATGTTTTGATTTGGGTTTGTGTAAGTTTTTGTTTGTTGGATATGGTGCTCTGAGTTTTGCAAATAGTCTTGACGGTTTGAACATGCTTGTAAGTTTTGACGATTATTGTCCCTAGCTAAGTGTACCTCTCGATGTAGGTATGTACAGTGATTACCAAGCCATGGTAAAATGTGGTAAAAGGATAGATGGATAAATCAGGATAGTGATTATGCTAAGTATGTCTTGAATGGATATTTGCTAAGTGTTGGGCGATGGCCGATAGTGTTTTACTATGGAGATAAGGATGTGGATATAGATAAAGGAGCTATCCTTTCACAATAGCACCTATTACCAGGTTTTCACCAGTTGCTTTTATTGTACCTTTTTATTTGCTTTTCCTTGATTTTTTGATTTTTTGATTGTTTTTTACTTTTTCCGTGCATTAGACTACTCAAGTGTAGTATTTCTTCAAATGAATGCTATTATTTGGTTCGTCGCGCACATCTCCTTTTGAAGTTGTTATCTGATAAGCACCTAATCCATAGACTGATATGATGACATAGGGACCTAACCGGTTAGGTTTAAATTTCCCTTTCTTTTCTCAATCTTGTGGATTTCTTGGATTTTCCTTAAGGACTAGGTCACCAACTTTGAAATTTCGGGGAATGACCTTGTGATTCTAGCTTCTGCACATGCGTTGCTGATATGCTTTGAGATGAGTGTAAGCATGCTGATGTCTTTCATCTAATAGTTCTAGTTCTTGTAGTCAGTTGACTCGATACTCTTCATCTGGGATCAAGCCTTTGAGAGAGACTCTGAGAGATGGAATTTCTACCTCCAGGGGTAAAATAGCTTTTGATCCATAGACCAATGAGAAAGGTGTTGCTCTTGTAGGTGTGTAGATGCTAGTTCTGTATGCCCAAAGTGTTGGATTGAGTTGTACATGCTAATCTTTGCCTACATCATTCACTGTTTTCTTTAGGATTTTCAGTATTGTCTTGTTGGATGCTTCTGCTTGACCATTCCCCTGTGGGTAGTATGGTGTAGAGAACCGATGTTGTATTTTGAATTGTTCACATAGTTCTCTGACATCTTGGTTTTTGAAAGGTCATCCATTATCGGTGATGATGGAGCTTGGAATACCATATCTACAGAGCGGATAGTTAAGGATAAAAGAGGCAATTTGTTTTCCAGTCACTGTGGTCATGGGGACTGCTTCTATCCACTTGGTAGAGTATTTTGTTGCAGTTATAATGAACTTGTGTCCATTTGAAGATGAAGGATGAATTTTTCTGACCAAGTCGAGTCCCCACTAATAAAAGGGCCAAGATGTTGTAAATGGTTGCAGTTCCTATGTAGGTGC
Source organism: Cryptomeria japonica (assembly GCF_030272615.1). Lineage (NCBI taxonomy): Eukaryota > Viridiplantae > Streptophyta > Pinopsida > Cupressales > Cupressaceae > Cryptomeria > Cryptomeria japonica. The sequence goes on along the minus strand of NC_081410.1, from coordinate 449,365,413 downwards.
ATGTATCAGATTGCCATGGATCTGGCATTTAGGACACTTTTTTGCAAAATGATAAGAATCTTTTTCCATTGTTGGCTAGTAATATCCCATTCTTAGAAGCTTTTTAGCAAGAGTAGTCCCACTTGAATGTGTGCCATAGATACCTTCGTGAAGCTCGTGTAAAGTGGAATCAGATTCATTACGATCAAGACAACAAAGAAGAGTACCATCTAGACCTTGACGGTACAAAGTATCAGCAGTAAGGGTATAATGGTTGGCTTGTCGGATAAAATTATGTTTTTGGTTTTGAGATAGGTCAATGGGTAGGATGTTGTTCTTTAGACAATCATATATCGGTCCATACAAAGGAGAATCTAAACCAGTGATATATTTGTTGTTAAAATGTATAAAATGAGTGGCTTTCCTACTATTGGTGGTACTAGAACTGGTGGGTTTATTAGATACTATTTGATTTGATAAAAAGATTCTACACAATTGGCTTCCCATCTGAAAGGTACATTCTTACATAGCAAGTGATTGAATGGTAGACTTTTATCGGCTAGTTGAGCGATGAATTGCTTGATTGATTGAAGTAATCCTTGTAGAGAGCAGAGCTGACTGATATTCTTTGGTGGTGGCATCTCCATAATGGCTTGTACCTTTGCTGGATCTACTTCAATACCTTTAGCTGAGACTATGTAGCCTATTAACTTGCCTGATGTAACCCTGAAGACACACTTCTTAGGGTTGAGCTTGACTTGGAATTTTTCCAATCAATTAAAAATATTTGTTAGGATGCTAAGGTGTTCTGCTCTGGTGAAGGATTTAGCTAGTAAATCATCCACATAGTCTTCCATGAAGGTATGCATCATGTCATGAAAGATTGTTGTCATTGCTCATTGATAAGTAGCTCCTGCATTCTTTAAGCCAAAAGGCATAACATTCTAATAGTACGTTCCCCAAGGATAGGTAAACGATGTTCTATCTTGATCTTCCAGGGCTATTTTTATTTGATTATAGCTTGAAAAACCATCCATTAGTGAGAGCATTGCATGGCTCGCTGTGAGGTCTACAATTATGTCGATACTGGGCAAAGGAAAGTCATCCTTTAGACAAGCTTTGTTGACATCTTTGAAATCAGTGCAGATTCTGATACTGCCATCTGGTTTTGATACTAGTACTATGTTGGAAATCCATTTTGCATAGTCGATGGGTCGAATGAATCCGACATCTAAAAGTTTCTTCAGTTCAACTTTGACCATGAATGCCACCTGCAGATTCATCTTTCGTAGTTTTTGCTTGATTGGCTTAACTCTTGGAGAGATGGACAAGTGATGCATGATTATGTGTGGATCAATTCCGAGCATATTTGGGTATGACCAAGCAAAGTTAATTTTCTTTTCTTTAAAAAAAATGATAAATGCTGATCTTTCCTCCTCTATCAGAGATTCTGCCAGGTGTATGTTTTTGGTTGCTTCTGTAATACCAATGTTGATTGATTGGGTGGGCTCAATCAATATGGGTGATCGCTCATGAAAATGTTCAGGAAGAGTGTCAAGTCTCCCATCTTTAGGTGCCTTAAAAAGGTTTTCACCCTCAGATGCGTCCTTTATTTTTACTTTTTTGTGACCCAGAGCTGCCATTGACTGGTTTTCAGCATCAGATCTTTTATTTGGTTCTTTTTTTCGACTGAGAGACTTGGCACTCCCTGGTTTGTAGACATCATTATTTTGTTCACTAGTAGAGCCTATTTTTGGGTTAACGGTACATAGGTAGTGGATAATAGATTCATCATCTGGGAAAATTGGTATATCATGTATTTTGGGTTCATCCCAGTCAATGAGGTCGAGAAAGATAAGTGGTAAGGAATCATTTGGTGGATCAAGTTCTGCTCCTGTAAGTGTCAAGACAGAGGTTTCATCATGATTGGTTTTGGTTTTAAAGAAGTCAAGGATTTCGTTGAGGTCTTCGATGGTATCATTTTCTATATAGACTTGCTCATAATGTCATTGCTTGTTTTCCGTGACATCGCAGATATTTTGTGGTCCAAATTCAGGTAGTCTAATTTCTGTGTTATGCTCTTCTTGAGAAAGGGATATGGAACTAGTATTTTTAGCGATCTCTTTAGTAGCATTTGAGCAGCTACCCCATTCATATTCATTGGAATTAGTCTTAGATTTATCATCCCCGATCTTTTCAGTGTTGTAAACATGTATGTTGTATGGTGAGAATAGGTCCTTAATGATTGATACTAGTTTGATAATTTTTGCTGATTCTGTGTCGGATCTTGCTTCTACCTTTTGTATTTGCTCATATACTATTCCTCCTTGGGGAGGAATAATGATATCAGGAGGTAGTTATTCTTTTTTAGATATTGGTTCTTGAATATGAACTATTGCTGTAGATATGGCCTTCTTGTGAATGAGGAGTTTCTCCTCATGTTGCTTCTGTTCTTGACGTTCATGATCCTTGCGGATTGTTTCGGCTGACTCAAATAGTGCTTCTTGCCAAGATTATTCTTTGTACTTCTTCTTTTCTTTCCATTGAGGTTTTGGATTCTTGTGTGGTATCTTTCTTGGTAGGAAAGTGAGTTTACAGCCCAATCCTGTTTTGTCCCTACTGAGTTGTGAAGGAAGGTCTATTGGTTCAGTGACTCCTTTGCATTTTCCAATAGGTCCTTTACCATTATATCCCATTTGTTGCATGATTAAGTAGCCCTTTCCATATAGGTGTGTTGGTAGAACTATTTCCAGAGCAGCTGCTATGTTATCTTCTTCCTCATCTTTGTATAACCAGCTAAGGATGTCCTTTTCCTCTGATTCATGTGCTAGAGTGCCGAGTTGGATGAAGGTACCATCAAATTTGGTGGTGGGCTGAGTTACCTGATATGTTGATGTTGTAGGTAATCCATAAGATCTGGGTGATGTTGGTAAGTTAGCCAAATACATGGGTTCCAAAGAGTATTCCCCCATGCCTTGTTCTTTGATTTGCATTTTCTGCTTGAAATCTCCAGGTAATGATTTAGACTTTGCCTGCTATAGATCTAATGTTGAGGATTTCTGTTTTTCCCTATTATGGGGAACCAAACTATCCTAGGCTGCCCCCATTGTATTACAATGTTGAAATGGATTGTGATCAGCAGATATAGAGACCTCTTGTCCATTATAGGGAAATTTGACACACTGGTGATACGTAGAAGGCACTGCTTGCATTTCATGTATCTAGGGTCGACCTAATAAAATATTGTATGTGAGGTCTATGTCTAAGACCTGGCACATAGTATCTCTTTGTATAGGGCCAACTTGAATTGGTAACAATACTGTCCCTTTAGAGGATCTTTCCTCATCATCATATGCCTTTATAGTAATTTTTTTGCATGGATCAATAGACTACTCTGAGAAGCCTAATGCATGGATAAGTTTTAAGGTACATATATTAAGTCCAGCTCCTCCATCTATCAATACTCATTTTACTCGATGTTTATAGACGATGACTTCAATATGGAGAGGAGTGTTATGCAGATGACTTAAGGAAGTATTATCATTCTCTGAGAAGGTGAGATTATGAGGTCCTGTCATATGAGCGACCATGGCTTGGAATATGTCAGCATCCAGATCTTGAGGTACATTGGTTTCCAACAATGCTTGTTCCAATATGTCTTTGTGTTTTGGCGAAAGTTTCAACAACTCTAGTATAGATATTTGAGCAGGAGTTTTGCGTAGTTGGCTGACTAAATCATATTGGATTTTTGGTATAGTGTTTGTTGTTGGTGTATGGCCCTTCAAGACATATTTCTGAGCTTTGGTTGTTACATTGATAGATTCATGATTATGCTGGTCTTGGATTGTGATGATGTTTACATGATTGTCTACAGCTGATATGTGATTGATGGTGCTATTGTAGATGCGATTGATATGAGCTCCATGTGTATCATTCAAGGTTGAAGCTCCATCTTTGTTGTAGTTTAGAAGAGGATTTTTAAAGGCTCCATGGTCACCGTTTGTCTTGAGACCATCCACTATTAAATCACCTCTATCAATCATGTCTTGAATAATGTTTTTCAATCTCATGCAATCATTCATTTCATGACCTTTGTTGTGATGAAAATCACAAAAGTGTGAGTCATTCCACCAAGGTGGTTTGGTTTTTGGTTCATCGTTGCTGATTGCGGGCAAAGAGATAATCTTTTTTGCCAAGAGCTCTTTGAATGCTGACTCCAGTGATTGTCCCAGTGGTGTGTAGACACATTTTTAGAAATTGTTGGTGCCACCTCGTGAATTGTTATTAGGTCCTTGATTTGTGGTATTGTTTTGAGTATTGTTGGTGTTGGGTTGACCTTGATTGGTATTTGGTGCATATGTGTTAGCATCCAGGTTATCACCTTTGGGGTTCTTTGTAGCTTGAGGATTTCCTAATAATGCGAGCACTGGCTGTTTAGATTTTGGATCATGTGATTCATTGCCTCCTTCATTTCCATTATTTTTGTTCTAAGTCCAGAATCTAAATTTGTCTAAGTTGTTGTTATTTTGGTTATTGTAGTTTGATGAACCTATTCCTTCTCTGAAGAATCTGAGCGTTCCTTTCTTGACACATGCTTCTTCTACTTGAATGTCATTTTCAATTAGTATAGTGAAAGATGGTATGCATTGGAGTTTGAGCCTGTAACTCATCTCACCATTCAAGTTATCGATGAAAATTTCCATTTTCTCTTTTTCAGGAATATCTCAAGGATATTGTGAAACCATACGTTGCCAACGTTGAAGGAATACCATGAATGTTTCATTGTTTTTCTATTTGGTGTTACAGATGTCTAGCATGGTTATAGCATGTTGAATGTTATAGGAAGACTAAGTGATGAATTTGTTGACTAGTTCGTCAAATGATCTGACAGGAGGTGTGATTTTGGATAACCATTCCAATGTTTGTCCTCCCAAACTTCATGGGAATAACCTCATTAGATAGCTATCATCATGAGCGAATTCAAGGCTCATGGTGCAGAATTCTTGAACATGATCACGAGGATAGCTTTTTCCATCGTATTTGTCAAATTTAGGTATGTCTAAATTTGGAGGAAAAGGGATCATGTGCAATCTTCTATCAAATGGATAAGGACAAATTTCATTTATTGAGTACCATACTATGGTCCCTTGTTGCATGTCTTGCATTTGTCTTTGTAACATTTGCATTTGTTGAGTAAGGGCAACCAAAGGCGCATTGTTTTGCGAGGGAAGAGTTCTTCCCTTGCATTAATCCTGGGTTGAAATGGTGTATGGAATGATATGTTTTGCTCAAGGATGTGTTTCTCAGGGATGTTTTGCCTTGGTGTATGTTGTTCCGGTATGTTTTGTTCAGGAATATCTTGTTCAAGGTCACATGTTTCCCCTTCTCATTGTCATTCTTGATATTTGTAATGTTGAGATCTTGTTCTAAACATGTCCATGTCAAAGTCTTCAGGGAGTTTGACCCCTTTGCTTGTAAGCATGAGCAGGTACTTTTCCTTGTCATTTTCCATGAGTCTTTCCACAAGTTTTTGGAACGAAGCACTTTCTTGGCATTCCTGAAGAAGTTCCTCAGAAATTTCAGTATCCTCTAGGTGTGGACCTTCAAAAGGATTTGATAACCTCCAATTCATACTAGATTCTGCTTGTGCCTCACTTTGTTTGTTTTGTTGAGAGTGAGTAACATGCATTTTAGTAGAAGCTTTCTATGATAAAGGGGACAAAATCCTCTTCGATATGTTGCTTGGGGGTTGGTGGTTCAAATCGGGGTGTGTTGTAAGTGATGCACTCATCGGGAAAGAATGCCGGATTGATCTTTCCTCCACAGTTTATGATTTGACTAAATGCAGATTTTTGACAATATGCCCTAGTCTTTAAAGGCTCCTTGTCAAATTCATTGGATTTGTTCTAGATATAAAGTTTGACGTGATGAAGGAATGTTTGATGAGATTTGAAGAGTTGACGATTGATGTATAAAAATTTATTTCTTTTGACAAATTTGGAAAAACTTGGTTGTTGTTTCTTCAATGTGGTGTTATGATAAATATTCTTTCTTCTCAGAATATGGGGATTAGTCATGCATAAGTGATTTAATGGTTTCCTTTGAATTGTTTTGGATTTATTTGATCTTGTTTTGAAAACTCAAGTTTTACTTTATCAAAGTGAAGGTTTAGATGCCCCCTCACGACAAAGCGTGTCAAATGATATGGATAAAATCTCTCGATATGGAAACTTGATTTGACAACCTGAGATTTTGAACAAGTGTTTTTGAGATATAATTTGTGAGATAATAATGGACCTATTCATCACTTGTGATGATGTTTCCTGATTTTTATAGGATAGATATGTTTATCGTGCGATCAGTTTTGGATTATGGACAACTTTTGTTTTGACATGAAATTTGCTCAAGAAATAGTTTTTAAAGCTCTGTTTGTGATACTCTGGTTTGACGAAAATGAAGTTGATGAAGGGATGTTTCCAAAAATGCTTTCTAAAATTTCAAAATTTTCCATTGTTTTGCCCCCCTATTTTTCTAGGTTTAATCATGTGCTAAAATAGAGACCGAATGCACTACATAAATTCCTTGATGCGCTAGGGAAAAGACCCCATGTGCTAGGCTGCCCCAGTCTACGTGCTAATTGGTTAAGACTATTAAAATTTGTTTTCTATTTTTGCTTAAAAGATCATGTGCTAGTATGGGCCTTCCACGCACTAACTGATAAACCTAATGCGCTAGAGATTGACTCCCACGTGCTAAGCTGATGCTTTGATGCACTAGACTATTTTTCAGATGCACTAATTGTTTAATGCTGTTTCTAAATTTTGGTAAAGTGCTACTGTTAAAACTGGACGTGCTAAAGTGAAGGTTTGATGCACTAAAAGATGTATGACACGCGCTAAGAATTTGCCCTCACGCGCTAGACTGCCCTGATATTTTCTTTTGTTTGGTTGTTGCAATTTTTGAAATTTGTTTTGAGTTTTTAAGTACTGATAGATGATTTTCTGAAGTAATAAATGCAAACACAACACCAAAGAGACAACCATTTTTCTTAATCTAACAATAAGTGTATTTTTTGCGAGGATGTGTTCAAATCCCCAATGTTTTAACAGGTTTGGATACAAATAATACACTTCAGAAAGACTCTTTATTCAAGGGTCATAAATAATACCATAGCCCACTAGTCTTGATACTCCATCAGCTCAAACAGTCGTGTCACCCCTTGGGGGCACCTATTTTTTTGCCTTTTGCCAAAAATTAACTCAAAGTGAATTTCTTCACAATTGAGTAGTTATCTTGGGAGATATATGGTGAGTGATCTTGGGGGTAGATTCTTTCCCACCCTTGCACTATGATATTACAAATGTCTGGTTACTAACTCGACTCAAGGTTTCTACTTCTAAGGTTTGTAATCAGGCTTCCTATTTTGCTGTCAGTGATAAACTCCCTTAGGAGGCTTCCCAACCTTTAGAATAAAGGCTTTATGTATCTCAAGGATATTGGGGGAAGGCTAAACGCTATGCACAACCTTTGAAAAGGACTTTTGTCACTTTCCACTTTTGATTATAGTGGGTTGGAACACTTGGTGTCAAAGTCATTTCCCACTTAGGTCGTTCCCTTCACATCGGCCATAAATGGCTTTAAGAGTTGATCTCAACCCCTCGGGAAGGTAGGCCTACTAAAGGTTTTTATTACTTGAAATACTAAAAGCATAAGAGTGGTTTGGCTTTTTGGTCACCTAGTTAAGGGGAGATCATATACCTTCCACTTTCGAGACAAGGCAAACAAAGTTATTTTTACCTTTCAAGTCAATGATTTTATATATGGAGATGTTGCCCCACAAAACATGGTGTTCTTTTTATTTCCTTAAAGCAATGATTATCTAATCTAGCAAAAGAACTTGGTCAACAAAGAAAAACTTCAATTTGGTCAACAAAAGAAAATCAGAAAAGGGGAAGAACTTCCCTTTTTGATTGTAAACAAAAAATTTTAAGTGTGGTTCTTTTCCTTGCAAAAATTTAAAATGAATCCTTTTATACACCAAAGGATGGTGAGGTTATTTTTTAAGCTATTTTTGCAAAAAGGAAAGTTTGTTTTGTTCTTTTTATAGCCCAAAATAAAGTTTTTCTTCTATGAAAGCAAAATTTTTTTTGATTGTGGTTCTTTTTATAGCCCAAAAATAAAGTGAGTTCAATTTTATCCAAATACAAGTAAAAGAATCCCAAGCTTTAACTAACTTAACTAAGTTAGTACAAAAATAAAATTCTTTGCAATTTTGTTAATAAAATCTAAGCTCCCCCTACAAGAAAATGTTAAAACCCTACAAAAGTCAGTCAAACTGTTAGAAACATTTTTTGATCTTGTGGATTTCTACAAGTCTAAGTTTTGGTTTGGTTACAAATTTTGATTTTGTCTTGGTCTGTGATGCCCTACAAAAAAACTGTATGTGCTACAATATGACAGTGATGGGCTACAAGATGATAGTGATGTGCTAGGCTATTCTCAAGATGCACTAAGCTGATTTTCAGATGTGTTGCTCTATGTTTCTCTTGCGCCAAGACCTATAGGAAAATATTAGTGGGATGATGTGCTATAGTAAAGACCCGACGCGCTACAAGATGGACCCAATGCGTTGAATAGTAAGTGGGATGCACTAGGCTGTTAACTAGATGCGCTACAGAATGCTTCCCACATACTGATTCTTACTTCCTGCGTACCTGCAAAAGGGGTTAAATTCAAAAACCGATTTGATATATGGGGTCATGCCCCATGGTGGGTGCCAAAAATGTATGCAGGAAAAGTAGGTCGATAGAACTTGAAATGTGAAAAATGAAGCCTAAGGAGCCTTGCTCACACACCCACATGACTTCTTGGTGCAAGCTATGGAGTCATGAAGTATGGCTTAACTTCCCAAGGTTGGTTCCATGGTTCTCTATCTCACAAGGTCCCTCAAACCAATTTCTTTGCTCTCAGATCACTGAGCAAAGTGGTTTAGGGATGACAAATGCAAGAACGAGGGATGCTTTGGTTGATTTTAAGGTGAAATGCATCCTAAGCTATGCATGATCCTATAAATGCAATAAACTAGATTATAAGATGACAATATTAGTAGCAAGACTATCCTAGCATGATATACTAGTCTATGATTAAGCTAAATGATAAGAAAAATACTCTAAACATGCATATTTAGATCAATTCCTATTGAAAAGAGAGGCTAAATGATGAGCACAAATGATATATTAAAGCTTGGATGGATTTTAGTATAAGTATGATGCTAAAGACTTGGATTCTTAAAATGGAGGATGGAGAGCTCTATTTATAGCAAAAATAGGGCAATGGATGGCCAGGATTGAAAGAGATAATCAAGGGTTGAGTTTGAAAGTTGCTCAATCCATGTTCATAATTTTCACCAATGAAATGGTGACAATTGACAACATAGGGTTGGTTGAGAGGAGATGTAAGAAGCATTAAATGCTTGAGAAGACCTCATGGTTATCTTAGGGGGTAAGGGTTATGGTTAAGTTAAGATTACCCATTGGATAAAGGTTTTATCCAAAGGATAAACTCTTGTGCAAAGGATGAAGGATAACCATGGTCAAAGAAATAAATGCTTGATGAGACCCTTGGTTTACATGGAGGTTGAGTTTAGGGAAATTCTTTAATCATGCTAGAGGGTTGAGTTAACCATTAATGGTTTGGGAGACTTTCAAAGTTAAGTGGTTGAAGCCTTTAAGGGTTTTCAAAGACTTTGAGGGTTTGAGAAGTGACTTCCCCTTGCTTAGGGATGTGAAAATATTTAGGAGATGGGTTAGGTTAATTTAGAAGTGATTAGAAGAGTCTAGAAGGGGTTAGGAATAGGGTTTAGGAAGCAAGTGGGAGATGTAGGATTTTGCAAGTGGATGGAGGGATAATAGGATTTAATTGAATAAAATGAATTTAATTCATTTTGGTTGCAATTGGGGAAATTAAATAAATTAGGTTTATTCAATTTAGGATAAACTATTTAATTAAAAAGTGGATAGGGGATTTAATTGAAAAAAATGATTTATCCTATTAAATGGTAAAAGAGGTCTAGTGAATTTAATTTAAATAAATGGAGTAATTTACTTAATTAAATAGAGGAATGTGAGTAATTCAATTAAATAGGATTTAATTAAATAGAGAAATGAACATAAGATATTCATTTAGGAATATGGTCATTTTTATACGTCTACAGGAACAAATTGAAAAGAATAACACATGGACATTGGTTCCCCGACCTCAAAACAAAAATGTAATTGTTACTAAATGGGTATTCATAAATAAACTTAATGAAGATGGTAAGGTAATTAGAAACAAAGCAAGATTAGTGTGTAAGGGATATTCATAGAAAGAAGGAATTGATTATAATGAAACCTTTGTACCGGTAGCTAGAATTGAGATAGTTAGATTTTTCTTGTCCTTTGCAGGACACAAGAACTATAAAGTATATCAAATGGATGTTAAATGTGCATTTTTGAATGGAGATCTTGAAGAGGAAGTTTACATTGAACAACCTGATGGATTTTCTATGACAGATGACAAAGATATGGTTTGCAGGTTAAGGAAATCTTTATATGGATTGAAGCAAGCTCCTAGCAGAGCTTGGTATGCTAGATTGGACAAATATCTTTTCAAGCTTGGTTACACTAAAGGTAATGCTGACAACAATTTATATTACAAAGTGACTAATGATGGCATCTTGGTTATTGAAGTTTTCATTGATGATATAATTTTTGGAGGAGAAGATGGATTGTGTAAAAACTTTTATAATAATATGCAGGAAGAATTTGAAATGTCTATGATTGGAGAGATAAAATTATTTTTAGGATTGCAGATTTCACAGACTGATAAATGTATATTCATAAATCAATCAAAGTACTTGAAGGAATTACTTAAGAAATTTGGCATGGAAAAATCTAAACTGGTAAGAACACCTATAACTACAACTGATAAACTATCTTTGAAGGATGAATCAACACCTGTTAATCCAACAAGATACAAGTCTATGATAGGAGGTTTACTATATTTGACACAAACAAGACTTTATATTATGAATGCAGCATGTATTGTTTCAATATTTCAGAGTAATCCTAAGGAAAATCATGAATAAGTAGTAAAAAGGATTTTCTGGTATCTACAAGGCACAACAAACATTGGTTTATGGTATCCTAAAGATGAAAACTTTGATTTATTTTCATACACAGATGCAGATTGGGTAGGAGATGTAGATGGCAAAAAAAGCACCACCGATGAAGCATTGTTTCTTGGCAGCAGACTAATTTCATGGTTGAGAAAGAAACAAAGTTGTACATCACTATCAACAACATAATTAGAATATGTTGCAGCAGCAACTAATTGTACACAGGTATTATGGATTAAGAAAATGTTGAAGGACATAAAGGTAAAATGAAAGGAACATATAATCATTTATTGTGATAATATGGCAGCAATTGATATATCAAAAAATCTAGTATTTCACTCAAAAACTAAACATGTTTCTATCAAATTCAATTTTTTGAAAGAGAATGTTGAAGCAAAAGAAGTAAACTTGGTTTATGTGAAAACTAAAGACTAGATTGTATATATCTTTACTAAACCTTTGCCTAAGGAAAATTTTGAATATCTAAGGGAGCAGCTTGGAGTTATACCCTCACCGGTAGAAACTTAGATAGTTGGAGCATGGCATCAAACTGATAGAATTAATAGAAAAATGTTCTTTCGGCTTTGATGAAGGAGAGATACTTCAAAGGGGGAGTAGATTGAATAAATGTGGTTATAACAATTTATAACAAGTTCTATGAACTGATTGTATTTGGTTTTGTATTGGTTCGGCATTTGATGTCAAATGGGGAGAGATATCTATGGAAAAAAACATTATCTTTTGGAGAGAGATTATTCATTAGGGGAGAGATTGTTACTCTCTGTATTTTGATGATATCTTTGGAAGATTGTTGGTTTTTGGTTTTTGGCATTTCTACTTTGGCACCTAGATGGTTTTTCCATCTTGTGTTGCCATCAATACCAAAGGTGGATATTGTTGGTATTATAGATGTGTTACATTGGTTTTTTCATTGATGTCAACACTTGACAACACTTGAGAAAACTAGGAAATCTTTGGTTATGTTCACCGACATGTTCAATGACTTATGCATAGTCACCAGTGTCTAGTTCCCCGGTAGGTTATATTGTTCATCAACATTGAGGATGATCTGTTATCATCTGGAGATTACTTGGTTATGTCAAAGACATTGTTTGGACACTTGGTTTTGGTGATTTGATTATTGGTACAATCGAGTTTGCATATTTGCTGTTACCGGAAAATAGGTCTAGGTTATGAACCGACAAGCATTATCTATTCCAGATCAGCATGACACATTATGGAGATGATTTGTTATTATTGTAAATGCATTAAGCCGACATCATGCATCACATATTGTTCATCTATAATTGATTTAATTGTAATATCTTAGTAAGATGACCTACACATTTGGTCTTAGGCCTTGGTATATATGTAAGATCACATTTGTGAGATTAAGAAGTAGTAGAGTAGTGTGAAAAAGGATTGTAATAAGGTATATGTGAATATAAGAAGAGCTATACATGCAAACATTATTTGAAGATTCAAGGAGGCTTTTGGAGAAGGCAAACCAAATCTTAATCGGTACTGAATCCAACATATGAAGATGATATTTTGAGCAGTACAATATCTTTGGATTTAACCATCCAATTGTAGTCAGTGTGACTCCCATTTTGTGATTGAGCAGTGAGCTCTAGGCAATTGGCCTTTTTGCATGTGTAGACCCCATTTGTACACACATACTATCTCTAGTAGTATCCCACCATGGTTTTTCCCCTTACAGGGTTTCCACGTACAAATAACTATGTTATGTGTTGTGTATGTTATTTGTCTTTCTGTTTCATGCATTAAACTTTACCAGTATTGTTATTAATTGCTAAACTATCTACCGGCATTAAATTTTGGTTTACCGGTATTATGCACTAAGTTTGGTTAAGTTAGTTTTGGTTTGAAATTAAGAGACAATTGATTCACCCCCCCCCCACCTCTCAGTTGCCTCCGGGACCTAACATTTTTCAATAAGATTATACTCCTTACCACATTGTTGTGAAGGATGAGGGGGGAGGAAGAAAATCTTGAGAAGGGGGAAGAACATCCAAAACTTTCTTATTGTTTCGAGTGTTATATGTGTGAGCTATTGCAAAATACTCATTTTGTTGAGCACCCTTTACCATAATCACTAGTTTATTTTGAGGTTGGAGGACATCTTGACGAAGGTGGAAAAAAATCTTAGGCTTCTCACTACCCAAAGTATGGATTTTATTGACTTGGTTGGGTTTGTTTTTCTCAAAGGTTTCATTTTTGGAAGGGAAAGCATGAAGGGTATTATTATATTTCTCCAAATTATCTTCATGAGTAGGAAAAACTTTAGGAGAGAGACAAGCATAACTTGTTTTAATGATTCATCTCTAAAGGGAAGATCATTGAAATGAATAAAAGGTAAAGTGTCATTAAGAGAATTGTTAACCATATCAATATGATCATCTACCGCAATATCATCCTCTTTCACCAAGGTTGTCTCATGGGGGAGAGAAAAATCCATACCATTTTCCAATGGTTGATCCCAAATAGGGAGATCATCTTCTAGCATCAATCTGTCTTCATGGATAGGAGGGTCCTTAGGAGAGAATAATGAAACTAATTTATAAAATATATGCATTATGAAGCTAATTTAATTAAAAATTAAATTACATCTATCAAACAATATGCAATTTTTTATGTCTTTTTTTGTTTTACTAATGCAAATGCATAAATAAAAATGAATGAAAAGAAATATTTTTGTATTCTTTTTAAATGAAAATCATAAACAAGATGTAGGACATCAGGTTCACTAAAATGTGATGAAATAAAATAGGGTTCACTAGCTTAAGCATGCAAAACTGGGAGTTTAGACCTATTTTTTCTTTTATTCCATTTAGAGTATGAAGCCACCAAGAGATAAGAATTGCTGACTAACACCTTGATCAATAGAGTCAATTCATTATCATACTCTTAGGGCCTCTATTCCTTTTTTTCTTATAATTGATTGATTGAATGATTTTATAAACTAGGTGATTAAGATCTAAGTATAAACAAATGATATTGACTAACCTAGAAAGTCTAAACATCATAAATGAAGAGAAAATTATGTGGCGCACCTCTAATTGAGCCCAAATAGTATGATGTACATTGTCTTTTAAAGTTTTATGGGTATTTCAAATCAGTACTCTAAGATAGTAGTGACCGAATTTGATGTCTTGGGGGTCAATACCTACTCTCTACCCAATTTTAGCTAATTTAGGATAGACTATGGCACCCTAGGTGACCTAGTCTTGAGTCTGCTTGATGAATCAGAAATCTAAACCCGTGACATTGTATTGGGTGATTTATTTCTATTGCACCTCTTAAAACTTGGATCTACACACAATAAGAGAAAAAATAGTTTTTGGGGGATTATAGGGGCTTGCCTTAGTCAAACCCTAGGTTGGGACTCAACCTTACAACATTGATAAAATGAAATAGAAGTATAAATTTGAAATACTTGAATGGAGATGCTTAAATTGAAACAATTATACCTCAAATTGATGATGCAATGTTGTTAGGATAAGTTCACTATGTATTGATGCAATAAAATGATTGAAATAATATATAAAACAATTCTTGAATATGCCTTGAAGTAGCTTGTTGCTCCTTTAACTAGATCCTCTCTTGAATTTTTCATGATGAGATGTTCATGAGATATTTTTTTCAAAAAAAGAGTCAATTGAGAGAGAGAGAGGCCTTTATACCTCATCAAGTATTTTGGGGTGCAAAAATCTAAGAAGGTTAACACGAGAAAAGAATTCCCACTTAGCCAATCTGACTATTTTAAGTGGCTTAAATTTGAGCCAACACAACAGGTTGTGGGGTGCCCAAGGTACCTTGCTCCTTGAAATATGGGTCTAAATTTAAAGCCAAGGTCCAGAATGTTGAGGTGGGGCTACGATTAAATGAAATTGAGTTATGTTGTCGAGGTGAAATACAAAAGGTCACACATGTTAAAATAGGGTCTACATAGGTGAGAAGTGAGGAGATAAAAGAATTAATAGGCACACCTATGATTAAGGGCCCAAATAGGATTTTGGTGATCTATTTAATTAAGAAAGGACCCATAATATTAATTTTAAAATAATATTTAAATAAATAAATATTCCATAATGCATAGTGGAATTAGAGATAATAAAACAAGTGCTAGGAGAGTGTGAAATTGGACACCCTAATTAAAGGTGTACAATTTACAACATCTAATAACACTTATAAATTCTTATCAAGAAACAATATATCTGTTAATAAATTGTATCTTATATATATGTCTCATGAAAATATATATTCCCTCGAGTTCTTGTCTTTCAATATGTCTAGATGCTCACATATTCACACCCTAGATCTTACTCCTAGAAGTACCCAAATAGGTACCACTCTCTCTCCTCATCCAAGTGAAAAACCACCTAATTCACTATGTGGTACTTTGCAAACCTATCCATTACCTATTCAAAAATTGATATTATGACTCCAAATGTGAAAGATATGACCAATTAACTATTTCACAAAAATGTTTGGATTTATAGTACCAAAGTTTGATAAAAATATTAAAATTTGGCAACCTTTTCTATACTACCATGTATTTCTTAGAGAGAGATTTTTTATGACCATTAAAAGTTAAAAGTATGGTATCATGGGTGAAACTTATGCCCTCTACAATAAAATTTCTCCTTAGTCTATGGAGGGTTCAAACATTTATTTTTACAATGTTGACATTGGAATGATGACATTCCTAACTGTTGGTATTTTGGTATGGTTTTGTCATTGATGTCAACACCTACTAACACTTATTAACTCTAGCACTTTGAAGAATTGGAAATGTTCACCAACAAACAAGTGACTTATGCACAGTCACCAGTATCCGGTACACTGGAAGAATATAATGTTCATCAGCATTTGGAATGATATGAAAAACACCTAGTTATGTTGAAGACATCTTTTGGACACTTTGTCTTCGAGATTTGTTCATTGGCACATTCGTATTTGCATATTTGTTGTTACCAAAAAATAGGTCTAGAATAAGCACCGACAGGCTTATCTATTCCAGATCAGCACGACACACTATGGAGAGGATTTATTAATGTTGTAATTACATTGAACTGACATGTTGAATCAGTTATTGCATCAGGCATTGTTTTATTTGTAAAATGATTTAATTGTAATATCCTTTAGAGCCGACCTACTAAAATTGGTCTTAGGTTATGGTATAAATGTAAGATCTTATTTGTAAGATCGAATGAGGAATGCGAAAAAGGAATTGTGTGAAGGTATATGCAAGAATAAGCAGAGCTATACATGCAGACATCATTTGAAGGTTGAAGGAAGGTTTTTTGTGAAGACAATAAGAACTACACCGGTACCAAATCCAACATAGAAAGATGCTAATTTGAGCAGTACATCTTTATTGGATTTAACCATCCAATTGTAGTCAGTGTGACTCCTATTTGTGTTTGAGTAGTGAGCTCTAGGCACTTGGCCTTTCTGCATATGCAGACCCTATTTGTATACACATACTATCTACATTAGTATCATCTGATTGTGGGTAAGGTTTCCCACCGTGGTTTTTCCCCTTACAGGGTTTCCACGTACAAATAATAGTGTTATGTGTTGTGGATGTTATTGTGTTTCTATTTCATGCATTAATATTTACTGGTACTGTAATTAACTAATAAAACTGTCTATCAGCATAAAAGACTGGTTTAGTGGTATTAAGCATTAAAGTTGGTTAAGTTGTTTTGGTTTGAATTTATTTGACAACTGATTCACCCCCCCACTTTTAGTTGTCCCCAAGACCTAACACTAACACTAGAGAATGGTTCATAAGTGGATTTGTAATGTGAATGATGTGTAGTCTATCCTCAACCGGTGGATTTAAAATACTTTTTCAATCTATTTAAATTTTCACTTTTTATAATTGATAAATCCCATAGGGGCTAGTAGTTTGGATTTGTTCAAATAGGGGCCTAAGGGCCCACCATAGTCACATTATCAGTCATGGATTGATAGGTATTGGTGGTACCTTGTTAGCACCCATTGGTAGCATTGTATAGTACACATTGTATATTTTTTTTGTTGGCCAAACAAATATGACCTTACGATAGTAAGCAAGGGATCATTTTTCACTTATATATTTGGGTTTCCAAAATAGGTTAAATTTAATGTCAATATTCATTTCTCGGGCCTAATAGATCCGATAGCAAGGTCCATTTTGTGCTAGAGAGTTATTTGTAAAAATTCCCTCATAAAAACTCATGGTAAACACACAAAAATTTTAATTTTACAACTCATTTTCAAACCGTAGATGTATAAAAAATCACTGCAAACCATCAAACTCCAAAACCTTAAATTTGCATATTACAACATACACAACATATCGCATACCTTAAAATAACTAAAATCTCTCCAACATTGTTGTGTATTTAACTTTGTATCATATTTTCGGATACAAACATTAAATGAAAATAGAGATCTCTTATATCCCTCAACCACAACCATGGATTTAGTACCACTTTTTTAGGAAAATAGTACACATTAATCACACTATTTTCTATGTAACCCCATGAGAGAAAAAAATACATGCAAACTTACAAAATAACCATAATGAAATGATCAAAGATATAACACAAGATAACATAAGATATACCTTGGAAAAAACCTCAAGAGGAAAAACTCAACATCCAAAACTATCCACACTCAATTTATTATTCAGTAAAGAAAATATTATAATACACTTATAAATTTTCCACAAATTCTTTTAAAACATTAGCTCCTCCAATGCATCATCTATGTGTCCAAGCATGTATCTACACATCATATGCCCTAATTCAAAAGTGAAAATTATTTAGAAGATAGTTCAATAAAATCACAAACAAACCAAATCAATCAATTAGCTAACCTCAACCACCAAACATGTGCATGTGTTTTCTTTTATATAATCAAGCTCACACAAAACAACCAAGGTAAAACCATGTGTGTCAAAATCATGAGGATATAAAGCCATTGAACTCAACATTCACCTTTTGGCACTAAGTTTCCTAATATTAAATATTTTTCCCATGAACAATCCACACTAAAATATGTAACCAATGTTAAATGCAACTTTATGAGTGGAGATAAATATATTTTTTTGTGTGGCTTAAGACATCATGTAAGGATGCACCACAATTAAATATTTATTTTATATGATTATAATAATTCTTTCTTGTGCAAAGTGTACAACACCCACTTGTAACAAGTCTAACATTGAGGTGAAATATTTTGCTAGAAATTGAAGAAACTCATCCCACCTTAGAGGAGGTAACTTTCCTGATAACAATAATCAGTATAGGATTATTGTACTGAATACGACACTTTTGACCACATAATTCATATGAAAATAGGTAGAATGGAATCACATTTCAAGAAGTCAATATTAAAGTCACATTAAGACAACAAAACAAAGTGGTGAAACTATTAAATTGTCAAAGCTATGTTAGTAGGAGTAGGAGAAGGAGAAGGAGGATCCTTGTTGAGTGGGTGTTGATGAAGACAAGATTGAGGTCCCTTATTAGGAAACTCAATATCATAACTAACAACACACAATGAAAGAATTTTTTTTTTGAAACAACACATTTCTACTACATTTATTGATTTCAAAATCTCAAAAATGATTAATTACAATAACAATTTTCTTTTTCCGAAATCTTCCTATCTCATAAGAGATATCCAATTCTTCTTCTTTTGGATAGAAATATATCATTTCTTCATTCTTTTGACCAATGTTTAGTAGTATTTGAAAGGTCTAGAAGAGAGTTGAGAACTTAATTCAAAACTATGAGGTTGTTTTAGTAATGTTAAATTATTGTATTGATCAAGATCCATTTGGTGGTACTTGACTTGGAACAATAAGTCCTTGACACTTAATTAAAGATACTCTACAAAAACTTGGGCTAAAAAACGAATCCATGTCTTTAATGATATGTTTGAAAATAATGCTTTCAAGACTTTGGAACAAATGAATTTGGAATATGATATTATTGAGTCTCAAGAAACGACTTTCTCAAACTTGAATAATTCTATAAGGGGTGTGGGTCCTCCTACTAATTTGAGTAAATATTTAGAGTTTGCTAGCTTGGTTATGTGGAAACATGACATGATTTTTAATCAAATTTCTATAAAGGAAATTTATGCTATGTTGATTGATATGAGAAGTATTTGTTTGGCTTAATAAATGCTAGAAATTTTCTTGGTCTGACAAAATTGGTCTACTAGGTTAGGACAAATTTGGGCTAAATCAACAACCCAAAAAAACCATGTTTTAGATGGTCACTTCTTGTTATTAAATTAGTTGTTAATTTTGAATTTCACTCTTTTGGCATCCCTAGTAGAATATGTGAAATTGTGTAATTTTGTTTGAGAAATTTTGAGCATTTTCTCTTTGAATGTTAACTTGTTTTTTGTCTTCGGTATATGTCTATTTGGTAACCAAATGGAATGGTATATTAAATATCACTTTAGTTGGTTTGAAATTATTGCTAGTTATGTTCAATCCTTTTTTTGTCAAACTTAATAATTTTTGGCTTGTTTTACCAATGAGATGTTTTGGTTTATTTGAAAAAGGAGAAATGGGAAATTCCAAGGCGAGAGAAGGTGCCATATTGAGTTCAATAGTGAATCCACCTTCTATTGTGATATAGGTTTTAGCTATCTTGGAAATACCTAAAGACATATTCATGTTTTTTCTTAAAGTGGAACTTATAAAAGTATACAAATCAGAGATCATAAGTGTTGATTTCTTCACTTAAGGAAGGATAATTTGAACAAGAAGGACATGGATAATATTAAAAACCTCTTGAAGTGGATAAGATTAAATCCAAATATGTTGATAAACCCAACTACCAATTTGTGGTGAAAGATGTTGACTTTGTTGATATGATTGGTCATCCAATTGTCACCTATAAGTGTGATTATTGTGAAGTGAGTAGTATTGCTAAAGGATGCTAAGAATAAATGATATATTTTGTATCTAGCTTTTTAGGTTAACTATCTTCAACATATTTTATAAGTAACTAGCATATTATTAAATTATTTTGATATAGCCTACAATGTAGCTAGCTTCAACAAGATAATCATGTTGAGTCTAGTTATGGTCTATTTGTACTTTATTATTAATATAATTTTTTTTAATAATAACTTCCCTACAAATCTTGTATCAAACTCTCCCTTTCTAATATTTATTAGACAATATTAATTGGTGTGTTCTTCCACATAAATAGATACGAATTAAAGTTAATTATCTTATTAAATTCACATTTTCTAAAGTCTCCTTAGAAATTTTATCTCCAAACTAGTTTCTTACCTTTTAATGGATCATCAAAGGATCATATTCTTTATTATAGACCTTCCTATAATTTTGAAAAGTGTGATTGTTTCCTTCCATAGTACGGACATTAACTTGACCATGCTTTCTAAGTCTTGTAAATCCTATCATAAAAATTCTCCACATAATTCCTCATTCCTTTGATTGATGTGTTCACATATAATTAAAAAATGAGGATTCATGTGAAGTACATCATGTGATTTTGATCCATCATTCAACCTTGATAGATATTTTCAACCCTCATAGGAACCATCTTCTTGTGTAATCTTGTAGCATTTACTAAAAAATATTATCTTTAATGATTAATATCTAGATTTTACATTTGGTGAACTCACATTAGAATCTTGTACAAATCATTCATGGATAAGATTTATACTTTTAATATATGAAAAGAGATTTATATCATGGATCACTAGTATAGTTTGAATTCTTGTAAATAGAAACAAAATTTTACTTCAACCAAACACATGGCATGGAAACTTTTATTATCTTATAATTATCACTTTTATCATCATGGAATTGGATCTAGCCAACTATTCTCGACTTCCATGACTGTCTTACGAATGAAAGGCCTTCATAAAAGTTTTTCTTAGCCATAATGATACATAAAAAAATGGTAAAACTACCTCTGACAAATGTGATAGTGTAATTTGTTGTCTATAGAGGTTATAATAGTCATGAATAGATTCCCTCAAATTTTCACATAACTATCCTCTTTTCGTTTCAAGTATCTTTAATTGTTACACACAATTTTATAGATATCTATTATGAGATTCATGTGACTACCCTTAATATTTCACATATGTGCTCTTTATCTTTGTGTATGTTTCTTTAGTTTGGTAGTCATTTTTTATTATCAAAATTAATTAAATTTATCGATAAGATTAAATGATAAAGTTTATTGTTTATGGTTTAGGATCAAGTAACATGATTATATTTTCTACTATGATACTCATCTTCAATCCATTCCCATACTTTTTCTAGCTTTGGGTTTTCATACCCATCCTTTAGATCAAGAAAATGACCTCTATAAATGTTAAGAATACTCCGATACTCAATCTTGGAGGATCTAGAAATAGGGAACTACCATCCAAATTTGATAATCTCAGAGTCCTAGACATTCTAAACTATAAGATTAGCTCTCTTATATTCCTATACATTCTAATCTATAATATTAGCTCTCTTAGAATGTCAGAGCTTACGTCTCTGGAGTACTTTGGTGCAATTGGTTTAGAAAATTCATGTATAAGATTAAGCCCAAATAGGATTAGAAGAAATCTACCTTCAATAATTGATTTGGATAGTTTAATATAGCTCAAAAGATTGAAGCTTGAAAACAACAAGGAAATAATTAAGGAACATTAGCTAGAATGATATCTTTCCACATGACATAGTTGCATTCTTAAAAATATGGAGTCTTTGAATAAAGTTTCATCAACTAAATGATCTAAAAATTATATTTACTCAAGATTTCAATATTTGAATTACTAGTTACATTTATTCAAATCATACATTTACTACATGTGTGAAATGACTTAAAAAAAAAGTCTAAAGGTATCTAGTTTTTTCCCAACATGTGAGTTCTAATGGAAAAAATAATCTCAAGTATGTATCAATTATAACTAATAGATCTCAAACTTACATGTGAAATTAGGCTTTGAAAACCAAGATGGGTATCCATTACTCCAACCTTAGATTCAAGTGTTACATGTATCTTAGTATTTTAATGGATAGACATATAATATACACATTTAAATGATGCAAGATTTAATTTGAGAAAATTGGAGAAGAAAAAATACATAATTTGATACATAATCCCAATATTATTACAATAAACATTGGAGCATATGGGCATTAACATTATCCCTTTCTTTTAGTTCGTCTAGTACATCTCCAAAACAAAATCAAAATACTTAGAGGTATCAAGCTCTTTTGAATCTACAAACATGATGGACTTAAATTTAATCCTTATTAGTTGTCATTTTATCTATAGCTTGATTCTTTGAGTTGGCAGGGAAGAGCATGTATTCTTATGCATGGACATGAAGCTCAGAAGTGTTCAAATTTCAAATTGTGTTGCCTGAGCCCTTCATCCTACTATTGCTATCTACTTTTTAGGAGCTACATGCAAGGACATATTTTGTTTTCAAGAATTGGGATCACTTCTCTCTTATTTTCCCCTAATGAGTAGCTCTAGTCTATAGTAGAAATTAATTTGGTAGGCGATTTCAAATTTTGACATTGCATGGATAAATTATTGGAAAATCACCAGACAAATGGAAAGAAGGTCTTTCTTATTAAGTTAGTGAATGCAACAAAAATGATAATGTTTTTGTACTATTGAGTGATTCAAAGAAGAGTGACAATTGTTGGGTGTTTATTGGTTGACCAGTGATTGCTCTAGGCATTTAAGCTCCAAGTGAGCAATTTATTAGAGAGCTCAAAGAAGCTCTAGATCTTGTTGGGTGTAGCTTCAAATTACTACAAATCAAATTGCAATCAATTAGATTTTTCTAACTTTGTTCATTTTACTTTTAATAGTAATTTTTGTTTTAAATAAAAAGAAAGAAAAGACTTTCATGTCTCTATCTTGTACGTTGTTTCTTTGGTTTTATATTTATGCTCTGTATTTCTAGTGATTGACAAACAAAGTTGCAATCTTTGTATTTATTTTTAGTTGTTATCAAAGTATTGAGTTTCCTTGATTTAGGGATTTTAGATTTCTAAGTTGTTATTAGAGTATTTGTCTCTACCTTATTTTAAAGGATTTTAGTTTTTTTACTTGGTATTTGAGTCATTTGGCTCTAAATCCATGTGGGTTTGGGCATTTTTTTTCTCTAGGTATTGAATTTATTTTCTAGGAGGTTTGTGGTTGGACATGAAGGAAAGAGCTAGCAATATTCATTGTCCTTTAATGGACAAATTTATTATGTTTGAGCAAAGGAGATGAAGACCATAATGGTTGTAAATGATTTGTGGGAGCTTGTGGTTAATGGGTTTATGGATACAATTGTTCCAACTTAGTTTGCATCTCTTACAAAGAATCAAAAGACCCAATTGATGGAGACAAGGAGGAAAGATGCACAATACCTTAGTTTGATTAAGGAAAAACAAACATAAGGAGGGGTAGAGAGAGTTGGGGGTAATTAGGGAGACAAGGAGTGGTGGGGAGATGGAAGTATTAACACCCAATACCCTTATTCCTAAACCCTATATAGAGGTCAAAGGCCTAAAAGCCTATGGGGTAAACCCTCAACCCTATACACTTAAGCCTAAATCTCCAATCCTATAACCTTAACCATTTTTTATCCATCTCTCAGTAGAGGAAAATGGGAAATTGAATTGGGAATGAAATTATTACATGTGGAGGCAATCATTTCTAGTGAAATTAAATAGATGGGTAGAGGAGAGAAGAGACATTAACATTTGGGTGATAACACTTTCTTTTTCCTACTAATGTTGAGTTTCCCTAAGAAACAAAGGATTTCCTCATATTTTTTCATTTCTTCCCATATAAATAGTCATTGGATGGTCCTACATATTCAAGTATATTTTTTATAGGTGTCCTACTCTATCTACTTATATCTCCCCTCTCTCTCCCTCGCTCCCTCTTTACCTCTCTATATATGCCTCCATGTATCATTCCACATATTTCTCACCCCCTCTCTATATTGCATATTTCTCTCTCTCTCTCTTTCTCTACGTCTTTCATCTCTCTATCCTCCTCTAGGTATCACACCTCTCTATCTCCATCCCTCTGTGTCAATCCTCCTATTTTTGGCTTCCTCTCTCTCTCTCTCTCTCTCACCACTCTATATCTCCCATATCCAAGTATCTTCCTCCCTCCTTGTTTACCTCTCTAGCTCTCCCTACCTATCTCATTACATTCATTTCTTACTCAAGTATGTGCAGGATCATGGTGTGCCAAAACAGGCCCTTAAGTGGCAATGAAATTTTGGAAAATCAGAGTTATGCAACTTGACATGAAAATTTGAATAAGTTATGAACATTATTTTTATAATATGTAAGAAGAGAACATATAGAAAATTGAATGTAGTTTCTAAGCTACTAGTTGTTTTTTTGAAAAAAAAATCCTATTTGATGAAAATTTCAAATTTCAATGCAGTGGTACTAAAATTTCAGAAATAAGATAAGAAGTAGGTGTATGTCTAACCACCCTAATCACAGTCAAATCATAATATTTTTTTATAAGATTTATAATATAAGTATTAGACTCATGTCTGGATGTGACACATTTTTTTTAATAATTGTTTATAAAGTAAATAATTATTTATGAATTTTGTACTACAGCTTTTTAGAAATTCAGAAACTCCTATGTCTGATTACCTTAACTTGGTCAGCTTTTCAGAAATTCAGAAACTCCTACGTCTGACCACCTTAACTTGGTTAAAAACTTATGAAATTATTTATTTGTTTATTTTTCCTTATAGTAGACAAAGCATAGGATGTGACGCATATTTCGGATTTAAAAAATGTTACATTGTTTGAAAGTTATGAGTGTTTTTCAATCAGTCTATCAATCAAGACATTTGTTACAATTCAATTAGAAAATAAATAATAATTATTTATTAAAGTCAAAATAAGACAAGCCTTATATGGTTGGAAAGATGAGAATGTCCTTAAAAAACCATTTTCGTTTTATAAATTTTGGCTATAAAAAAAGTCGTCAGCCACCGATTTAAAGTCTGGAAAATCAAGGAATACTGAAAAACACATTTTTTCAGTTGACTTTCTAGGTTTGTTACTTCCAAGCCAAATCCCAAAGCAAACCTGAGCCAAAATCAGATATTCAATACAATCAAATATCCAATTTTAATAAGTAAATTCAATAACTAAATTTATACATAACTAATCTATTGTTTATTAATATATTAATATATAATATATTAATTTATAAATATATTAGTATATGATATTAGGGAGAGGGAGAGGGAGAGGGGGGAGTGGGGGAGAGAGAGAGAGAGAGAGAGAGAGAGAGAGAGAGAGAGAGAGAGAGAGAGAGAGAGAGAGAGATTAGGGGAGAGGGAGAGAGAGAGAAAGAGAGGGGGGAATATAGAGAGATTAGGGGAGTAGGGGAGAGAGAGAGAGAGAGAGAGAGAGAGAGAGAGAGAGAGAGAGAGAGAGGGGAGGGGGAGAGAGAGGGAGGGGGAAGGGAGAGAGAGATACTGAGAGGGATGGGGAGGGGGTAATATTGTGTCCTATGACCCCTTAGGTGTCAAATTTTTTTAAGTAGTATTGGCATTACTTTTAATTTTGTAATAATGGCTCATCCTGCCACCTTATGACATAGTATGACCCATTAGGACACCATATGGTGTCATTGGGGGTCATATTGTGTCCTAAGGGGTCATGGGATACCATATGACCCCTAAGGACACCATATGACCCCTTATGATACCATAATGGGTCGTTATGTGTCCTAAGGGGTCATATTATGTCCTATGACCCCTTAGGACACCATATGACCCCTTACGACACCAAATTGTGTTGTTATTGGTCATAATGTGTCCTAAGAGGTCATATTGTGTCATATGACCCCTTAAGACACCATATGACCCCTTAGGAGACAATATGACCCTTTACAACACTATACGGTGTCATTATGGGTCATATAACTACTTATGACCCCTTATGACACCATATGGTATCATTAGGGGTCATATGGTGTCCTAAGGGGTCATGGGATACCATATGACCCCTTATGTCACCATATGGTGTCGTTAGAGGTCATATGGTGTCTTAAGGGGTCATGGGATACCATATGACCCCTTATGACACTATATTGGGTCGTTATGGGTCCTATGGTGTCCTAATAGGTCATATTGTGTCCTATGACATCTTAGGACACCATATGACCCCTTACAACACCAAATTGTGTCGTTATGGGTCATATTGTGCTATATGATCCCTTAAGACACTGCATGACCCCTTATGAAACAATATGACCCTTTACAACACTATATGGTGTCGTTATGGGTCATATGACCCCTTATAACCCCTTATGACACCATATGGTGTCATTAGGGGTCATATGGTGTCCTAAGGGGTCATGGCATACCATATGACCCCTTAGGACACCATATTGGGTTGTTATGGGTCTTATGGTGTCCTAAGGGGTCATATTGTGTCCTATGACCCCTTAGGACATCGTATGACCCCTTATGACACTAAATTGTGTTGTTATGGGTCATACTATGTTCTAAGGGGTCATATTGTGTCATACGACCCTTTAAGACACCATATGACACCTTAGAACATAATATGACCCTTTATGATACTATACGGTATCATTATGGGTCATATTGGGTCCTATGTTCCCTTAAGACAACATATGACCCCTTACGACACCAAATTGTATCATTATGGGTCATAATGTGTCCTAAAGGGTCATATTGTATCATATGACCCCTTAAGACACCATATGACCCCTTAGGATACAATACGACCCCTTATGACACCATATTGGGTCATTATGGGTCTTAAGGGGTCATATGACCCCTCTCCCCTAATCTCTCTTTCCCCCTCTCCCCTAATAGCTCTCTCTCCCTCTCCCCTAGTCTATCTCTCTCCCTCTCCCCTGATCTCTCTCTCTCTCCCCCCCCCCCCTCTCTCTCTCTCTCTCTTTCTATCCCCTAATCTCTCTCTCTCCCTCTCCCCTAATCTCTCTCTCCCCCTACCCTAATCTCTCTCTCTCTCTCTATAATATGAGTGCTCAAATGGGATATCTAATATAATAAGATATATCCAATTTCTGCCACTGCCATTAATGTGGCAATTGTAAAAAAAAAGACAAGAACGAAAATTATTTTTGGGACCTCAAATTTATGCATTAAAATCGGATATCCGATTTCTGTAAAGAAAAAAGAGCCTTATGGGCCATTTTGTGGATTCCAACGGCCCACATTCTTCACATTCTGCTTTCTATCAACAATCATGGGTTTTCAAACATATTGAGATAAATTTACGCTTTTTAGAGATTCTTAAAGTCAAATCTTACATTGTCAATCATTTAGGAGAATATTTATCAAGGTAAATGGGGAGTAGTAGTTGTTGGAAGTCTAAACGCAAAAGAAATCTTTCAAATGACCAAATTGAAGTGTAAAGAGAAAGAGATAGAGAAGGTCATAGGAGGAGAAGACAAGGTATGTTAAATATTGCTAAAGTTACTTCAAGTGAAGAGGAAGTTGAATTTGAAAATGTTGAACAAGTTATTGAAAAAAAATGTAGATTTTGAAAGTGAAAATGTTGAAAGTGATAATAAAAATGCTCAACATGATGTGAGAAATGGAAAGTGAAAATTTGGGAGTTGACAATGAAAGTGTCCATAATTTTGGTGTAAATATGAAATTTTTTGACATAGGAGGTGAAAATGTAGAAAATTTTGACATAGGAGGTGAACATGTGGAAAATTTTGACATTGGAGGTGAAAATATGGAAAACTTTGACATTGAAGGTGGAATTGCTCAGCCAAGTGAACAATATGTAACACCTAATTACTTCAGAAATGAAGACCCTCTCATGGATGAAAGACAAATTCAAAATCCAAGACCTTAAAAAACCCCACAATGGTTACTTGAAATTGATGAGAACATTATTGTGAATCTTGAAGGCAAGAGGTCAACAAGAACCATTCTATTGTGGGACCAAAATTTTCGCAATAAGACATTGACCGAGTAATGCCAACTTTTTGTTCAATTGCTAAAGATGATAAATATGAGACTATTGCTAAATAAATTGAAGATTCGTATGAACAAGAAGATGTAGTTGCATTATTAATTTTTTTTTATATATTCCATATATCGATTCTTGGTTATGGTTTTGTTATTATGAGTGAGACTAGATGTATAGATCTATAACCTCATAAACAAAGGAGCATTTCTCTCATTTTGTAGAGATATTTGAGTTCTAACATTATTATAAATTAATCCTAAGAGTATTCATATACACATGCTTGCATATATAGGTAGTGTACGTGCATGCAAGAGTATACAGACTCTTCTTTAAATGCATATTTATTTTGAGACAACCATGTCTTTATTACGAGTAAGTTATTTTAAGAACAATATAAAAATCCTATTTGTTTTATCACTCAATCATAATGAATAATACTATTGTTTATATCATATCATGGTATGATCATAGAACACACATATTTTATCATAATCCCACATCTATACATATAAGTGCAAGGGATTTACATTATATACAATTTGAGTGTATAGAATTTTATAAATAGTTATTGGTATATTATGAATAAAAAAAATGAAAACTAATTTATGACCAATGAAGAAAATGAGAAATTCTACCTTATTCAAGGCTCATTCTTAATAAGAACAATTTATATGTATACCATTTTGGTTTCTAGATGATTATGAACTTTGTATGAGTCATATAGGTCATTAAGCTAAAATCATGCTATAAACTAGTTTGATAATAAGTCAACAAGAACATAGGAGAATTTGTTTGGTATAAACAATATGTCTTCTATCCTCACTATGTAGATTATGACTCAATAAGTCATGAGTATGTGAAGGGTGATAGTTTTTGCATGTAATTAACTAGATTGAAAGCTATGTTGTATTAAGTTGAGATTCTCTCTCTCTCTCTCTCTCTCAAAATAATTTTTTATCTTTATGTCATGATATTTAGAGGTAGTTTCAAGAGTTATTAGGTGTAAGTACAAATGACTAAAGGTTCCATGTCAACTTTTGATATAATTTTGAGTGATATGAGTTTGAAACTATAAGAATATTATAGTAATTCAAGTTGAGTAAGGGTGTGTAAATGTTCAGCTGCACTTCTTGATAAGTAATATTTATATGAATCTTTGGCCAAAGTGACAAAAATCTCTACTTGCATTCAGTCAGTATGCTATGTTCCAATTGCATTGCATATGTTTCAAGATGTGCACCCTTGGTCTCCTTTGGTTATGTAGCGCAGTGTTCGGGTTTGTGACATGGCATAACCACCTCCTATAGATTCATTAAATTTCACAGTTGTATTTGGAATTAATAGGTCGATCTTTTGGTGCAATTAAAATCATGTAGGTTCAAACCCCTTGCTTGTATTGGGGAGATTATTGTAAGGTGTGCACACTTGGTCTCCTTGGGCTATGCAACACAAAGTTTGAGTTTGAGACATGCCTTAACCTCCTCTTGTGGATTCATTAAATCTCATGGTTGTATTGGGCATTAGCAGGTTGATCTTTTGGTGTAACAACAACCATATTTTTAATAACATAGTCCATTCAGGTTGTTCATACATAGTTAGAAGGACATCTATAGATATAATGTTTATTAGAACTATGGAGGAGACCACACTAGACTTAGATGACATACCTTGACTAATTTTATTGTTTATACCCTTATGAAGGAAGGGCCACTTCTAGTTGGAAGGTGTGTGAGGGACTATTAGTATATGGTTAGAGGAAAATAAGTTGGGTGATTCTCTCCCTATTGTAGATACTCACTAAGGCTTGAGATACAAATCAATTTATCAATACACTAGTAGAATCTAAACTCTACCACTTTCTATGTAATTTCATTTTCTTAAATTGAAAGTATGTTATTACCTAAAAATAAAAGATCATGTTTATTTCCTATTGAGAAATTTCATAGCTATTTCAGTGTTTACTATG
Source organism: Cryptomeria japonica (assembly GCF_030272615.1). NCBI lineage: Eukaryota > Viridiplantae > Streptophyta > Pinopsida > Cupressales > Cupressaceae > Cryptomeria > Cryptomeria japonica. The sequence continues at coordinate 449,335,263 of NC_081410.1, read as the reverse complement.
CTATGCAATGATTCATAGTGATGTATGCTGAAATAATTATTTGAAAGTTGGAAAATTTTTATGGTCTTTGATACTGTGGTCTCTAATAGTGATTTCCATTCCACCCAACCACATGAAACCAAAAAGGTTCAATCCCCATGCTAGGAGGTGTCACAGGGCCCAATAAAATATACAAACATAAAGGGATAGGGGTAGGCACTCACACAATATACAAAGAATACATGACATCTAATATGCAATATGAATAATTTCACAACATACAATAAATATAAGATATTATGCTAACATCCAAATGAATTAACTTTATAGCAAAAAGATAGAAACTTCAAAATTGTCTCAAGTACCCACTATGAAGAGTATCACAATACCTCTCACAAGAGATGGGGTAAACCATCTAATGATCCATACGGACCTCCCAATAACCATACAAGAGATTAGACATAAAAATCATTTAGATCATTCCAAATGATGACAAGAGTAGATGAACTTTATACTCTACCACAAAATCTTACATTGAATAGAATAAGCTCTTTATATAGAAAAACATATCCCTTTACCTAGGGCTATTATTCAAGGGTTCATGTAAGATTATGTTTCCTATGTATTACTTTAATTAAATTACAAGCTTTGTATTTCCAAAAAATAAACTTTAATTGTTTCATTTAGAATTGATTCACATAAAATAACCCTACTAGGTAAGAATAAGAAGTCAAGAATAAATAATAATTATTTAAGTGTTATAGAGGTTACAATGCATTTCAAAAGATGATGTTTCTAAAAATAAGCAACAATTTTAACTTCTTATAACTCTAATAGCTATTGTTGATGATATACTAAATTAACATTTCAATGAATAAGTTCCAACCAAAATTAGGAAATATATTAAATACTAAATAATATGGTATGAATAGGATAGATTTATCATTATTGAATATACACAGGGTAAATATAATGGAATATTAATAAGCCCATAATTTACAATAAAAAGCACCTACAACTTACTATCTTTTATTAAAAATGTGTAAGATTGATGAATTAATATTATCATATCCATAAGCTCCAAGTTTTATTAAACCTTTAGACACTTCATAAAACATATATTTCTCAATGAAAATGACCAATTACTACTTAGATAGAACTAATTTAGAACAAATGCACCTGACAAAGGATTCTCACCTATTTGATGATGCCCTTCCAATTGAAAGAAATCACTTGGTAGGGGAGAATCATTCTTGCAGTAAATGTGATGCCATTGTTGATGTGCTTGCAACCCTAAAACAAAAATTCATTGACCTTGAAAAGGAGATGGTGCACCTCTTTAGGTTTAGCTTGAAGGTGATGCACATGTCTACCAACACAATGTGCCTACTATAGAATAAGATGCTCAAGAAGGAGGTTGAAGATGAAGGAAATCATAAGGACTTTTTAAAGTTTCTTAATGAGGGTTGGGGTGGATATTTACATAGCCACTTATCTGTTGTTTTTTGGAGTTTTAATTGTTTAAGTTTCATATACTTTAAAGACTTTTATACTTGCTAGTTTTATTACTCTAAACTACTTTTGATATTTTAGATTAGACTATTAATTTTCTATTAATGGATTGTTGAAGCTACCTACAAACTATTTATCTATAGGGTTAGATCTCTATTTTTTCTCCTTATTAATATTTAAAAGAACAAATATTTCTTATTATTCCTCACTAAATTATCATACTATTATGTCATGTTGTTTGTATTTAATTTGCATGATATGATCTTATGGTAGCACACAACAATCAATAATTGGCTAATAGAATCAATCTTAAATGATATATTTAAATCATATTTAACTAGCCATAATAAAAGTAAGATTTAGTCTTCTATAATTAATAGGAGTATTTAAAAAGTATGCATAGAAATAATAGTAGAATTCATCAATGCTATATGAGTTTACCAATATGTATATGATAAGTCATGTTGAACATTTTTAGAATTTTACCATGCTAGGAGTGAAAAATGAGAGGATCATGGTGTAAGAGTGTGTGCCAGAGGATCCCTAACATGCAAAAAGATGAGGTATGAGGATGGTGATATGTTGATATATGTAGTAATGATTATGGAATGATGTGATTCAGCAATGGTTGTAGGTAATGAAGGTAGGTCTATAGTTTCTAAATTATGTTGTTAAAATAAGATAATATTATAAAATATGTATATTTTTGTATATACAAAATTGTAGGATCGAGAGAATTTTATTAATTTAGAAGTTCAAATATAGGTTCATGAAATATTTATACAAGAGATATGGCATTCTTTTGTTCTTGTTGAATAGATTTTATTTCAAAGTAGTGTAAGTTAAAAGAGTGAGTTGATGAATGGTTTTATAGACATTTAATTTGAATTGAGATCTATTAACTTCCATTTATACTATAATTGAATGCAATGGAATTATTAGCTGACTTAGACAATCTTAGATCTAGTATAACAAAATATTATATCTATTTATCATTTAGTTTAAATAAATACGTATCTCATTATATTGAATGTTGGTTATGTTTTGATTGATTAAAGTGAGATATGCTCGAACTGTTGGCTTGATAATGATGATAGAGTTGTAATAGGATGTTTGATGAATTTATTTGTGTTGTCATTGATGAAAACCATATTTTTTTAGTTACCTAGGTAATCTATACCAACCGGTATAGCCTAACTGGTAGTGGAATCTGTTAGACAACAAAAATGCTAAGTTGTTATCAACCGGTAAATAGAAACAAAGTGATGATCAAGCCATTGGTATAGATGACTAGAGAGAGTTATATGTTGTATTTTTACAAGAGTGTTGGAGACAGGAACATGCACCTATGTTCCAAGCCACATCAACAAATATAGTGTATGGAGGGAGTTATGATGGATTTGCCAGTCATAGTTAGGAAGAACAGATAATCAGTATAGTAGAGTTAGTTTGATCTGTAACTGATAGACTTATTGTTATGTTTTTAAGTTATGTATTATTTTGACGATAAATAAACAGTGTAATGAGTGGGAAAATTTAAAAGGTGACTAAATTCAATGAACCTAGGGAATTATTCCAAAGTTCCTAACCGGCTTAACAAAGATTTTAATAAGGAGATATAAGTTGTATGATTTGATGTATCAACAGAGAGAATTTGATCGTGCAATGGAAGAAGAAGTTAGGTTTTGATTTTAGTCGATGAAAGAAGCTGAGCAGAAGCAGATCTAATCAGGCTCAGAGGTGTTAACTTCAAATCAGTTGAACTTGTTGTCTTCCTAACAGTTGCTGCAAAAAAATCCTCTAACAATGTTACTCCTAACAGGGTGAGGTAGGATCCTAGTAGGTCCGAAGGTGAAATCCTCTAACAAGGAGACACATTAGCTTTTGTTTGTAAATCCCAGTAACGTGGGTAGCTCCTAACAGGGCTGGGTCCTAACATGCCTTATTGTATAGCTCTTAACCAAGCTAAAACACTCTTAACTGGGTGTGCCCCTAACAGGGTGGTTGTAGGACCTCAACTGGTCAGATCTCTATACTGCAGTTAGAAGATCCTTGTGGGTACTAATTCCTACCATATTTTTTCCCATTTGGGTTTCCAAGCGAAAAATCATTGTGTTATGGTTTGCATGCTTTGTTAGATGTTTTCTTACGTGGTTATATTTCTTGCATGCTTATTGATTTTCAAGTTGGTGAAAGTTGTTATCAGATTTATTAAGTTTTTGCTTGCACTCATTCACCCCCCCTTCTCTCAATGCCTTATAAGTTTATTAATTGGTATCAGAGCCTAATTCCCTTAAGGATTAACCGCTTGGGAAGGATCTCAAAGGCTAACATGGGGGAAGGTTCAATGAGTTATAGAGAGCTTTCAAATAGGCTTGCATAATCTGAAGAAGCCCTTAATGAAATAAAGGTCAAGTAAAAAGATTCATTGGCTAAGAGAAGAGAGTTGGCTGAGTAGTTGATGGAAATCAATGAAAATAGTTCATTTGAGGAAGCAACTATTGATGCCTTGTCTAATGAGGTGGAAAAGGTGAATGATGAAAAGTCAAATTTGAGGAGAGAGTTGGAAACACTTACCATCAGGATGAGCCAAGAGTTGGAAGCCATTAGGACAACTGAAGACAAAATAAGAGAGAAGGATCATGAGATCTTTAAGATGAACCAGGAGATTGGTACCCTCCATGCACATCTTCATGAGAAAAGAGAAGGAAAAGAGGAAATACAAGCTAATCTGGACATGGCTATGTCTCTTAGAGAAAGTCTCACAAAGAATAATGAGGAGCTTCCCAAGGAGTTGGTTGATGCAAATGACTTACTAGCTAAATTCAACAAGAGCACTGTTGTTCTTGATGAGCAGATTCAGATACAAAGGTAGAAAGGAGATACACATGTCTTGGGATAGACAACCTTTGAACAAGGAGAACCATTTGATACCAAGGATACTATGCATGAAGCTAAATCTGCACCAAAGACCAAGAAGAACGCCAGTAAGAGAACCTACAAATCAGTATATTTTAACTATCATAAGATAGGTCATACTGTAAATGTTTGTAGAAGTAGATCCAGTACTTTTGATGGATATAGACCTAATGCATATGGAGGATATAAGCCTAGTACATTTGATGGATATTGCTTCAATTGCAACAAGTATGGGCATAGAGATGTTGAGTGCAGGTCAAGAGTGAACAATCAAAGATCTTACATGGATAAGAGGTCTAAAGGTGAATGGAAGAGATCTTACAATGATCAAAGGAACCCAACTTGGCAGAGACCTTATGTGAACCGGTCTATTCCATATGAAATGGGAAATAGATGGAATGTGACACGTTCAATATGTCACAACTATGGTCATGTGGCTATGAATTGCCTGGGAATAAATAATAGAGGCAATGCTAGACCCTGGAGAGCATCTAGAATGACATGTTTCCACTCTCACAAATCCAGACACATTGCAAGGTTTTATAGAGATAGAATGAACCAACCAATTAATCAATTTGTTGACCAGAAAGGAAAGAAGAAGGTAGATGTGGAAGAAACTAGAAGTGAGATGAATAAGATATGGAGGAATAAAATTAAGGAGAAACCATCAGAGGACTCCAATTCTTCACTAGGTGTGGAGAATCCCTCAATGGTAAATTAAGCTATGTATGAAGCTTAGGGGGAGCATATTGTCAAATCTATTTTTGTACCCCCTAAATAGTGTGCCGTAAGTCAAATCTGCATGTTTTGATGCAATATGATGTTATGAAGTGATTTTGAGTTATAACCAGTAAACTAGATGTGATGTGTAAACCGGTAGCAAGTTTTAGAGTTGAACGATGATCAGGGTATGTTCAACTCATTTAGCATTAAATGCAGTTGGTAAAAGGTAAATAAAAAGGTGTTTTATAGTCTCATTTTTCACTTAGCATTTTCGAGAGCATATTTGAAGAGTGACATAAACACAAAAGTGCATTTGACGGCTACTTTGGTGAAGTTTATAGCAGATTGTGAAGATTTGTGAAAAAGTGAATTGATGGAAGAGCATTCAGACCGGAAACCCTAGTTGCGAAGAAGTTTAAAGGTATTTTCTCTGTGAATATGAGTTTGTGTTTAAGTTTTCACAATGGATACACCACATATTGTTGATATTACCAAAAGACATCGACTAGACTTTAAGAGACATCCTCATAAGTCCACGGAGATAGATCCAGCTAGAGCCCTATCCAGCGTACCCTACAGAGTTTTGCATGTTGAGGATATTCGATCATGCAGCCATTACAAACTGGAGGATTTGGGGAAATTTTCTATCTTTGATCAATACTTAACACTGTGTGATGAAAAAGGTTTCATAAAGGATCAATTCAGAAGGGTATCCGATAAGGGTTTTCACCATGTTGTAAACTTTCTAGATAATTTTGAAGAAGAGCCTGTGAGATATGTTATGTGGTTGGATAGACCACACAAGATTACAAAAGAGCCAATCCATGTTGTCACCGGATTATGTGCCACCAGTGAAGTCCATGTTTTGAGATCAATCCCAATGGATGAGGTTATCCAATTGATAAAGTCAAAGTGGGATGGTCATGCCATGACAATGAATGAAATAGAAGATCCAAAAGTGAAGTTTACATCCATGGTCCTTGCCTACAAAGTATACCATTCGAGCCAGATGAATAGCATTTCCAAAGCTGATATCCACATAGCTTATCAGATATTGAAAGAGAATGCTAATTATGATCTAGCAGAGGCCTTGAGAGTCCAAGTGTTGTTTGATCTTGAATCAATCAAGAAGGAAAAGCAAAAACATTTCAAGTTTGGTTAGTTGATTATTGGATTGTTCTTCTATATCCAAAATTATTTTTCCAGTATAGGTGATATCCAATGGTCAGAGGATACATCGACAATCTTGAAAATCAAGAACAACATTAAGATGCTTGGCAATGAGTTCACAAAGACTATCTAGGGTTACTTCAAGGAATTCCAGAAGAAAATGCATGCTAGAGAGAGGATACCAGAGCATGTAGTGAAAAGGTATGAAGACTCCATTTGTTTTATGGTTGACACCGCTACTTGTCAGATGGAGGCTGCAGATCTAAGGACTTCATGGGTCATTCCTATGGGGTATGAGGTAGAAGAAGATATCTTGATTATTTATGCTAAACACCTCTTATCTAAACTGGTAGATCCTAATGTACTTAAGTTTGATACATTCGAAGAGAAATCATTATAGGTACATGTTGAATTGGTTAAACCGGTAGTGGCCAAAAAGGTTAGGAAAGAGGTTTAGGAATTTGATGTTGCACAAGGCTTCACAAAGGAGATTATTGATGAAGCAAGAACCAGATTTGAAGAAAAGAAGGTCAGAACCTCTAGTGTCTCCATTTGTAGACAAACTAGGAGTGCTAATGTCAAGAAGGAGAAGCCCCCTCCTCCTCCAAAAATACAAATCAAGAGAAAAACAAAGGTAGATAAGCCTCAAGAACCTAAAGACACAAAACCTATAGGAGAAAGAAAGAAAGAACAAGCACAAAGAGTTTTTAAGGACATAAAAGAGGAGGAGGCAGAGGAAACTGAATCAAAAGGCAGTAAGAAAGAATTGAGGCTAAGTGGAAAGAAGTCTAAAGTGATTAGTTCACCCACTGTCAAATCAAGTAAGCCACGGGTAACTAAACCTACTTCTCTTGATAAATTATTGAGTAATAAAAGGAAGTATGGTATATTGATTGGTGTACATAAGTAATATAACACTTTTGGTGAGGAAGAGCAGAAACAAATTAAGGATTCAGTTGTTCAGTTTATGAATCATTGTAGCAAAGCATTGATTGAACTACAAGGACAGATACCTGATTCTTTGTATAGAAAATTGGAAGCTAGATGGAAAACTGCAATTAACAAGGATAGAGAAATCGTAGAATATGTACTTATGCATTTACAGCTGAAGGCCCCCAAGGAGGAAATACAGGAAATTATTTTAAATTAAAAACCATTATTTAGAACCAAAAAGAGGCTAACAAGATTGTTTGTTGGAGAGTCCTAGTCTGTGCAAGCTGAGGCTAAAGAAATTTTAAAAATGTTTTTAGGACTTGTAAAAGAAGAGGAACTGGAGATGATAGAATCTTCTGAGGAAGAAGATATCCTTAAAGCACTGGTAATTGAAGGTGTACTACCCGATATGTTTGAAATTGATGAGATATCAGTTGATAATCAAATGAAGAAAGAACAAGAAGGTGGCACCACATCTATTCCTAATGTCATTGAAGATCAACCATTGATAACAGAAGATATTCCAACCAGTAAAGATGAAGAGAAGAAAGATACACAAGAGAATGCACAAGTAGATGATGTGAAAAACATAGAGACATCAAGGAAGGCATAAGAGATGCAGATAGAGACACAAGAGAGTGCACAAATTAATGCACAAATTAATGTTGGGCAAACTACAAAGCCACCGGTGAAGACAAAAGAGAAGAAAAAGGAAGAAGCACAAGAGCAGAAAGTGACCCCTCGATCACTTACTTCAAAGAAAATCATTGATGATGATGAGGATGATGATACAATGAGCACTCAAGGGCCAATAAATATGGATATCTTGAGTCCAACTGAATTGATGGAGATTGTGTCTACAATGCAATCCAAGGAAATCGACAAAGATATAGAGAAAGAATATGAAAAGAAAAGAATTGAGACATTGATCAAGGAAATCGACAAAGACATAGAAGTTCTTGCTGCAAATATGGACCATATCAAATAAGCCTTGAAGAATGGAGGTAAAATTTTGTCTACAATCTGCAACTTTTCATTGTTTTTTGATAATCTTGATAAGAGGAGAATGAAAGCTCAACAGGAGCTAAAGGGTTTGAGTGAGTCATTTGATCCCTTAAATGATTCAACAACAATTTTTGGTAGATCTTTCATAGTGATACATCATAAGATTAATGCATATGAGTGTTGGCATTCTACACTCTTATGAGAATAGTTGATGTTGTCATTGATGGCAACTAATTGGAAACCAACTGGTATTCATCTGGTAAGACACCAACAATTACCAACACTAGCAATAGACATCTACATACATAGGTAGACACTTCACCAGCAGTGACAACAATGCATACCGACACCCCAGCCGACGGGAATAAACTTTTGTTTATTGTATTTAAATGTATTTATCTTTTGTAAAAGTTGACATGGCATATTGTAAAAGACTCATATATATCTATGAGATATTATAGGTCATTTAGCATGTATGGATGTATGAAAAGTGTGTATAATATGATATGGCTAACAGCAAAGGTTTTTGTAATGGAATGAGCTTAAACCGGTACTGAACTTGGCATAGTTGATGCTGATTTGAAGTAGTACATTGTATTGGATTTCATAATCCACTTTTGTAGTCAGTGTGATTCTTATTGAGCAGTGTGCTCTAGGCAGTTGGCCTTCTTGCATGTGCAGGCCCCTCATTGTAAGTAATATTTATTCATTGGCCAGTGAGTGAATATTGTGGGTCACAAATCCCACCGAGGTTTTTCCCACATAGTGTTTCCTCGTTAAATATCTTGTGTTATGGTGTGTTCTCTATGTTGTCTCTATTATTCTTATTTGTTGCATTAATTCTTATTTACCGGTACACTATTTTGGGATGCAAAGTTCTTAATAAGTTTAAATATTCTGCTAACCGGTTAGATACTGATTCACCCCCCCCTCCCCCCCACTCAGTATCTTTGAGACTATCAATAATCCTAACAATTGGTATCAAAGCCTGGTCCTCTATTTTTAAAAGCCTAACAACTTGAGGAAGATTCTGACACTAGTACAAATGGAGAACTTAAGAAAACAATTGGAAGGAGCTCTTGTAGATTATGATGTAGAGAAGTTGAAGAATATCAAACTTTAAGATGATTTGAGGACTCCACATGAATTCATTCAAGGACTTTAGGAGAATCTTACTATAGCTCGAAATAAAAGAAAAGAACTTCATGAGAAGATGCAGAATGGTAATGATGAAAAGGAAATTCTTAATGAACTTGTGAACAAGTTGAGACAAGAAAACAATACTATGAAGAGTGAAATGCAAGATATGACTATGAGGTTTTGTAAAGACATTGAAGATAGAAATAAGAATGAAGATGAATTGACTAGGATACTCAATGATGCTGGAAATGAAAATATAAGACTTAGTCATGAAAATGACATGTTGAAGAGAGATCTGATTCACATGCAACATGATAAAACTGAACTTATGAGACAAAAAGAAATTCTAGAAAATGAGTTGGCTATTGCAAATCAACACAAAGAGAAATTCAATAAAATTTTAGAGGAACTTGATGATATGCTAAAAAGTCAGAAACCAAATGGAGATACTAATGGACTTGGATTTGAAGTTGGAGAAAGTTACGGTACTACAAACAATCATGATCATAGTAAACCGGTAAAACAACCTAATGCTTACAAGTTTAATGGCAAATGTTTCAATTGCAACAAATATGGTCATAAAACAAATCAATATAGATTTAGAAACAATCAGAACATTAATGCACCCACCGGCCAATGTTCCAAATGCAACAAATTTGGTCATAATTCAGAAAATTGCAGAATGAATGTGAAATGTTATGTTTGTGGAAGATGTGGACACTTATCTAATCAATGTAGAACACAAACAGACATAGGATATGGAAAATCTATTCAGAGGAATAATGTGACTTGTTATGCTTGTAACAATATTGGACACATTGCAAAATTTTGTAGAAGTAAGACTTCACTGGCAAATAATAAAGGATCCAGTTTGAAAGGCAAAGAAAAGGTGGATGAGGTAAAGAAAGAATTTTGAAAACAATGGATTAGGAAGATAGATCAGAATGTTGATGAGACAACTTCTTCACCAGTAGAACAAAGTAACCCTCCACCAGCAGGAGATTCTTCATCCAACTAAGAAGTAACCCTTTGGGGGTATTGTAGCAAATTGAATATCATACAGATTACCCTTGGTCGATGGTGAGAAGATAGATTTCTTCTTTACCGACATATGTGTTAAGTTTCCACTTAACCGATGAGCATTTAATGCGGTTGTTGGGATAAAAGTCAATATAAATCATCGAATTTCCCTCATTTTTGATTTACCAAGCATTCAAATCAGCAAAGAGCATGAAAAATAGCTAAGGCATTCAAGGCGAAGGTGTGAAGCGATTTCTTTCAAGCATTCAGATATTTTCAGGTAGCTAAAGGTATTTTTCAAATGGCTTCTTCTTCTGCTCCCAAATTTATTGCAAACCCTACTATCGTGGAAAATATAAAACACCCTAGGATCATGTTTAAGATAATTCTCAAAGTAGCTAAGCAAGATGATTACATAGGTGCATTTTCAAAAATTCCTAAAGGTGTAGCTTATGCTGAAGACCCTATGATTTATATTCATTGCAACATTGAAGAATTAGGTTATGAGGAATTGTTGAAAATATTTAGAATGGTAATTTGTGATGAAAAGGACACTATTAAACCTAAACACAATATTGTCGAGACTTTAGGTTTTGTTGAGATATTGAATATCCCTGAATTTCAAGTAGTGAGAATTGTCCTAAGTAGAGCACATGGAGAATTTCTATGGCCGGATTCTGTCTGCAAATTTACCTGGCAAGCAATTAGGGTAGTAACTGGTTTACCCTCAACCGATAGCAAACCAGACAAAACAAAGAAAGTTCCTAACAACAAATTAATGACCCTAATTGGAGCAACATCAAACAGTAGATCACTAAGAGTGAATGACATCGAAGACATCAATGTGAGATTCATAAGTATGATACTTGGTTACAAGACTACACATGCAAATAGACTCAATTTAGTTTCTAGTCTTTGCATTAATAGTTCTTATGAAATGGTCAACAATAATGTAATGATTGATGTTTGTGAATGGCTGAAAGATGAACTCATTGATAAATTGAAAAATATTAAAGGAGATAAGAAAGGGGCATTTCGTTTTGGTAATCTTTTAGTATGCTTAATGTTGTATTTCACTAAGGAAATTCCCGGTATAGGACCAAAAGAATTTGGATATGACATACCGGTAGGACAAAAATTATAGGAAGCTTTTACTAGCATCGGAATTGCAAAAGACAACAATATAACTGAATACTTTAAATCTTTTCAAGATAAAATGAAAACTAGAGAAAGACTACCGCAGAGTGTAGTGGACAAATATGACAAAGAAATATGTTTTGTCATAAAAAAGGATAAGACATGGATGGAAGTTGTACTTCCTAGGACTATATGGGTAACTAAAATGGGCTATGAGGTAGATCTCAACATTATTGAGACATATGCAAAAGCCTTGTTAGATGCACCAAGAGAAACAACAAAACAAGTTTTTGGCAGTGCTAAAACTATTGAGAGTGGTGTGAAAAAAATGAAGCAAAGGAAGAAAAGAGAAAACTATATTAGGGATGCATCAAAGAAGGTACAGGAAATCAAAGAAAATGTTATGAACTTTACTGGGATAACGGCTAGTGAGCTGGAAGGACTGCAACCAGAGGCACACATTTCACTGGTTGGCACATCTTCTAACAGTGAGATACCAACTGAATTCAAAAGAGTTGAGAGAAAGAGAAAACCTTCACCGGTACCCTCTCCTTCACCCAAAAGAACAAGGACTTTAAGGAAGAAATAACAGGCAGTAAGGCAACCGGCTAAGAAACTAACTCCTAAGAAGAAACAGAAACTGGTCATACCTTCATTAGATAATTTGTTAAATGAAATAACTGATGATGGTAATTTGGCTAATGTGAGTAAATTGTATAACACATTCAAAGATTCAGACAAGGAAAGCATTGAGAACAGTATAAGTTTACATCTGGATATATACAAAAAGGTTTTAATTGAAGTAGTGGATGATTTACCTAATGAACTATATAGAAGATTAGATGCAAAAAGGATTGCAGTGATGGAATTGGATAAGAAACTAAAAGTTGAAAAACTTCTAGCTATACATCTAGTTAACTCAAAAGAGGAAATTGATGATCTAATTTGTGAGGCAAACAGATCCATTTTTGCTAGTGGTCACTAACAAGTAAGTTTGATGGCAGGTAGAGTAAATGAGATTGCAGAGGAGACTACTGATAAATGGGATATATTTTTTATGGAAAAAGGAAAACAAGAGGAAATGAATTGGCCAAAGAAAACATTCAAGGTGTATTAGAAGGATAAGGACAAGGGGAAAGGTAAAATTGGCGGTATTCCAAACACCAATATCACTGACAATTTACCGCCACCTTTAGATACTGCACCGGTACATACTGTTGATCCATTAGTTATTGACAGTGAATGTATCACACATGATGACACTAATCCTGAATCTGAAATACTATTCACCATGAATGTGGATACTCAGGAAGTGAATATTGTTGTGGACAAGGACAGTACAAAAGTTAAGGATGATAATGGCAACATTGCTGAAAACCAATAGAGACTGTTGAGGTTGAGATCCCAATAGAGAAATCATTACAATCAGAGAAATCATTACAAATAAAGAAACCATTGGATACTGGGAAGAATACTAAAGGTATAGATGCTAATATCGAGAAACCTACTGAGGCAGAGGTACATATTGAAGCAGAGAAACTGACAATCACCGAGACACCTAAACAATCAGACAAACCTTTACTGGTTGAAATACAAACTCAAACTGATTCACCAGAGGTTAACACAAGAAAAATGGTTACAAATGTTGGAAGCACATAGGTAATTAAGGTAATAGGTTAGACATCCGACACTTCATCAAATGAATTCAGACCTACTAATGCAACAAAGGTACTTGTGGATTCAATCAAGAAGATAACATACTGTAATGCATTGTCCTACAAGGAAATTGATGACACCATACCAATTCTTAAATTGATTACACCAAAATGTAACATAGATCATGTAAATGATTCTTTAGATAAATTGGACACATTGTCCAAATTCATTGCTGACAATGTAATAATGGTTGATAAGGTGAATGAGGACACCTTCAAAGAGAAAGTTGAAAAGGAGAAGGATAAATTCTTTGAGGACACAATAAAGAAGTGCACAAAACACATGAATACACTATTACCGATACTGAACACTATAATTTTGGAATACAAAAAGCTATACAGAGAAACACGCAAACCACATCTTTTGACAAAGGACATAGAAAAGGAGATCAGAAGAGTACAAAAAGAAATAGATGACATAGCTGATAACATAATTGGTTCATCCAAATCTATATCAGTTATTGAGTAGGACATAACATGTTTTGAGGAGAAATTGGAGAAATTTGAGAAAGAGAAGGCAAGGATTAAGTCAAATGCCAGAGAACATAAATACAAACTTGGTCCTAAGTTGGACAATCTAATCTTTCTGAGAAATGAAATCTTTAAGGAATTACTTCAAGGAGAACGATCATCGGAAGAGCACATGCATCATCTCACCAGCATGATCCAATAGACTGAGGCAACCCTGAATGACAACAATAGATTCATGCAGAGTCTTAATTTGGTTTTAGCAGATATATTCCAGATTGTAACCAACTAGTTACAAACTTTGAGGTGACATTTTTACACTCATTTGACTATTTTTGACAACCTTTGTCATTGATCTCAAAGGGGGAGTAGTGGAGAGAGAAAAATGATTATTCAGAAGAGATCATTTGCTCAGGGGGAGCACATATTTTTGACTTCAGTTTTTGGAATAGTTTTTGTATTTTTCTCATGAGTGTTGCCATCAATGCCAAAAGGGGAGATTGTTGGCATTCTACACTCTTATGAGAATAGTTGATTTTGTCATTGATGGAAGCCAACTGGCAACCAACTGGTATTAATCTGGTAAGCCACCGACAATTACCGACACCGGAAATAGACATCTACATACACCGACAATGGTAACAATGCATATTGGCACCCCAACCGACATGGAATAAACTTTTGTTTATTGTATTTAAATGTAATTATCTTTTGTAAAACCCGGTATGGCATATTGTAAAAGACTCATATATATCTATGAGATCTTATAGGTCATTTAGCATGTATGGATGTATGAAAAGTGTGTATAAGATGATATAGTTGACAACGAAGGTTTTGGTAATGGAATGAGCTTAAACTAGTATTGAACTTGGCATAGTTGATGCTGATTTGAAGCAGTACATTTTATTGGATTTGATAATCCACTTTTGTAGTTAGTGTGACTCTTATTGAGTAGTGTTCTCTAGGCAGTTGGCCTTCCTGCATGTGCAGGCCCCTCATTGTAAGTAATATTTATTCATTGGCCAGTGAGTGAATATTGTGGGTCAAAAATCCCACTGAGGTTTTTCCCACACCGAGTATCCTCGTTAAATATCTTGTGTTATGGTGTGTTCTCTATGCTGTCTCTGTTATTCTTATTTGCTGCATTAATTTTTATTTACCGGTACATTGTTTTGGGATGCAAAGTCCTTAATAAGTTTAAATATTCTGCTAACCGGTTAGATACTGATTCAACCCCCCCTCTCAGTATCTTTGGGACTATCAATAATCCAACAATGAGGTAGAATAGATTAAGAGGACTACATCATTGCAGGAGTTACAGACTCATCTAGTCCCCAAATTACAAATTTTGCAAAAAGGATACAAATAGACATAGGCAATTTTGACTACATCGGAAATGAGTACACTTGATGCTCTGGAAGAGATTGCATACCAAGTCAGAACACACATTGAGTTTACATATACTCTTTTGGAGACATGGGAAAATGATTTTAAACTCCTGAAGACTAATTTTGCTGATATCTTTCTCAAAATGTAAATGTAAACTTTGAACTCTTATACATTTGGTAATGCAAATTTTGATGTGTTGTATTCATTTGTTTCAAATGTATTTGCTTACCTTTGTCATTGCTGTCAAAGGGGGAGTAGTATTAGTCAGTCAAAATTTTGTAATAGCATGAAATTAGTAAGGGGGACTTTTGTAGTAGAGTCATGACTCAACTCATCATGATTATTATAATGTGACACTTAGTAATGTGACACTTCGACAAAACATTTCCTAAGTGTTGCCATCAATGCCAAAGGGGGAAATTGTTGAGTTGATGATGATGATGATAGAGTTGTAATAGGATGTTTGATAACTTTTTTTTTGTTGTCATTGATGGCAAGCATGTTTCTTTAGTCATCTAGGTCATCTAGACCATCCGGTATAGCCTAACCGGTAGTGGAATCTATTAGATAGCAGAACTGCTAAGTTGTTGTCAACCGGTAAATAGGAACAAAGAGATGATGAAGCAACCGGTATAGACGAGTGGAGAAAAGTTAGACATTGCAGTTTTACAAGAGTGTTGGAGAAAAGAACACGCACCTATGTTTCAAATCACATCAATAGATTTAGTGTATTGAGGGAGTTATGATGGATTTGCAGTTAACAGTTAGGAAGAACCAGAGAACTAGTATAAAAGAGCTAGTTTGATCGGTAACAGGTAGACTTATTTTAATGTTTTCAAGTTATGTATTATTTTTCGGACAAATTAAAAGTGTAATGAATGGGAAAATGTAAAAGGTTACTAGATTCAATGAACCTAGGGAATTGTTCCAAGGTTCCTGACTGACTTAACATAGTTTTTTATAAGGAGATATAAGTTATATGATTTGATGTATCAAGAGAGAGAATTTGATCTTGCAGTGGAAGAAGAAGTTAGGTTTTGATGTTTAGTTAGTGATAGAAGTTGAGAAGAAGTGGATCTAATCAGGCATAGAGGTGCTAACTTCAAATCAGTTGAACTTGTTGTCTTCCTAACAGTTGCAATAGGAAAATCCTCTAACAAGGTCACTCCTAACAGGGTGTGGTAGGATCCTAGTAGGTCCGAAGGTGAAATCCTATAACAAGGTGACACGTTAGCTTGTGTTTGTAAACCCCAATAACATGGGTATCTCCTAATAGGGCTAGGTCCTAACAGGCCTTATTGTATATCTCTTAACTGGGCTAAAACACTCTTAACCTTGTGTGCCCCTAATGGGGTGGTTGTATCACCTTAACCGGTCAGATCTCTATATTGCAGTTAGAAGATCCTTGTGGGTACTAATTCCAATCATGGTTTTTCCCATTTGGGTTTCCATGTGAAAAATAATTGTGTTATGGTTTGCATTCTTTGTTGGATGTTTTCTTATGTGGTTATATTTCTTACATGCTTATTGATTTTCAAGTTGGTGAAAGTTGTTATCGAATTTATTATGTTTTTGCTTGGACTGATTCACCCCCCTTTCACTGCCTTATAAGTTTATCATGAACCTTTACATAAACACACTATGGGCACACACAAGGGAGGAACTCACAAGCAATGAGACCACCAAGACCAAACAAACTAAAAAAGGAAATACATTTTTTGAAATGAGGCTTCTGACTAGAAAATCCTATCAGTGGGAACAAGGGTTTTGAAACCCAAAATCACATAATCTAGACAAAGGGGTTTAGGATAGAATCCTAAACCATTTTTTAGACAAAATCCCCTGCAATGAAAAATAAACTAGCTAAGGAAACAAGAGACCAAATGGCTTTGAAAGGCATCCCTAAACCTTATCATGGTAGGAAACCCTGCAAATAGAGCAACATAGACTACCTCAATAGGTTTGTTGTCTATAGTACTACTAGGAACCAAAATCCCGATTAGAGAAAACACAAAGGAAGAGGCACCCTCCAACAACCCAAGTCAAATAAAACCCCAAAACAACCTCCTAATGAGATTCCCTAAGGGCATCACCTCAAGAGTAGCCACAAGAGAGTAGTGGGGAATAGGGGAGAGTGCAAAAATTCAAGAAGAAAGAAGCATCCACCAAAAGAAGAAAAAAACCATCATAGGAGAAGGCATCATAGAAGCATCACCCTCTCTAGTTAAATGGCCTCAGGGTAACCAATCCACAACACACATCCAAAACCAACATATAATTGAAAGTGGAGAACCAAATCTAGAATGAGTCCAACATCTCTTATAAAAAACCACATCAACAACACCCCACAAACACTCAACAGACCTCTCAAAAGCCTCAATGAAACACACCATCAGAAAAACAATCTTGGCAAAGATGCAAGTAGAAACCCTAATACTCCACTGAAAGGGGCCAGCTAACATACACTAGGCATCCCACAAAGGAGGAGAAATAAAATATAGTGCCACACTAGAAATAACTTGACTCTAGGGTAGAGATAGGCCCCCAACGCTCACCTACCATAAAAATGTTAGAGCTGAGAGAAAGGGATGTAGAGTAAATTATTCGTGAGAGAAGCATAGAAAACAACCCCACCCAAAAATGGTGGTCATAAACTCAAGTCAATACACAAAACTGAGAAAGGGAGATGAAAAGGAATGTAGGGGCACTAGAACACAGAATCCCCAACATCCCTTGGACACTAGCTGAACCACCCACAAACTCTATTGTTAGCACCAAGAAAAAACATACTCAATATCTACCTAGCTCATCCACCCCTATGCATAGAGGGCATAAGACCTGTAAATTCCTTCTAAGCATATCAAATAAGAATAGACATCATCAAAATCTATGGATCCCATCAAAAAAGAGCCCACAATAGCCAAGCATCCACCTCACTAGCAAGGGCCCATAGATCTGCATCCACGTCATCCTCATCTTTGTATTCATCCTCACTCAAAAACATAGCTCCATTGTTTCCCTCTCCTTGACTCTCCATGTAAATGGACCTCTTCAATGTTGGTTATGTTGATATATTTATTATTAATCAAAATAATTAAGAAGGAATAGACTTTTACTTGTGTCATAATTACATAGGGGAAGAAAAATGATTTTCATAATGTATCAAGATGGATAATATAATGAATATCCTATGTGATTTGTTGTTGTTATTGAAACATGACTTAGAAGTTGTTGAATAATATTATGACTCGAGTTGTTCTAGCACTTTGACACACATAGGAAGGCTCTTCATTATTATAACCTTGTTATTGCATCAAAAGTTTAATTGATAAAATATAATGGCCAATCAGACAATAATAATTTATGGAGAGTTCATAATTTTGATGATAAACCAATGATAATTAATACTATAAAGAGTAGGGACAACCCATATAGTTCATTATATTTAATTACTATAATAACATGAAAGTTTAATAAATTGTAAGCATATTACGGATTTCTTAGGTTTGTGTTTTGATAATATTTTAAATTTCTTTTATTTATTTATTACTACTCATGTAAGTTTGTTCTTCTCTCTCTCTCTCTCTCTCTCTCTCTCTCTCTCTCTCTCTCTCTCTCTCTCTCTCTCTCTCTCTCTCTCTCTCTCGGTCTCCTTGTCCATCTTTATCTTTGTATCCCTCCCTCTAGGTCTCCTTATCTATCTTTATCTCTGCATCTCTCCCTCCATCTCTTCCAAAACCTCTCCATCTCCATATCTATGGGTAAACATACAAAGTTGGGTCCCAATCCTGCGGAAGTTCGTGGGTTGGGAAATGAGCCCGCTAGAAACGGGTGTCCGATTTTTACAAATCGGGTACCCGTTTAGCTTCAGGTGCCCGAGCCATCAAAAAATGGGCGTCCGTTTAGCAACAGGTGCCCGAAGCTAAATGGATGCCTGTTTATTTCAAATCGGGTGCCCAATTTGAAAAAAATGGGCGTCCGTTTTTGAAATGTATTTATGGTTTTTTTTTTTAACCTTTTTCCATCATTTTTACTGTTTGGAAAACGGGTAGGCATTTCTGAGGAGCACAGGTACCCATTTTTTTCACCTCGGCTGACCCCCTAGACCATTTTTACCTCCTTCCAGGTATTTAGTTTTATTTTTAATATTCTATTTTATTTATTTTTATTGTTTTTCATAAAAAAATGTTAATGTTTAGTTATTTTTTAATTTTTATGTTTTAAAGTTTGAAAATCGTCTTTTATTTCATGTTTAAAATAGTTTTCAGTTTTCAAATATTGCAAAAAACATGAATAGTAAAAACCGTAGGAAAAAAACAAAAAACATCAATAGTATTTAAACTATAGGAAAAAAACAAAAAACAAAAACGTAAACGAACAATAAACATTAGACGCAAAAAACATACAATAAACCTTGATCAGAAAAATGAACAATAAACATTAGACGCAAAAAATAGACAATAAACCTTGAACAGAAAAATGAACACTAAACCCTAAATAGAAAAAAACGAACAAGTCCCAAGAGAAATTTGACTATCTTGATTGATTAACCCTAAACCCTAAACCCTAAACCCTAAATTATAATCTTTAATTATAATCTTTAATTAAAACCCTAAACATTGGATTAAGATTCAATAACTTGGCAATATACCATGATTCCTAGCTCAAGAAAACATTTAGAGTAACATGTATGTTATCAACCACCTTAAGCATTCGTAACGGCGGCTATATTTAGTGTCGGAAATTTTAACATTTTCATGTCCTAAGAAATTGAGTTGGACACCATGGATTAATGTTCCTTAACTATTATTGAGGTTTGATAAGGATTCTATTAAGTTGAATTATAAGTTTTAAATAAATGGTTTTAATTTCATTAGATTAGTGTTTATTTTTTAGAATGCTAATTTAATGGACTAGTAATAAAGGTGGTGTTATAACATTTGAAGGAGTGTTATTGGTGCTTATGGTATTAAATGGTGCTTAGTGATCAATGTTTTTCTGAGCAGTGTTGTATCAAATGGAACATATATTTAGTTTTTTATTGGAGCTTTTAGAGTTAAATTTAGTATTTTTTGGTTATAGGAGAGTGTGTTTTTCCACTGGATTGGATGATAAGTATAATAAACATAGAGAAAGGAAAGGATCAAAAACCCTGTAATAATTTATTTTACAAAAGGTTTAACCAAATCTTTATTTACAAATCAAAATAAACTCTAGGATTCATGAAAGTTGCACTAGAAGAGACAAGTATGGAGGTAGGTAACATCACAAATTTTTTTATCTAAGAGGGGTTTTTCTTCAACCTAATTACGTTCATTATTAATGTAGGCTTATGAAAATGGAT
Source organism: Cryptomeria japonica (assembly GCF_030272615.1). NCBI lineage: Eukaryota > Viridiplantae > Streptophyta > Pinopsida > Cupressales > Cupressaceae > Cryptomeria > Cryptomeria japonica. The sequence continues at coordinate 449,314,809 of NC_081410.1, read as the reverse complement.
CTTAAGACTCCTTTTAATTATGGACATGAAAATTGTTAAGGTTGAATCAAGGTAGGGTTGTCTAAGAAATGTTTGTTGATTTCTCGAAAGGATTGGACTTAGTGACCTACTTGCCTCAAACGGAAAGCAAGAAAGTATAAATAGAAGGTGTACATCAAGAGTTTGAGGTATTGCAATCTTATTGTAGCAATATTAGTAAAGTGTTGGTTGGTTTGCAAAATGCACATGAAAATAGTAGAGTGTGTGTTGGAAGTGAATGTATTATATTATGTGAAAGCATTAATTGAAATAGTAAAATAAGAACCAACAAGAAGGGAGAGTTGAGGGTGGTGTCTATATAGGGTAGATGAGTTATGTATTCTAATATATGACAAATTTTCTTGGATAGGTTTCATTATAAACCCCACTAAATTACTTAAAAATTTACACGTCTATATAAATTTATTTTGCCAAGTATATATTAAATTAAAAAACTGATTATATATTTGTGTATGTATCATTTTACATTTAGAATGAATTGATTCTAAATTTTTTATGATAATTGCTTGTATTTCATTACCAAATGTTTATTCTAATTGATATAATTGATGTACATAATAAAAATATATTTTGAAAATTATTTAATATGTAAATTAAAGTTGATCTTAAGTAAATAAATTATTTAATATGATATAATGAATTTCCTCTTAAGTATCACCATCGAAGGGTATGTGATCTTCATCTACAAAGGGAATGAAACAATCTACAATAGGATCCTCTAGGAATGGAGAGATATGAGGGTCTCCATGGATCTCCTAAAGTCTATTCCAAAGTGTGTGGGGGAAATCAATATCCAATGCAATACACATAGAATCATGATCTTGATACTAGATCAAATCACTCCTACATGGTCAATGATGTTACACCAAGATTATATATTTTCTAGTGTTTCTAGTTTAGGTATGACTCCATACATAAAAAGAAAATGATTACACCACCTAAAACTTATGAAGATACCATTTTACAAAAGAATCATAGTTATGAAGATACCATTTTACAAAAGAATCATAGTTATGAAGATACCATTTTACAAAAGAATCATAGTTATCCCTTTCTAATTTTACCACAAAAGGATGAATAGAGAAACCTATGATACCTCCTCAAATAAAACCTTAAAAAATCAATAAAATCAATACATATAAAACATACCAAACAAATTCATCTCATGTAAGACGGTCATTTTCAAGTGCCAAGATGTCCAAGTAAATGAATAGAATGTGAAATCACAAAAAATGGTCATTTATTCAAGCTTCAACTTAGTGTAGTACTACTAGTTGCGATCACTAAATCATCCAATGATTCTAGAAAAGAAGACAACAAAGTAGTACATGTATTGACAAGTTCATAGATATAACTTATGACTTTAACTTATGATTATTTTTATGATTTTGATGGAACTTATACTAATTCATCTTTAGATGTTAAAAAGTATTGTTCGAGTTGCACGGGCATTATGATGTTTTATTTTGTAGAATTTTTCTTATACTTTAATTTAAGTGGATAGTATTTCTTAAATGATGCTTATTATTACCCACCTATTAATAATATTATAGATCTATGTGAGTTTCCTTTTTTTATATTTAAGCTGCTAAATTGTATTTAATTATAAGTTTTTTTGGAAGGTGAAATGTAAATTAAATAGTTTGTAATTGTAAATTTTCATGTTTGTATATATGTGTAGATTATTTTCACATGATGGATGAGTTTGAGATAGATGAGCTAGGTATAGTACCACCTCCACCTCCATCCCCTCCACCTCCACCTCCACCTCCACCTCCACCTCCACCAGATCAGTTGCGACAGACAATTAGGACAAATATTGATGCTTTGATTAGAGATATTCACACTATTAGGCATGAGCCTCATCCACCCCCTCAGTTGTTATGCCTTGTAGATAGTATGCAAGGCATTGTGCAGTCTATGCAGACATTAGATAGCAAGCTAGATAGCTATCATAGCTGGCGTGAGGGATTGCGTGCATTTTACGCAGATGGCCTCACATACAAACAAGTTAATGACTTAAAAATAACAAAAATAGATTTGAAAAAATATTTTGTGAACCCTGCGACGGGTGAAGAGATAGATCCCAAGAAGCCACAGATCTCTATTCGATGGTGTAGGCACCCGGGCATTGCTAGCCACTTTTGGGAGTGGTGGTGGATGGTCCACACTCCAATCATGAGGTCCCAATGTATTTTTTGAAGAAATTATGGGCGGAATTTGAATTGGGCAAAAAGCCCAATTACTTTGATATTAGATCGTTTCAGGGGGTTGGGAGAGGCATGCCCCAGGATAGGCTAGGAGCAAAATTAAGCGATAGGGTTAAAAACCATGTGTGCGATGATCCATTGGTTCCTCTTCCATCACCAGTTGTTCCAGCACCTGCCCATCATCGAGTAGTGGATTCTGCTCTAGGTTCATTGAGTGCCCTATTGGGCAATTTGGTACAGCAGTTGTGGGAGGTGAGGGCTGCCCCATGCTTAGCACATGTTTGCACAAGTTGTGGGGATGTATGTAGGGGTCCACAGAGTGAGGCTGCCCCTAGAGGAGATGGTGATTTTGATGATGCTGATGCTGCCCATGGTGGTTACGATGATGCCGAGGAGGCTACACATGCTGATGTCATCTCTTCATATGTTGATCTCCTGTGGGCATACGATGATCAGCCTATAGAGGTACAAATTTATTTGTATAATTTACAGTGCAATATTAAATTCCTTATATATACACATATGAACCATAACATGAGTCAATTTTTTCTGAACAGAGGATGGATCATACCACATCATTGAAGAACCGATATCATGTTACCTCAATACCTAGAGATGTTGGTGCCCCATTTACGATATGCACTTTCATCTAGATACATTGTATTGATATATACATTTAAAATAAACAATAAATTTTTTAATGTAATGATTTACATATGATATGTTTTTTCAATTTTGTAGGGTGCTTCATGTAGCACTGAGGTGGGTAGTTCTTCACGTGACCCATGGACCACTGAGGCTCAGCCTCATATACCACTAGTATGTTTTTCATCAATTAATTTGAAGTGTTTACATGCTTACTAATTTAAGTACAACTTTGATTCTTGTTCATTATTTTTTGCAATTGTAGGCTTCTGGATTGTTTGATGGCACATCACATGTACACCTTCGACCATCAGTTACTTTGCCTACATCACATGTATGCTTTTCTGTGATAATCTTGTAGTATATATATATATATATATATATATATATATATATATATATATATATATATATATATATATATATATATATATATATATATATATATATATATATATATATATATATATATATATATATATATATACACTTTATAATTTATGTATATATACAAGTTTGATTCATGCTTTGTATATGTTGTTTAGGTCAACACCACTACCAATATTGGTACGGCTATGGGGTTGAGCCAGATGCAACCATCGACATTATCATTTGAGGCACGATGATTATAAAAATAATTTCTAATTTGTTTATACTATGTACCTGGCTTTTATAGGGATTATCAAAATTGATTTACAATGTTTTTTTTTGCAGGACTTGGCTACGGCCACTTTTCTTGTTCATGGTAGTGGACCTCCATGTACCAGTGAGGGCATTGTAGAGCACGGTCGTATGGTAATTTATTTTAAATTTTTTAGCATTTAATTACTTTATAAGTGAATTATGAAAGTAACTTCTTCTCATGTAAAATCTTTTAATAATGTACAGGAGGGTGCAGACACTGATACTACACAAGAGGGTGGAGTCACTGATACTACACAGGAGGGTGGAGACACTGATATTGCACAGACACAGGATGGTACATCTCAGGACCACGTGCAGCAGGATGATTCATCTCAACCACCTTCACATGGAGTGAAGAGGACTGCAGATGAGATGCACACGAGTTCTTAGATTATATATTTTAGATCATGTCATGTTATTGTATTGTGGACTTTTTATGATGAAACTTGTTATGTTATCCCGAGACTTGTTATTATGTGAATAGGACTTCTTGTTATGTGTTATGTGATTATATATAGGACTTTTTATTATGTCATTTCCTTGCTATTATGATATCAGGTCGTATTATGTGATTTGGCACACTCTAGTGATTATATATATGATACATTGTTTTGTTATTATGTTATTTGGACTTGTTTTAATGTCATTTCCTTATTAAATTATTATTTCAAGACTTGTTATTATGTCATCAGGAATTGTTATGTGATTGTATATAGGACTTTTTATTTATGACTTGTTATGTGATCTATTTATGACTTTATATATTAACATTGTGATTGATCATCTTATAGTGCAACAGTTTATAATTCAATGTGCACAAAATAACATTAAGAATAAGATAACTAATACAATATTGTTTATGAAACCAAAACTGTATCAAATGTAGATAAATACAATGTTAAAGGGACAAAGAAAAACAATTATCATGAATAAATATTTAAAAGAGTTCACACAAGTATCGACTTATTAATTATAAATGAATCTCATAGAGGAATCATGATTTTCATGATTATATAAAAGGATTATTAATTATAAATGAATCTCATAGAGGAATCCAATAGATTGATGGAACTAAGGCTAACCAAATTATTAGGAAGCTACAAACATAGTATCGACTTTCCTCTTAAGTTGACCACACTACTTTACTAGTGTATTGATAGTTTATTAGTGCGGATAGTAGTGGTATGAAAAGCATGGACTTCATGGTACTAAAATAAAAAAGTACACTATAAATATAGATTTGTCATACAATGATAAATATAGAGTTAGGTCATATTTAAGACATAATTCTATCTTGAACTTACAATTAATCTATGAAGAGATTACAATAAAATAAATATATCATAAAAAAATAGAATTAAATTGTAACACAATTACAATGTGCACAAAATAACATTAAGAAGAAGATAACTAATACAATGTTGTTTATGAAACCAAAATTGTATCAAATGTAGACAAATACAATGTTAAAGGGACAAAGAAAAACAATTATCATGATTAAATATAAAAGAGTTCACACAAGTAACACAAACTTACATGCATATAAATTTGATTCAACCTAATGTACCATCTGCATCCTCTCTCTTCTGCAATGCGTCTATGATTGCCTCACTCTCTTCTACTAAAAAATTCCACAATACCTTATTAGCAGGTCTACCTTTGTATCTTTCTAATTTGATGTTTGTTGCCACCACCAAATGAGAATAGTGTATAATCTTCTTTTCTGATTGGTAGTCTTCATAAGCTGGTAAGCCATTCCTTCTTGTTAAGTATTTGCATAGCCATGTACCAACCACCACAACAGACCCAACTGGATACTGAAAACCATCATCATCTACTTGATCACATATCAACTTTTTCTTAAGTTCTACACATCTAGCTAGCCAATACTCAACCTGCTCATCATTATCCTCAGGTGCAACAATAGCATACACATGTCCTATAAAACAAATTTAAGTACAATGTGTAGAAATAAAACTTGTTAGAATTTATAATTCAAATATGTAATCATAAATTATATGACAATACATAAAAATATATAATTTAAAGTTATAAACAATAAATTGAATTAAATTACCAGGTTGTATGAGGTCTGAAACACGATCATAATCTTCTGATGCAAATGCATGATCGGAGTCTTCATTTCTTCTAACATCTTCATATTGTGTCTCAGTAGGTGTTAAGGATTTGTGTTGCCATTCTTTGACCCATTCTGTATTCTCACATTCTTCCCATTCACCTGCAACACAAAATTGACAAAAACATGCAAGCTCTCTAGTCCATATAGTCCAAGTGTTAGAATTAGAACTCTTAAATGAATGCCATCTAGCTGACCCATTTATTGTATCACAATCATATCTTGGAAGGATATTCTCCTCTTTAACTAGCCAGAAGAAATGTCTAATTGTAGAGTTCTGACTTGATCCTGTGGATAAATTTGCACTACACCAATCCACAATTACACTTGCATTTTGAAATTTAGCCTTTTCCTTGAATTTGAGTTGCTCTCTAAAAAGGGCTCTCTTAACACATGCACCGGCACCGTCATGTTCTCCTTTCCCATGTCCAGCCTAAAAAAAAATCCAAATGTGTTCGATATTAGTTTTCTTATGAATCCTACTCAACCAATAAAACATTCTACCATTCTTGAATTGCCCTGTGCAATTATCAGACCATATTAGATGTTGTGTCATCTAAATTTCTCTCTCCCTCAAATTTTGAAAAAAGGTCTTGAAGCAAAACTGTACAAACTCAGATGAGTGTAATTTATTATCACTAATATAGAAATGGTACTCTCTCAAAATTTTGTGATCCTCTTGTGTACTATTTGGTGCATGCCTATAGACAATATGGACAAAAATTGATACCTACACTGAACTGTAGTATTGTGATTGTACCTCATCTTGTGGTGCAAGTGTGTAGTTCTCTGGAAAGTCAACAACCAAAAGTATACTACCAATAGGAAATGTATCCTTACATATTCGAAATTGACCATCGAGCCATCTAGCATTTTGAGTGTGTTTAACATATTTAGGTATGATGTTACTCTTGAATTCATTCATAAATGCATGAACACTAACTTTTTCAGTGATTAGATTGCATCATTTTCCAACCTTTCCATCCTTCAGTGGATACTCAATAGTTTTAAATCTTTTAACATCAATTAATTGTTGTCCAAAATCATTTGAAATATTTTCATGCAAACATTCATCCAACAATGCAAGATTGCCACATATATCACATACACCAGAAACACATGCATTGAAAAGGAAATTTTGTTCATTTAGTGGCTTGCAAAACAAACTTGAAATAAACTCCTTTATAGTTTTAGGTGGTATGTTTATACCACATTCTTGGAACATTCCATTACTATGCATGGTAACATGTATATATCGAAATACATCATAATGGTAGCGAAATTGAACATGAGTTTTGCAACATGTGACTCTTTCCTTGTTAATTTGAACATACCAAGGTTTACACTTTTCAAGAGACCTTTGACAAATGCTAATAGTCAACACCTTATCATCCAAATTTTTTTTATACAATTCAGTTTGAGTCATGTCCAATAGGTGTTTTGGATGTGGATCACGAATTTTTGACCCAACTCTTAATTTAAGAACATCTCTAACATTAGGTGATACTCTCGTATTATCGTGCCAGAATTTTTTGATCAAATTTTTGACTTCACCAATAAGTTTCATATCAGACCTTGGTAGTCTACCACTAAAATTCCACAATTTGTTTGCCGGATCACTTTCAAAATTAACTCTTCTTTTTACAGCTCTTGACAAAGTTTTGCGATGAATATTAAGATATCCACTTATGTTACTCATCATTCTTTTATTAGAAGTTGTTTGGCTTACTAAAGCTATTGTTATTGCCCATCATGCTGCATTTTTATCTTTAGAATGACTTTTCTTTCCAATTGTATCAAAGGCACTAGCAACAGTCGATACAACTTGTTTTAAAGACTCCTCCGTCTTCTTGGGTTTGACATAAAAGCCTAACTTCTTCATCACTTTTTGCATTTTAGTCATTTTAATTAGTTGTACCATTAATTGACATTGAAACCCAAATTTATTATTATAAAAAAAATGTTAAACAATCTATTTGCATGTGTCCTAATCTGTCTCCATGAAACCAAGCCAGGAAGGTTGTCTAGTACATCACTTTTAATTTCAAAATTTTCATTCATTTGATTATCATTCAAACATGTTTCATTTTCAATTGGTGTTTCCATGTCTACATGCACATTATTGGTTTTAGTTGCAGGTGGATTTTCAATTTCATTTGGAATTTCAAATTTGGTTTCAATTTCAGTTTCAAGTTGAGATCTAGTTTCAGTTGGGGTTTCAATTTGGATTTCAATTTCACTTTCAACTTGACTTCTAATTTCATTTGGGGTTTGATTTTCAATTAGAATTTCATTTAATAAGTAACCTGCTTCTACTAAATCATCAATTTATTCATGAGAAAAAACATAGGGCTGTGAAGACATACATGTATCCAATAATGGATTAGAAGATGCACCTAAATTAAATGGTTCTATTGTGTTTCCTTCATCAACATTTATGGTCTCATTGATATTCTCCTCTTCTAAAACGATTGTGGAACTTGAAGCTCCTTGTCTCATTCTTGATCTTCTCTCTCGTTGATGCATTGCCTCCTTCTCCCTATTTTCTGCAATCTCCTTAGTTGCCAGAACCTTCCTTTGCCTCTTCCTACATTGATTTGATCCCATGGCTACACCAAAATTTGAATTCGAATCAATCTCCTTACCAAATCGACAATAAGACAAACAAAGAGAATAATTAATCAAAACATTCTCTTTGTAGATCGTACCTGTCAGCCAATGATTGAAAAATCATTCAATCATTGGGATTTGTGCTTGTAGGCCAGAGTCTGGCCCAATGGATCTTTTCAGAAATGGGTGCCTGTTTTTGAAAACAGGCGCTCATTTCGCTTTCAACGGTACAGAGCGAAATGGGCGCCCGTTTTTTGAATTTAAAAAACGGGTGCCCATTTTTTAAAATTAGGGGCGGGAAACATTCCTTAGCTTTGTTTTTTGCTTTAGGATAGGCTTGGCCTCACCAAGCCTATGCTTGGACCTCCAAAAAAATGACTAAGGTAAAACAACATCAGATTTCTACCTTGGCCTAATTTTTTGAGGGCCTTTCTGATTGAATTTTTTGACGAAACGAAAACCCATTAGAGTTTTCAACATCCTAATTTTAGAAATGTAAATTTTGTAGTGATAAGATTAATTTTACTATTTTTGTATTATTTATTAATCAAAAGTGGAACCTAAACCTAAAATACCAAGGTTCACTAAAACTTTAATAACTTTTTGGTTTTTAGGATTTTAGAAAAATAAATTATATGGCATCAATCTACATACAATTCTTTTGAATATTAAAAAAAAAAATTTGAAAAATATGAAATTTTCATCAAATTATGGTGGTCATACACCCGATGTTTTGAAAATATACTTTATTGTCAGTTAAAAATTAATAAAAAAAAGAATATTCAATAAAAAAAAAAGAAAAAATATTCTCATCAATATTTGGTGTCTTAGGTATCATTTCCCAGAAGGATTTGCAAAAATTCATTTATTTGCATCAAAAAAGGGTGGTCGTACACATGCGTGGTATGGTCCTGAAACAAGCATTTTGAAAAACTGGTTTTTAAACATGCCTACTAAGAAGGGATTTCTACCATGTGGGTATTAAAATAAATTACATATTTGAAAAGTAGACTTTGAGCACTACATTTTCTATTACTGAAGTTTTTTGAGATTCGATCTCTAAGTGCATCAAATTTTGACATCACTCAACATAAAATTTGAAAAACAGAGAAAACACTTCCACTTCTTGTAGCCACCCCTATCTCTTCCAATACATTTCCATCTCCATCTCTATCTATATCCATCTCATTTAACATTGAGATTCAATTATTTCCTTACAAGGCTCAACACTTAAGGTATAGGATCTAGAGTTAAACATTGAGATTTATAGTTTACTATGGTCTATAATTTAGGTTTCAAGGTTTACGATTTAAGTTCTTAGTTGAAACTTTGTCAATCACCATTTAATATTTAGGGATTAATATCCAAATTTAGCACTCAATATTTAGCTTCACAACCTTAGGCTCATTACTCACTAATTACAATTTTGGTCTTATGGATCAAGGCTCAATTTTTAGGGTATATGATTTAGAGCTAAGTGTTTAACATTTATTGTTAATAATTTAAGGTTTATCATTCAACATGTACTATCTAACATTTGAAATTTATGAAATCTTCAATATTCATAATTCAATGTTTAAAGTTCAATTTTTAATATTAAAAGTTTAATATAATTTATGAAATATATATTATAGTTCACATTAAAGTTTCAATATTCAATTATATCTAATGTTTAACATTCAAGATTCATCTAATATTTTTGTGTTAAGATTTACTTACTGCTTATTATTTTGGCTTATGACTTAGGACTAAATAGCTAAGGTATAGAGTTTAGGGCTACAGTTTTCACATTTATTATTCAATGTATATTTTCAGCTCTTTGAAAGTCCAGGTAATTCAATGTTTAGTATTGAGGGTTTAGTAGCAACTCATCCACGATCTAGGTTTTAGGGTTACATTTGAGGTTCAACATTCAATGCTTAACATTTTAGGTTTATCTAACATTTCTATTTCACGTTTTATGGTTCTAGGTGCTTTTCTAAAGGTTTATTATTCATTATTTTGAAATTTCTAGTTAGGGTGTGAAATTAAATTTATAATTGTGAACATTGGTATTTAATATGACAGTGATTGGTTCACCCACTGTCAAAAGTCTATAGTGGCAAGAAGTCTAAAGTGAATGGTTCACCCACTGTCAAATCAATTAAGCTTTGATAGTTAAGCCATAGGTAACTAAACCTACCTCTCTTGAGAAATTGTTGAGTAATATAAGGAAGTATGGTATATTGATTGGTGTACATAAGTACTATAACACTTTTGGTGAGGAAGAGAAGAAACAAATTAAGGATTCAGTTGTTTGGTTTATGAATCATTATAGAAAAAAATTGATTGAACTACATGGATAGATACCTGATTCTTTGAATAAAAAATTTGAAGCTAGATGGCAGACTGCAATTAAGAAGGATAGAGAAATAGTATAATATGTACTTATGCATTTATAACAGGAGACCCCCAAGGAGGAAATACAGGAAATTATTTTTAAATTTAAAACTATTATTTAGAACCAAAAATAGGTTACAAGTTTGGTAGTTGGAGAGTCCCAGTCTGTGCAAGTTGATACTGAAGAATTTTTAAAAAAAAAATTAGGACTTGTAAAAGAAGAGGAACTGAAGATGATAAAATCTTCTGAGGGAGAATATATCCTTGAAGCACTAGTCATTGAAGGTGTACTACCATATGTGTTTGAAATTGATGAGAAACCGGTTGATACTCAAATAGAGAAAGAACAAGAAGGTGGCACAACATCAGTTCCTACTGTCACTGAAGATAAACCATTGATACTGAAAGATATTCCACTTGGTAAATATTAAGAGAAGAAAGATACACAAGAGAATGTACAAGTAGATGATGTGCAAAACATAGAACCATCAGGGAAGGTAGAAGAGATGCAGACAGAGACACAAGAGAGTGCACAAATTAATGTTGTGAAAACTACAAAGACATTGATGAAAATAGAAGAGAAGAAGAAGGAAGAAGCACAAGAGAAGAAAGTGACCCCTGGTCACTTAATTCAAAGAAAACCATTGACGATGATGAGGATTATGATACAATGAGCATTCAAGGGCCAATAAATGTGGATATGTTGAGTCCAATTGAACTAATAAAGATTGCATCTGCAATGCAATCCAAGACCAAGAAGAAGATGATGAGAAATCAGAGGAGAGAAGTTCAAACCATACAAATTGTAGATGACATATTTTCCAGTCTATTAACAGAGACTGATACTAATAGTCTCACAAATCCCATTGAAAAACTAGACCACTTGGTCACGACAGCAGGGGAGCAAATGAAAAGTTTTAGAGAGGTTGCTCTACATAATGTAGAGAAAGAATATGAAAAGAAAAAGATTGAGACATTGATCAAGGAAATTGTCAAAGACAGAGAAGGTCTTACTGCAAATATGGACCAAATCAAAGAATCCTTGAAGAATGGAGGTAAAATTTTGTCTACAATCTGCAACTTTTCATTGTTTTTTGATAATCTTGATAAGAGGAGAATAGAAGTTTAGCAAGAGCTAAAGAGTTAGAGTGAATCATTTGATCCCTTAAATAATTAAACAACATTTTTTGGTAGATCTATCATAGTGATACAACATAGGCTTAATTCATATGAGGAAGAATAGGTTAAGAGGACTACATCATTGCAGGAGTTATAGACTCATCTAGTCCCCAAATTACAAATTTTGTAGAAAGGATGCAAAGAGACAGAGGCAATTTTGAGTACACTGGAAATGAGAACACTTGATGCTATGGAAGAGATTGCATACCAAGTCAGAACACAAATTGAGATTACATCTACTCTTTTGGAGACATGGGAGAATGATTTTAAAATCTTGAAGGCTAATTTTGTTGATATCTTTCTCAAAATGTAAATGTAAACTTTGAACTTTTATACATTTGGTAATGCAAATTTTGGTGTGTTGTATTCATTTGTTTCAAATGTATTTTCTTACCTCTGTCATTGCTATCAAAGGGGAAGTAGTATAAGTCAGTCAAAATTTTTTAATAGCATGTAATTGCTAAAGGGGAGTTTTTCAGTAGAGTCATGAATCAACTCATCATGATTATTGTAATGTGACACTTAGTAATGTGACACTTCGACAAAAAATTTCCTAAGTGTTGCCATCAATGCCAAAGGGGGAGATTGTTGGCTTGATGATGATGATAGAGTTGTAATAGGATATTTGATGACTTTATTTATGTTTCCATTGATGGAAATCATGTTTGTTTAGTCATCTAGGTCATCTAGACCAATCGGTTTAGCCTAACCAGTAGTGGAATCTGTTAGACAACAAAACTGCTAAGTTGTTGTCAACCGATAAACAGGAACAAAGTGATGATCAAGCGAACAATATAGATGACTGGAGAAGAGTTAGACATTATGATTTTATAGGAATGTTGGAGACATGAACATGCACCTATGTTCCAAATCACATTAGCCGATTTAGTGTATTGAGGGAGTTATGATGGATTTTCCAGTCACAGTCAGGAAGAACAGAGAACTGATATAGAAGAGTTAGTTTGATCAGTAATAGGTAGACTTATTGTTATGTTTTTAAGTTAAGTATTGTTTTACTGACAAATGAAAAGTGTAATGAGAAAGAAAATATAAAAGGTGACTAGATTCAATGAGCCTAGGGAATTGTTCCAAGGTTCCTAACCAACTTAACTGAGTTTTTTATAAGGAGATATAAGTTGTATGATTTGATGTATCAAGAGAGAGAATTTGATCATGTGGTGGAAGAGGAAGTTAGGTTTTAATGATTAGTCGATGATAGAAGCTGAGAAAAAGTGGATCTAATCAGGCACAGAGGTCTAACTTCAAATCAGTTGAACTTGTTGTCTTCCTAACAGTTGCAACAAGAAAATCCTCTAACAAGGTCACTACTGACAAGGTGCGGTAGGATCCTAGCAAGTCTGAAGGTGAATTCCTCTAACAAGGTGACATATTAGCTTGCATTTCTAAATCCCAGTAATGTGGGTATCTCCCAATAGGGTTGGGTCCTAATAGGCCTTATTGCATAGCTCTTAACCAGGCTAAAACAATCTTAACTTGGTGTGCCCCTAATGAGGTGGTTGTATGACCTTAAGTGGTCAGATCTCTATACCGTAGTTAGAAGATCCTTGTACTAATTCCCACTGTGGTTTTTCCCATTTGGGTTTCCACGTAAAAAATCATTGTGCTATGATTTGCATGCTTTGTTGTATGTTTGCTTATGTGGTTATATTTCTTCCATGGTTATTGATTTTCAAGTTTGTGAAAGTTGTTATGAGATTTATTAAGTTTTTGCTTGCACTAATTCACTCCCCCCCTCTTAGTGCCTTATAATTTTATCATGAACCTTTCAATAACCACACTATAGGCACACACAAGGGAGGAACTCACAAGAAATGAGACCACCAAGACCAAAAAAACTAAAAAAGGAAATACATTTTTTGAAATGAGGCTTTTGACTGGAGCATCGAATCAGTGGGAACAAGGGTTTTGAACCCCAAAATAACATAATCAAGACAAAGGGGCTTAGGATATAATCCTAAACTTTTTTTTAGACAAAAGGCCTTGCAATGAAAAATAAACTAGCTAAGGAAACAAGAGACCAAATGTCTTTGAAAGGCATCCCTAAACCTTATCATGGTAGGAAACCCTGCAAATAAAGCAACATAGACCACCTCAATAGGTTTTTTTATCTATAAGTTAGTACTAGGAACCAAAATCCCCATTAGAGAAAACACAAAGGAAGAGGCCCCCTCCAACAACCCAAGTCTAAGAAAACCCTAAAAAAACCTCCTAATGAGAGCCCCTAAGGGCATCACCTCAAGAGTAACCACAAGAGAGTAGTGGGGAATAGGGGAGAGTGAAAAAATTCAAGAAGAAAGAAGCATCTACCAAAAGAAGAAAAAAAACATCATAGGAGAAGGCATCATAGAAGCATCACCCTCTCTAGTTAAATGGCCACATGATAACCAACCCACACAACACCTCCAAAACCAACCTATAATTGAAAGTGGAGATCCAAATCCAGAAGGAGTGTAAAATCTCTTTTAAAAAAACACATCAACAACACCCCACAAACACTCAACAGACCTCTCAAAACCCTCATTGAAACACAACATCATAAAAACAAGCTTGGCAAAGATGCAAGTAGAAACCCTAATACTCCACTAAAAGGGGACAACTAACATCCACTAGGCACCCCACAAAGGAGGAGAAACAAAATATAGTGCCATAGAAATATCTTGACTACGAGGTAGAGATAGGCCCTGAACAATCACTTGCCATAAAAAAGTTAGAGATGAGAGAAAAGGGATGTGGAGTAAATTGTGCCTGAGAGAAGCATAGAAAACAACCCCACCCAAAAATGGTTGCCGTAAACTCAAGTCAACCCACAAAAATGAGCAAGAGAGGTGAAAAGGAATGTAGGGGCACTAGAGCACAAAATCTCCAACACCCCTTGCACACTAGGTGAAGCACCCACAAACTCTGTTGTTAGCACCAAGAAAAAACATACTCAATACCCACCTAGCTCATCCACCCCTATGCATAGAGGGCATGAGACCTAGAAATTCCTTCTGAGCATATCAAATAAGAATAGACTTCATCAAAATCTCTGGATCCCATAAAAAAAGAGTCCACAACAGCCAAGCATCTACCTCACTAGTAGGGGCCCATAGATCCGTATCTGCCTCATCCTCATCTTCATATTTATCCTCTCTCAAAAACATAGCTCTATTGTTTCCTTCTCCTCAGCTCACCATGTAAATGGACCTCTTCAATGTTGGTTATGGTGATATATTTATTATTAATCAAAATAATAAGAAGGAATAGACTTTTACTTGTGTCATAATTACATAGGGGCAAGAAAAATGATTTTCATAATGTATCAAGATGGATAATATATTTAATATCCTATGCGATTTTTTGTTGTTATTGAAACATGACTTAGAAGTCGTCGAATAATATTATGATGTCAAGTTGTTCTAGTACTTTGACACACATAGGAAGAATCTTCATTATTATAACCTTCTTATTGTATCAAAATTTTAATTGATCAAATATAAGGGTCAATCACACAATAATAATGTATGGAGAGTTCATAATTTTCATGATAAACCAATGATAATTAATACTATAAAGATTAGGGACAACCCACATAGTTTATTATATTTAATTAGTATAATAACATGAAAATTTTTGTGTTTTGATAATATTTTGTATTTCTTTTATTTATTTATTACTACTGATGTAAGTTTGTTCTTCCAAGGAATGAATCTCTCTCTCTCTCTCTCTCTCTCTCTCTCTCTCTCTCTCTCTCTCTCTCTCTCTCATTTCCTTACAAGGCTCAACACTTAAGATATAGGATCTAGCATTAAATATTCAGATTTATAGTTTACTATAGTATAAATAAAGTTTACTATGGTATATCATTGTGATATTCATTACTTCTAGTACCCACATTCAGCAACTGCATGGGCTGGGCTTCTACATTAGACATTCAACATTCATTAAGTACAAATGAAGAAAACATGAGCATGTGGGTGGCAGGATATTGACTAGTAAACATTCATTACCTGGAATTAGTGAGGCCTCAATCGGAGAACTAGTTTTGACAAATGCCATCTTCTTCCGAGCATTGCCCCATTTCTAGAAACTGTCATATGACTTGTGCGTCTTCTCTTAATACAGATGAACTTAAATGCACTGAAATAGAGATAGATAGAGTGACAGATAGAGATGTAGAGGAGAGAGGGAGAGGGAGATATAAATAATGGAGATAGAGAGTGGGAGAGAGAAAGGGGGAGAGATAGACATATATGATAAGAGAAAGTGAAAGAGGCAGAGGTAAAGAGATATATAGGGGGTTACATAGGGAATGTGAGAGGGAGAGATGGAGAGAGATATAGAGAGAGGGTTGAAGAGAAAGGGAGAGAGAAGATAGTGGAGAGGGGAGAGAGAGGTAGAGGAAAGAGAGGGGAGAGAGGGGAGTGGGAGAGATCTAGATGAGGGGGATAGAGAGAGAGGGAGAGACATTTTTATAGAGAGAGAATGCGAGAGGGATAGATATAGATAGAGGGTGATATAGAAAGATAGAGAGGGCTAAGGAAAGATAGAAATGTCAAAGGAGATAGTGTAGATAAAGATAAAGATAGAAAGAGATCAAGAGAGGAATGAGAAGGATATATATATATATGTGTGAGAGAGAGAGAGAGAGAGAGAGAGAGAGAGAGAGAGAGAGAGAGAGAGAGAGAGAGAGAGAGAGAGAGAGAGAGAGAGAGAGAGAGAGAGAGAGAGAGAAGGAGAAATAGGAAGTCTGTGTGAGTGAAAGAAAGCTATATAGAGATAGAGATAGGAAGAGATAAACAAGGAATAGGTATGTGTGAGATAAACAGTGAAGGAGAAACATGGATTAAAGGAAGGAGAGATAGAGAGATAAATGTAGTGGGAAATATAGAGAAAACAGAGATAAGGATGGGGGAAGAGGTAAGGAGAGAGAGAGAGAGAGAGAGAGAGAGAGAGAGAGAGAGAGAGAGAGAGAGAGAGAGAGAGGAATAGAGATAGATATAAAGATCGGGATGTATATGAATATGGAGATGGTTGTTCTTTATTGTTGATTTTTTAACATATGATAGAATAATTTGTTTTACCTTGATTGGTCTATTCATTTTCATCCATTAAAATGGATAGACAACACGAATGACATCAATGAAATCATAATAGAAATAAATATCCTATACATTGACGATAGAGAAATAAAATCTCTTGCGATAGTAAGAATGCAACAGGTAAAAGGAGAAATATGTGGAAAACACAGCTACTATGGAAGAAGAAAACAACAATTAAATTTTTAAAAAAAATCTAAGACAACCAATGTTTGAATCGTCTTGCATGTGTTCTTTTTACATTCACATTGACATAAATACTATTTTGACCACGCATTCATTTGATATTCGCATTGACATAAGCAACCACAAAAACTTCCTATTATATTTTTACAATAAATAAAAATTTAATCAATCAAATAATTATAAATCATCATGATTCTAATTATTTTTACTTATTATTTATAATTTCATAAATAATTTAAATAAATTATAAACTTAAATCTAAATAAAAATTTGAAATAAATTAAACTAAATGTAAAGGCAAAATATATCAAAAATTTAAATATTAATATTTAGATAATGATTAAAATTAATTAATAATAAACAATTACTTTTTTGAGATGATAATTGATTAAATTGGAAAGTAGTGTTTTTACAATTTATTAGAATTAAAATTTTAGTATTATTATATAAATAAAAATAAAAACTCAAAATATAATTATGTTAGAGTAATGAAAATTTTAGTAATAAAAATAATGATATATTAGATTAATTTTAATAAATTTTAGTTATTATTTACAAATTCATTAAAAAAGACAAATAATAAAAATAAATTGCAAACTTAAACTAGAATAAAAAATAAAATAAAATGCTAAATGCAAAATTTAAATATTAAACAATTATATATATATATATAAAATCACCATTGTGATGAGCATTCTTCTCGATTGAACCAACATTTGTGTAGAGTGACAAACTATGCTTATTCCTCCTTGATTACTCATAGATGAAAGAGGCTGAATTAGGGATCCACTCTAGAAAAATAATAGGTCTTCTTACACAATGAATAAAGATAAGTATATTTAACTATTAATGGAAATCATCACTTGAGAAATGAATTTGCAATGTGATACTTTTTTTTTTAAAGAGTGATATCAATATGTATTTTTATTTCTACATCTTATTTTGACAAAATAATTTAATTTCTTGCATTTAAATCATCTAAGAAATACATTTGATTCCTACATTTAAATATGAGAAAATAAAAGAAATTACATTGTGCTACATTTAATTTTGGAGAATAGTTTGGTTGCAACCATATCCTTCGATTATATTTTTTACATCTATCAATTTTATCACGACAACAAATTAGGCTACAAAAGCAACATACTCTCTTCCTTTACAAAATAGTAAATCTTCAAAACAAAATTTCTTCATGGGAAGACATCACAATGAGATAGGACTTCTCTCCACCTTACCATAATGACATCATGAAGCCTCAAGGAGCTCTAGCCATATCCTCGAGAAAGAAGGAACCACTAAGAAACCATGGAACTTAATGATAATAGCTGATCCACAAAACCCATTCATCCATTACACAAGAAAAACACTCATGCATTCTCACCAACTCATATCTCTTGCAAAATAAACACATAAACAAAGCAACATTTCCAAAACCAAACTTATGCAAGGGAAGAGTAAACTTATCTCTGTACAAGCTCTACATCTTCATCTCCATCTCTATATGCATGGAATTCTTCTTTCTCCCAACTCTCTTTTGTCCTCTCACACTCAAGACAAATTATTTAAAAGGAGAAGTGTGTAACACCCAACTCCTCATTCTCAACCAAGATATATAGGAATCACAAATTGAAAGTATTTGATGGGGGAGGTTTAGCACTCCATCAATGAGGGTCTTTTCTTTCTTGAAGAGGATGTATACACTTGGACACCACATCAATTTTTCTACCCCCATCCCCACTTCCAAACTTGTCAATTTCATTTATGAGAGATTTTTATGGGTTAAATAATGCCTTAGGGGGATTATTACAAGCGCATTAGGTCTCTACCTCATAGATATGGACTCTATGGATATATTTTTGCACTCTAATAGTGAAAATTGACCAAACATCACCGTTGAATGATCTATTCAAATCTCTATCCAAGTTTTAAACCTAAATAAAGGTTCCCAAACCCTAATCCCCATTCACACACCTATTCAAATGATAAAGAAAAATCTCATGACCACCATTACCCAAAGTATAAACCTTATTAATTCCTATATCTAAAAGGATTAGACACATAACTTCTCAAAGAAGTATTTAATTTGGTCTAGATGGTCGTCCCTTCTCTCTAAGTGCACTTACTTCCCCACACATTAGCCAACACATCTAAAAGTATTATAATTAGACAAAAACAATAATTCACATCATTTTCTAGTCAAATATCCATACTTAAATTATAAACCATTCACTTATCTCAATTATAAATCAAATTCCAATATTGTATGTAACAATCCTCAAACATTGTTCCATGCGCCTGCAATAGAGTATCCATGCATAAACTCATATATTAAACATTGAATTTATACTAGAGTGAATATTTTTAAGTAACATATATTAAGAGAATATGTGTAGACAAAAATATCTCTGAAGGGTCTCTAACATCGCCACCATATGCATGCAGGATTGTAGGATGTCTATGTGACAAGGAGCCCAACCTGCATAATAGTGGTGCATCCTACAATGTTGAAATTTTGTTAGATATACATACACATATATTTATAACTTGGAAGCTAACCCTTTACATATAGAACTTAAATATTTAAGATTAAATTAATTTAAATTTATAATGTATACCTATGTCTCCCGATGAACAGGACCGGTGGCAATGTGCAAATCCTCAAACATCGCCCCCTGTGCCTGCAATATAAATTACACATGAACTCACATGTACATTATTTAAACATTCATTATTGATATATATATATATATATATATATATATATATATATATATATATATATATATATATAATTTTAAAGATTAAACCGAATCTACTTGAACATGTACATGTACGTGGTTGTAGATAAACATAACTTGGGGTCTCTAACACCTCCATTGTGCGCATGCTGGTCTCTAGAATGTTTGTAGGATGAATGGCTCATCCTGTGCAATGCTTTCTCATCCTAGACAATGCACACATTTTGTTTGATATATATATATATATATTTTAAATAACTTGAAATTATTTAATCAACACCTAGATATCTGTTTAAATAGAACTTCAAAACAAAAAAATAATAATTTAAACTTTATATATACCTGTGTCTCCTGATGAACAATTGGATCAGTGGCAACATACAAATCTCTATACATCGACCCTAATGTGATACCCTATATAGTTCCAAAAATACAATCCATTATATATAATTAATTTAATCTATGTAGTTGATGTGTACAATCAAGTAGCTATATAAAATTTCTAAATTAATATTAGTAAATTAAATATTATACTTCATACCTCTCCTGTAGCATGTAAGGCTCATCTGATCCTGTTGATGTCAGAATCATGCAAGGAGCCCACTGCAACATGATCCCCCTCACTGTCTGGCTCCATAATCATGGTAATGAACTGTTAGCATTTTCACAAATGGAGATTGTTAGCATCTCAGTAAGTTTGTTGGTATGAGGATATTGAGAAGGTTGTTGGAGATTGTTGATATAATTGAGAAAGGATGATTACTCTCTTAATAACATTATTTTGTCATTGATGTCAAGCAATTGATTTTCTAATTCAGTATGATGTTGCCATATCTTAATGAGTATGTTTTGATAAGTATAAAGATGTTGGTAAGAGACATAGAATGAATGTGAAAATAAAAGGGGAATAATAAGTTATTCAATGGGCAACTATTACCGAGTTAGACAGTGATGAGATTATGCTATTTTGAGTGTTTTGATATCCTATATATGAGTATTCAAAGACTGAACAAGAAGGAGAAAAGATTTCAAGCTATAGAATTAGTTAAGGCTTGATATTGTTCTATGTTACCGAGCAAGATGCTAGTCGGTAAACCCTAAGGTTATCACTATCGGTTAAAGAAGGCATAATATCTACCGAGTAAAGTTCAGTATTTACCGAGTAACAACCGAGTAATAACTAAATGCATTGGATGGATAAATATATTATTAAATGTAGAATACCAATGAGTTGGAGTTGATTAGATGATTGGTATGTCGTGCAAGAAGTTTGTTGAGGATCTACAACATCGAAAATACAAGAGAAAAGATCTACAGTGCAGATTGAACAGTCATAACCTAGCACAAGTTCCAAGGCAAGGTAAAACATTTTTCAGATTGAAGGATGCAATGAACCTAGTCATGTTTTAAGATCTGATGGCTAATATTGATCATGGGAAAAGTGATCAAGGAGATTAAGTGGTTAGGTATTGTTCATAAATAAGAAACTATTGATGAACAATGTATGTGGGCAAAATAGAAGAACAGTGACATGACAGTAGTGATCACTGAGCACATAAGATTGAAGATCTGATTGAAGAACAGATTGAGAAGCCCAACAAGAAGCAAGATAAGTCTTATGACAAGATTGTTTTGAGCATATAGAATCTGCTTTAGCATTTCAGATGTGAAGTTGTAGATATATTTTATTACTGTTATTTATTTTGTAAGTGATAGGAAATCTCTTAACCGAGTGGACTGAACAGTCTTATTTGTAAACCCTCTAGCAAGGTAACATTCTAAATGAGTGCTTGAAATCCTTTGACAAAGGTCACTTCTAACAAAGTGCAAGACTCTAACAAGTCTGAGGGAAATCCCTTAACTGGGTCACGTCTAGCAATGTGTTTTTGTAATCTGTAACTGGATTAGCTTTTAATCGAGCATACTCTAGAAGGGTATATTTTGTAGTGGGTCCGAAATCCCACAGTGTTTTTTCCCTATTTGGGTTTCCACGTTAAATCTGGTGTTAAATGTGTTATGATGTTTTAAGTGTATCTATTTACTAGGATATATATCTTAAATTTTAATTTAATCTATATAAAATTCGCCGAGACATATCCTTTTCAAGACACCCATTTAATCAATTTTACACCTTTAAGTCAAATTTTATATAGATTAAATTAAATTTAAGATTGGCAATCATAAGCTGCAACATGAAAAACATAAAATAAATTTATAAATTAATTTAATAACAATAATACTTCAAAGCAAATGAAATCAAAGGGATTAAAAGCCACCATACAATTCCATATTTACCACATCCACGAGACTAAAAACACAATCTTCTGCAATCAATTTACTTTCAATTCGTAGTGGAAATCAAAGCAATTACGAAAATTTTCTTTTGCCCATCATTACTTAGGCAACAAAATTTGGTGAAAATAGCATTTAAACTGTTAAACTACAAATCTCATGATCTTGGCATAGGATGCACATTCTAGATTTTAAAGATCAAATCGTCTAGTTTCTTGGCACTCTTCAAATCTTAACATCAATATGTCATTTCTCTGCATGCAATTAATTGTATTTTGTACCAAATTTTTCTACGCTTTCATAGCTTTTGTAAACTTGTGATGATAAACATACCTTATAAAATTAATGACCATGCAACAACTTAGATATTTACTAATCATCCCAGTATTTTTCAGAATGGTTAATTATATTTATTCATTTCAGCAAACATTTTAAAGTAAAAATCATAAAAAACCAAAAGTGTTGCTAAGAAAGTACAGAAAGAAAAGGACAAAAATAGGGTACAAAAACAGAGGATGTAACCACAACCTTTTCAGTGTCCCTTTCCTTTCTTACACCTCCATTGGCCTCCTTTCCTATAAATTACAGGAGGCAAACATACATCCTCAACAAACTATAAAACAAAATATTGAGAGCCATCAAGAAGCAGCTAAGATTTATTGAGATAATGAGCAAACTAAATCTTTTACTGTCCTTTTGTTTGCTTTTATAGATTGAACCCCACTATTCCACCACTCTATCAACAACAACTCGTTAAATTTTTCCATTCCTTTTAAAATCGTCCACTCTTTGATGTGTTTCAGTCAGCATTGATGGTTGACGGGTACTGCAGATTATGGTTGCGAGGGTGCATTAAGGGAGACGTTTCAATTGAAAGCATTAAATTGCAGTAACCACCACGCTGTCTCTGTCGTGCCGCCACTCCCAACAACCCTACCAGATTTTGGAAGACATGCATGCAAACGTCAAAATTTTCTTAAACTGGCATTTTGTTTACGGACAATATGAATGCCATTGTAGGTCGCCTCTCGACGAAAAGAAGAAGATAAATAAATATTAAAAATTCTAATCATGTGAATGCTCTTACCACTTGCATAAAAGTAGGTACGAAAAGTTGTAATCGTTGGACACAGTGTCAATTCATCCACTGCACTTTTAAATGTCCGCATTCATTAATGTAGTATACAGTGCGAAATGGGTAGATTGAAATAAAATAAAAACATACATAAAAGTGAGATTGACGGCTGCAGACGGTTCAATCGTCTTGCATGCTTTTAGGGAAATGCGAACTGTCGATTTCATTTATGAGGTCATCCATCTCATATAATGAGATGCTTTCAACGTAACTAGCAATTGTATCTTGGTGTGCAATAGGTACGTCGAATAGATGTGGAATGATTATTAAAAAAAAATATTGATATTTTTTTCATACATTTGTGTAACATATGAAATCAATTAGTAAATGATATTGCTTATTCAATAAAGATCAACTATTTATCCACTTAAAGTGACAAATACAACTAGCAATCGCACCTTAGTGTGCAATGGGTACGCCGAGGATATCTTTGATATTTAAGTTAGTTTTGGACGTTGAACAATATATGCAATTAACATTGTAATCTTCCTTTATTTGTTAAAAATATTTTTGCAAACTCTTTTGAATTGGAAGTAACTAATAATACAATGGTGTTATGAATAAGGGAAATTATCATATTGTAAAACTTGTACCTGTAGAGTATGAAAATGAGATATAATTAGAAAGTCAAAAATTGTACAACTTTTGTTACATGCTTGATTGTTTAACATTGATTTTTGAATATTTGTAGATTTAGTAATTAATTTTTTTTTAAAGGAACTATTTATTGAATTGTTTGTAAGTTGAAAAAGTCTAGATTTAATGTATACATTATAAAGACACAAAAACAAGTGATTTATTGAACAAACCTGGAGATCTTTTCACTTGTAGTAATAATAGAATAGTATTACGAATAAGTGTTCAATTATCCTTTTGTAGAATTTGTACCTGTAGAGTATGAAAAAGGGATATAATTAGAATTTGAATATTGTACAACTTTTGTTACATGCTTGTTTGTTTAACATTGATTATCAAATATTTATAGATTTAGTAATTCAAACAAAATTAAAGGAAGTATTTGTCGAATACTTTGCAAGTTTAAAAAGTATGGTTTTAATGTATACATTTTAAAGTTACGTAAACAAGTTCTTGAGTGAACAAACTTGGAGATATTTTAACTTGTGTTTGTAGAACTAGTATTTGATAATGCTAGTGCAATCGCTCCTCCTCTTGTTTTCGACGAGCAACATATGGGTTGGTTTGCATGCATGAATATCTTTCAAATGTGAAGGTGGGGTGTATGTGGAGACTTGCGAGTTCATGAACTCTTGAGATAGTTGTGAATGTCAATCCTTGACAATCAATGTTGTTGATGTTGATTGTTGCTCGTTGGGGTGTGAGCCCCTGTGATTTGTGTATAGTTAATGCCCATGCCATTTTTAGTGGTATTTGATGGAAAACACCATGACTCACAAGTGTTATAGGAACATTTTTTGGTTGATTGTTATCCCACATTGGTCCTCTGTAATTTTGAAGTGAACAACAACAAATAATAGAAGTTGAGGTGGTCTTTCTCCATGTCTATATACAATTGCTTTGACTTTTCCAAGTGCACCATTTACAAGCCCTGTTTCCACCCACAAATTTGAACATAACATAACCTTTTGGCCAATACATAGGAGTATGTTAGATTCAAGTTGTTCTTCCTCTGGATTTGAGCATGTTGATCTCCTAAGTTGCTCTGCTATGGATGATGCTACTGGCATTATTGAAGATAACAACATACATTTATTATGTGAAGAAACCATTCCATTCATTGCAAATAGATGTATGGAGGATGAGAAATGAGATCGCTCTTCAGTTGTGAGTGAGGAGTTTGATCGTGACATTATAAGTTGCCAATCTACAATTGTAGGCTCTGCATTTTGTAAATTTGAGAGAAGGGCACGAAAACTAATTTGTGTTGGAACATATCCAATTTGAGGAAATATTTTGTTCAAAGTTATAACTATTGTGAAACAATGCCACAGTATTCCCCCATAAGAAGTTGAAGCATAGATAGGGATATCTTTGACTGGTGGTAGCTGCCCTAAGTCACTGAATAACATGATTGATCATCCTCCAAATGGGATATGATTTTGGCTTGGGAATGCTTCATGCAATTTGTTGTAGTATCTTTGGGCCAATGAAACTCATTTCATCTATTAGATTGTATCGAATGAAGTACATTCTCTCTTGGAATATTGCTAGCGTTTGTCCTTGTAAGGGGGCCATATCTTGTATTGGTATTCTCAAGGCATAATGAATTGTTGTTGCTTGTATGTTGAATGTTGTGATACCTATTGGTATAGTGGTGATTGGACAATTGGTGTTGAGCTCATCAATGTGATCTTGATGCTTTTAATCAAGTGAGACTTTCTAGATCTAGTTGTTCCTTGAATAATTATCTTTTGTGGCTACAAAGTAGTGGCTTATAGGTGTGAAACAACTATATCATATGCTTTTTTTGTCCAATAGACAGGTGAAGTTGGGTTTTTTGATTGAGATCATAGGGAGCTTGAAATGTTGGCCGATTTAAGTCTATGAAAGTAGTAGCTATCTGTGGATTTACATAAGCCTCTCCCCTATCATGGTTGATTTCAATTCCATGTCGACCAAGCATATCAATTTCATCAACGTGCAAAGGGAGGCCTGGATATAGACTTGATAAGATTTTTCATTCATCAGGTATATCTTCTTGCATGTGGTCCTCCTAAATAGTTGGACTTCCAGTATTAGTTTCTTCATCTGGTTGTAGAGGTGTACGCCGCGAATGCCATGGTTGGTAGTAGCAAGAGAAAGTTGCCCATTTTTCCATAACTTGGTCATTTGGTGTACAAATATCATTCTGAATGTTGCAAAATGGATGGTATAGTAGTAGCTCAGTCCAACAGAATGCTTGGAAATCTTTGTCATCTTTTGTTGGGATGCTTGTGAATCTTGGAGATACTTGAACAATGGCTTGTGTGGATTGTTCTTTCCATTGGTTGTGCTTGTGAGATTCTTTGAATGTCCACTTTTGAGTGACTTGATTAAGTGACAATGTTTCTAGATGTGTAGGTCGTACCATGTAAGCGTCTATATAACATGGGGACGTGGTTGTGGATGTGGGTGAGATTGAAACACGTTGAAAGTTTTTTTGGTTTACATTTAAAGAAACAAATGTCCTACTACATATGGAGAGTGGTAATTTTAACAGAAGGTGGCAAGTCTCTTGAGCACCAATGTCTTGATCTCCAAGAGTATCAGTAAGCATTTTTCGAAAGGCAATTGGGGCAGGTTTGTCAGGCTTAAAATTGGTTGAAATGCTTGATAGCATAGTATGGTATGTTTTAGATTTTTGTTTGGCTTTTTCTTCATATTTTGCAATATATTTTAGAACCGCATTTATTGAGAGAACAGGTTGGCAATCTACATTGGCTCTCCAAATAGAGAGTATAGATGGGTTGTAAAGATTCAAGCGGTCATCATTTCTTGTAGGAGTATGTTTAGGTTGGCCATTATCATCATTGGAGAGGATTTATTTGTCTTGCTTGTTCCAAGGGGCTTTATAATGACTAACAAGAGATGTCCCTTTTTTCCTGAGACAAGTTTGTAGGGTGCACTTTGTGTGATGTGTACACATTTTGCCAATTCACTATAGTCAGTGGAAGGGTCTGTTGTCATTATCATTCTTGTGTCCATCAAGCAAGGATCATCAATAGGAGATCCCCGAATCATTATTTTTCTTAATTGAATGGTTTTTGGGTTCCATGCAGAGACATATCTCTCAATTTAGTCAAGTGCATTTTGTACTGATTGAATATTATTCCATTGTAATTTTTCGAAGGCAGGTGCTTCATGGAGCCAAATGAAACCACGGATATGTGCAGATCCTTTGTGTTGCCACTCATACCTACGAAAGGAATTTTTAGTGAGTAATATAAGTAACAAGTGTTGTAGTACAATATTACAATAGTTTAAGAATTATACCTATACCAATAGTCTTTTGCACCAAGGATTTTTTCCAAGACCTCTTCATAAAATGTTGTAAATCTGTGGTGCATGTATACTGCAGTAAGGTGTGGGTTTTGAACTATATTTTGTATCCTCCATCTAGAAGCTACATATGGATTTGTAGGTGCATTGGATGGCATGATACTATGCAAGTCTGGCCATTTTATATCTGTTGCACTAAGGGTGAAGAATAGTGTTGGGAAACCAATCTAAATAACCATGTCTGAGATCTCTCCTCTACACTGGTTCTAGAACGGGCATGTGCCATGAATTGATGAGGTAAACTTCATGAGTTGGTCAACAAGCTTGTCATCAGGCAAATCATTTAGTCTTTGGCGTAGATCAAAAATCATTGTTGGTAGAGAATCATCTAGTTATCTTTGCACAAAAATAGAGGATGTGGCTTGACTTCTATGATGCATCAGTATGCTTAGTATGAAGTATCTAAATCATGGGTGTTTCTCAAATATATTATCATGGTATCATAGAAGATGCAAATCATATTCATGTAACTTAACTTCTTTGATGCGTTGTTGCTTGAATATGGCTCTTCCTTTTGGAAACAAAGTGGGAAATGTCATTGCAAACAATCCTTTAGTGGTTTATTCATTTATGGGGGATGGATAAATGGGTGACCAATTTAGAGTAGGAGTTGGTCATCATTTCCTTAGTTGTAGTAAAGAGTGCACCTCTTCAACCACTCTAAGTGCATGTGGAATATTTGCCACAAATGAAGATTGTGATTCCATGTTCTCTTCTAATGCGTTGTCCTCTGTAATATCTGATTGTGTGAACTTTGCATCTCTTGCATAAGTGGTTGAAGTTGTTGCATATAGAAGGTCTGAGATGTCAATAGAGGCAATGGGTAAAGATGTTATTGCAAGTTCATCTAACTTTACATCTTTATAATATGGGTCATTGATTATCTTATATTTCAATGCTTCATGAACACGATCTCTACTAACATAAAAGTTATATTTTGGTTGCTCAATGCTTTCCCTATTTACTATTATTATATCCAATTCATGTATATGCCTTGGCAAGTAGGATGCAATTATAGTAATATCTCGAGGAAAACAAATAGTGTGGGCACTATATTTGAGTTGCCTCCCCTAGCATAAGTAACTTGAAGTACTGGGCTAACCCTTGCAATTAGCATCTCCTCAATTTGAGATAGTCTTTGCAAATACACAGGTTGTTGATCAGGATGGACATATTGTTCCATTTTGAGAATCAATGACCATTCTTTTCTAATGTGCATCTATAACAAGTAGTTATTCCATCAAATTTCTTAGTTTTGATGCCTGAATATCTTTCCATACAAACCAAACATGTTGACATGTTTGAGAGGCTATACAAATTTGAATGAAATTTATTTAGAGAAATGTAGTAATTTTGAGAGAAAGGTGATGGAGGTTGCATTTGGGCAAAAAGGTTGGGCTTAATTATCTGTTGTAATTGAGGTGGATGTGATGGTAGACAGAAAGGATTATTAGATGAAGAGAATGAAGATGTGGAAGTTTCATCAAGAAGGATGTGTTGGTTCTCTCATCTTCTTTTGTTAATACTATCTTTCCTTGCATGGTATCGTATGCATTGCATTTCATTTCGTCGAGCATGCTTTTCTTGTATATTTTCATTGTGTTCTTCCATTTGAAGTTCCTTTGAGAATTAGGAAATGTGATCTATCTGTAAATGGTGATCATGTAAATAGTATATATATAAAGAATGAAAGAATGTGAATTGAAAGCATCTAGGTATTTGTAATAATTATTTTTTGTGTTATTTTACAAAAAAAACCGCATGCATAATTTTAAATAATTTGGTCAACTATTATAACCAAACTTATGAGATAATACAATGTGGCATATAATTAAAGTAACACAAAATATCTTGATACATAAGATTAGAAAAGAATTTAAATACGTTCTATGTAACCAATTTATATAATAATAAGGTTCCTAATAAATAATTGTTATCAATCTACTTCTAGTTTCCCTTGAACTAATGCCAAATCTTTTGCAAAATTATAAAGAGATAAAATAACTATTTCTTCCACTTGAATTAATGTTATGTTTATCTTAAGATGGTTCTTACAAATCATAATCTTATCAATTTCAAATTTTACAAGAGAGCTAATGTTTTCTCCTAAAATTTACTTCAATTAAAATTAGTATTTAAATTTTCTAACAAAGTGATCATAGGATAGGTTTGTTAAAAACTCATTTTCTTAATAAAGTTAATAATCATATAAATGAGACATCGAATTCTAACTTTATTCAATTTACATAGATATGCAAACATAATTTGAAAGGACATGGGTGCCCAACTATTATATATAAGCTTAGGACATAACAAGTTACGGAAATAAAACTTTGTACATAACCAAAAGTAAGAAATGTTTTGAAGTACAAATCAATATATGACTATAGTTCCACATGTACTAAGATTTAAATCCAATCAAGCTAAAGCAATTTAACATCTATAATAATGATGCTTTGTGTTTCGTGCCCACCAAATGGGATCATTTTGATTTTGAGATCAAGTAGAAACTGACAATTGATTACATTGTCTAAGATTTGTTTAGCACCATCAAGCTCTACTAGTAGAAGTTGAAAATCTTCTGCGCCAACACCCAACAAAGCCTGGTCCTTCAAATGTAATAACTTTAATGAGTTCACCTATTTCATCTTGCAAGTTGATTTTTAGCATAAAGCTAAAATCACATTCATAAAGATCAATAGAACACTTCGGGCATCAAAATGTATTCAGTGAAGTTTGGATTACTTTTTTCTTGCATTTTTTATTGTACACAATATCAGGACAAGGAAGGTAGTAAAATTTATCGACATGGAGTTTTGAGATAGTGGTCTTTACACACACATTCTCCTCCTCAGAAATGCTTTTATTTTTTATAGAAGAAATAGTTTGTAGATTTTTTAAGTTATGGGAGGAAAGGTGGCTCTTTGACAATGAAAGGGAAGGATGGTTAATTCCTTTGGTAGCATACCATGTTTGCAATGTTAACGCTTCCAATATTTTTGGATTTATTACAATTGTAGTGGAAAATATGGTGTCAAGTACTTTTCCATGCCAGGAAATTATATGGGAAGATTTGATTAAAAGGGTTGGGCGAGTTATTTCTATGGAAATTTCAAAGATTTGGTTACCTTCAATCTGACAATGAAAACCCCAAAGTGTAACTTCAACAGTACAATTTGAGGTGTCTATGATTGTACCAATACATTTTGTTGTTTTGGTACCATCCCTTTTGCATATGGTTGATGTTCTAGAGATAGATACCAGAATTCCAATGACATCTACAAGGTGATTAATAGGTAATGATTCCAATGAATATATGCTCTTTATATGAAAGCTATGCATGGGTATGGTAGAGTCTATGGATATGAATGGAATTATTGTAGATGAGTTGTGGAGGAATATTTCAAAAGGGTTTGTGGAGATACTATATTTGGTGTTGGCAACTTTAACATGACCATTGGAGATCACATAAAGACTATTAGATTGAATAACATGGTAGAACTCATCAACAAGTTCATTGAAACAAGTCACATGTATTTCAGTTCCTTCTTTGTCAATAAAATCAAAGCCAAAAACTTTCCCATCACATCCAACATTTTTATATTCATGGATAGGTGTTTTTGTCAATGATCGACCCTCAATTGAACATTGCTTATGATATGTGCTCAATATTTTGATGGGGATTATTATAAAAGGGGACAAGGGTTGTTCATCTATAGGTGTTCCAGATTGTTGGAGGGAACATTTTTCAGATGGATCACATTTAGGTGGGTTTTGAGAGCTCCTTGATGCAATGAAGTTGGTAGCTTGTAGAAGAGGAATTGGTGTTCCAACTATTTTTGCATTATTTAAAATTATTTTCAAGCTATTAATTGCAGTAGTCCTGTAATGAAAGGAGATATAAATTTAGTAAGGAGATATAGATGAATAAATAAGAACTTTAAAAATAATAGTATGCAAGTGTGGACATACGTGAATTTGTGTAACTTCTTGCAATTATATTCACTCAAGCAAATGATGGAACCTTTGACTAAAGCGTCCTCCAAAACAAGCTTGTTGAATTGGTCAGGAAGAAGAGAAGGATGTCTATGTACACCATCAGAGAGGTGTAATAGATATTTCACATTCGCAGATCATTGTTTTATGGACTCTACACATGTTACATGTAAAGAAGGATCGAGAATAGACATGCCCACAAGAATGTTGGCAATTGCATTTGTAGTTAATGTTGTCATAGTGGCAAATGTTTTCCTGTGAATCATTTGATAAATTTTAATTATTATTTGTAGTTAGGTATATAGACATAAATAATAATAAAAAAATGAAATCCAAATCTAAGTAAAAATGAAAAATATATAAGTAAATGCAAAGTTAACCTATATGAAAATATTGATTTCTAAAATTTATAATAAATAAATAATAATTTGAAAACTTAATAAGAAATAATACATTCATTTAATTGTTGAATAATTTTAAAAATTGATATTTATTATTTATACTCATCCTCTCATGCCTTGCATATGGTTCCTATTTTTTATAGGGTAAAACTTATTTTAATTAGATCATAGTGAATAAGAACTCACATCTATTTATGTTGTGGATAAACTTCAGGAAATGAAGCATATTTATTTTTTTGTACATAATAGAACTTTTATTTATTTATTTTATTTTATAAAATACTCTCAAAAAATTATAAAATAGTTTTTAATCTTGTTTTATAAAATGAAAAATTATGATAGATTGAAAATAACCACATATAGGGAAAAAACATGGACTGAAAGCTCAAACTATTATAATTTACTATGATTTATTTCTATTTTTCACTTAATTCTCTATCCACTAGTAAAACTTTTATTTATCTAGTTAAAAAAAATCTCTCTCAATCCCAACTGGCCAATAAGGGAAAAACAATGTTGAGTGAGAAGGAAAATGGGAATAATTAAAATTTGTGAATTATGGTCATGGCATGTTTAATCTTGTTTTATAAAATGACAAATTGTGATTTATTTCTATTTTTCACTTAAACCTTTATCCACTAGTAAGACTTTTATTTATTTATTTTTGATAAAATACTCTCACAGAATTATAATATTATTTTAAGAATGGATACTATGCTTTGCTTACACAAAAAATCTTTCTCAATCCCAACTGGCCAATGAGGAAAAAAGAATAGTTGAGTGACGAGAAAAATAGGATTAATTAAAATTTGTTAATTCAATATCCATCCACTAGTAAAACTTTTATTTGTTTATTTATTTATTTATAGAATTCTCTCACAAAATTATAATATTATTTTTAAAAATGGATATTTTGCTTTGCTTAAAAAAAATCTTTGTCAATCCCAACTGGCCAATGAGGAAAAAAGAATGTTGAGTGACGAGGAAAATAGGATTAATTTAAATTTGTGAATTCAATATCTATGGTAAACCTCTATCCACTAGTAAAACTTTAATTTATTTATTTATTTATTTTTGATAAAATACTCTCACAAAGTTATAATACTATTTTAAAAATGGATACTCTGCTTTGCTTACACAAAAAATATTTCTCAATCCCAACTAGCCAATGAGGAAAAAAGAATGGTTGAGTAACGAGGAAAATAGGATTAATTAAAATTTGTGAATTTAATATCCATCCACTAGTAAAAATTTTATTTATTTATTTAATTTTTAATAAAATTATCTCACAAAATTATAATATTATTTAAAAAATGGATACTCTACTTTATTTAATTTTTTATAAAATTCTCTCACAAAATTCTAATATTATTTTAAAAATGGATACACTGCTTTATTTATTTTTTTATAAAATTCTCTCACAAAATTATAATATTATTTTAAAAATGGATACTCTACTTTATTTATTTTTTTAATAAAATTCTCTCACAAAATTATAATATTATTTTTAAAATGGATACTCTGCTTTGCTTAAAAAAAAATCTTTGTCAATCCCAACTGACCAATGAGGAAAAAAGAATGTTGAGTGATGAGGAAAATAGGATTAATTTAAATTTGTGAATTTAATATCGATGGTCATGACAAGTTCAATCGTCTTGCATCAATTTTTAGAAGATGTAAACCATTGATATTCAGAGTTAACTCAATTACTTCAAATAGGGTACGCATTCGGCCTAATCAAACAAAACCTTTAAACTAGGAATATAATCAAGCTCCATTACCAATAGGATTATGTTTTGTTTGCAATAAGGAGAGAAGGAGAGAGGGAGATATAGGGATATAAAGAGACAGATAGAGGAGGAAGAGTGAGAGAAAGATACAGGAGTAAGGAGGTAGAGCTAGAAGATGATGATATACAAAGGTAGAGAGAGGAAGAGACATAGGAGTAGAAAGAGATTGAGAGATAATAATATAGAAGTAGTGGGATAAATTAAAGAATAAATATGAAGAGATAAATTATATAGAGAGACAAAGAGATATAGATATGAAGGTTTTGGAAGAGGGAGATGGATCGATATAAAGAGAGAGACATGTGTTGAGTTAAAGAAGGTGAGATGAAGGTGAGAGAGAGAGAGAGAGAGAGAGAGAGAGAGAGAGAGAGAGAGAGAGAGAGAGAGAGAGAGAGAGAGAGAGAGAGAGAGAGAGAGAGAGAGAGAGAGATGGGTAAAGGAGGAAAAGAGAGAGGAGGGGGTGATAAATATAAATAGGTCAATTTATAATGAGGGTGAGGGAGAGGGATATATATTATTATTATTTTTGTTTATTTCTAAAATTTTTCTAAATACAACTATCAATTTGTGTTCATACAAAATGACATTTTTAGATACTATATTATAATAACTTCTCATTCAAAATGTCATTTTTAAATGTTAGATATTATTAAGTAAACTCATTATCTTATAAAATGATGAGATTGAATAATATACTTCCATATAATAAATTAAAAATAATACTATTTTTTATTCTAAAATTTAGCCAATAAATAATGCTTATTAAGTCAATAGTTAACAATAGTTTTTTTTTTCATTTATTTCTAAATTTTTGCCAAATACAACTATCAATTTGTGTTCATCCAAAATAACATTTTTAAATGTCAAATATTATTAACTTATCATTATCTTATAAAATGTTGAGATTGAATCATTTGCTTCAATATATTGCATCTTATATTTATTTAGCATTGTAGAAACACATGACAACAAAATATTATAAGAATTTAATTTTGAAAATTATATATTGATCTCCACTTATTTAACTTGTACACATGTCTATTCTCTAAATGATATAATTATTTATTTTCTATATTTATTATTTTATCCTAATTAATAACTAAGATACTAAAATCTTATTTTCTAACTTCTCTTTTACATAATTACATTAAATAGTTCAAATTTATTATTATTATATAAATTTATACCTATCAATGTAGTATACTGATTAAACATATATTATTCAAATAAGTTTGGAATCAATATTAATAAAATAAAAATTAAACATCACTTTTTTGTATTTATATGAGAAATAATCTAAACCTCTTATTCTTTAATAATTACAATTATTTTCTATTTTTATTCGTTTATAATTTAAAAAATCAAAGCACTTAATCTTTCAACCATTATAATTATAAAGTTTTTCATTTATACTCACATGTATTTCAGATGCATAAAATAATTAGCTGAAATTCCTTA
The DNA here is from genome assembly GCF_030272615.1 of Cryptomeria japonica. Taxonomy (NCBI): domain Eukaryota; kingdom Viridiplantae; phylum Streptophyta; class Pinopsida; order Cupressales; family Cupressaceae; genus Cryptomeria; species Cryptomeria japonica. Next base: position 449,279,814 of record NC_081410.1, on the reverse strand, counting down.
ACATACAATGGATTATAAAATATAAAACTACTATTCGTTGCATCTTTTTATCTATCATTATACAAAGGATTGGTGTTTTAAAGTGATATAAAATCATTATCTTAAAAACCATTGTGTTTACAACTATAGCTAAGGTTAGATAAAATTTTATTTATGAAGGTTCAATTAGAATTAATATTAATATAGTACAATATAGACTATAATTCAATTAGAGTTGATTTTAATATTATATAATTATTATTTTTATGATAATAATTTATTGCTAAATTTATTTATTTGACTACCAAATTTATATGAATTAATTTTCCTTACAATTATAGAATATTAAATATATTTTAAAAATATCAATCGACTTAATTTTATATACATTTCTTATAATATATATTAGTATTATAATATACTAAGGAATACTAAAATTAACCATTCTATTGAAAATATATAGTGAATATATATATGATGTTTCTAATATTATAATTAGAAAAGATTGAGTACAAAAAAAAATATTATATATATGTATGTGTATATGAATGAGAAAAAATATTAACAAAAAATAAATTAATAATTAATTATTTTATTTGTATCACCAAAAATTTCTATTAAAATTACTAAATTTTAATTCTTTTTTACTAACAATTAAAAACTTCTCCGCTTTTGGGAAGTTCAAAGTTGTTGATGCCTATAAGTTCATCTCAAGATCCTACTCCCCCCCCTTTTGGGCTGGTATCTGGAACAAACACCTAATTCCTAAAATTAACATATTTTTCTAGTTGTTTATACAGGGCAAGATCTCTAGCATTGACAATCTTTGCAGAAGAGGTGTACCTCTCTCTAACAGATGTTTCCTTTGTAAAGAGGCAGAGGAAAATGCTAGCCACTTGCTGCTACATTGTGACCATGCCAAGGAAATTTGGTACCACTTCCTCACCATCTGGAACATTGTCTGGGTCTTTCCTATTACTACCCAACAAATGTGGTTTGAATGGAATTTCCCATCTGATAACTAGGCCCTGAGTTTTCTCTGAAATTTTTCCCTTCAGCATATTGCCTGGGGCATCTAGAAAGAAAGAAATAATAGAGTCTTCAGGGATATGGAAACTCCTTTTTTTGTGGGTGCTAGAATTTACAATGCTATCAAAGAGAATTTCCTCCACTCCTACCCTAGTAGAAAGAATGATCCCACCATCCTTACTCTTTAGGAGGATTGGGATACTATCAATCGGTGGTGAATTGATTGGAATATTGCCAACCCAGACCACAAAACCAAATAGTGCAGAAAAAATGTTATATGGCATCCTCCCCTATGGGTTGGATCAAAAGCAATGTGGATGGGGTGACTAAAGGTAATCCTGGGCCGGTCGGGTATGGGGGAGTGACTAGGAATCACTCTGGTTTACTGGTTTCCACGGTGGTGCTCCCTTTGGGCACCCAGTCTAACCACTATGCAGAAGCTAGTGCTGCCCACGTTAGGTTACACATGGCTAAAAGAGACGGCTTTACTAAAGTTTGGCTCGAGTCTGAATCGCCAAACACTATCAATTGCTTAAATGGACACACGGATCCTAGCTGGACGATTGCCAACCTGATCAAGGATTGCCAAAATATCATTAATGAGCTGGCAGATTTCAAAATCTCGCACATATACTGGGAAGGCAATGAGGCAGCAGATCTACTGACCAATCTGGTAGTGGGATACATGGCAACCAATAGGTGGAGTAGCAGGGATGCCTTCCCCAAAAATCTATGCGAGCTGGCACGTAATGATTACTGCGATAATCAATGATCCCCCATCATGACATGACTGAGTTGATGGGGAAACAACTCTTTCTGGTTCACCCTAATCAACGACCTAGAAACCTCCTTGGCTACTAGATTTCCTATCTCACTATGTGGTTTCTCTTCTACTGTTTGGATATTCTTTGGGTGTGGCCCATTTTCGGTGACTGGAGTCTCAGGGCTTATGGTGCCAATGACCAGATTGATAAAATGTTGGTGGCTATAGTCACTAGTCTGGCTATGATTGGAAGAAGATTTTACAGGGATAGGAAAACAAGGGAAGAGGACATGTCGAGCTTCTTTGAAAAGGACAAGGAACGCTCCAGAGTCACCAAGATGGTTGATGGTGACGATAACAAAAAAGAACTTATGTCTCTCTGGGCTAACATGGTTGAGTTTATAATGAGGTATATCACCCTCGATGGAAGGTATGAAAGCCTCTTTTCCTACCACTTCACTATTTTAAATCATTTGTGGCATAGTAAAATCATCTTTGTTCCCTTCTACCCGACCTCCTCCCTTGAAAATAGCTTGGAAAAGCATCTGGAGAACCCTAAAAACCATGTTCTCTATGAGGGACTTATTGTCCTTATCATGGAGCATACTAAATCCCTTGAAATTGTGCCCCCTCTTGCTAAGATTGGCCTGGAGATGGATGTCCAAAATGTCTCTTGACTACAAAATGGACCTGGGTGATAGCGGGGTTCCTGTTGATGACCCTGAATATGAACCGGTGGATGAAGGGGAGACTACGGACCAAGGGATTAAGCTGGACATCCCTATCAATGTCGAGAAAGGAAAACAGGGGATCATGGTCAAGGAAGAGAGATGTGGAAATCTAAATGTTGGTAGTTTGATGAAACTAGTCATGGAAGCTACCAGAAGACAAGAAAGTTGTTGGAAGTGGGTTGAGCATGAAATTGACACCCTCAAATTGGGGGTCAAAGAAATAATTGACATTTTCACTGCCTCCCATGAGCCCAGCAAGCCGGAGGAACTCATGATTTTTACTCAAAAACTCTCCCAAAATGTCGAGGTGATGAAGTGCACTCATGAGCAAAGGATTGATAAGGTTAAACAATCCATGATTGAGATTAAGAAAAATCTCAAAAATCTAGTCGATATTAGTAGAGAAGCCATGAACAACAGCATCGAGGGTCTTGAGAAGATAAATGTCATGGTTGCTGACTATAGAACCCACCATAGTGATCCGATTCAAGATCTTGGTGGAGATGATACAACCACTAGTGACAGTGAAACCACTAGACCTAGTTCCAGAACTAGGAGTAGAAGCTGTAACAAAGGTACCTCCAGATTCATCATGGAGGAGCTCAAGGAAATCAATAGGATTTCCATTCAAAAGAACAAAGATATAGTTCTCTCTCTTAACTGAGAGATTTTTATTTTGTTTTGGCTTGTTTCCCGCATTTCCTCTATTTTTGTCTCTGCTCGGGGTTGTTCCCCTATTTTGTTGTTGTTTCTTGTCGGGTTAGCTATTGGCCAGCTGTTGTAAAACTTTGGGTTTCAGGTCCTTGTATAACCCATTTATCTTTATCAAAAACAATTAAAAAAATTAAAATAATAAAATAAAAAACAAACAACTTAAATATTATTGTAAAAATTACTAAATATCCAATGTAAAGTCTCCCTATCATCAAGCAGACTCATCGAGCTCCTCAACACACTCTTTAAATATATTGAATAAAAAATAGAAAACACAAATGTGGTGGCTAGTTTTTGACTTCCATTGGTTGTTATCTCCATTTCTAATGGAAACATGTTTGTAATATTGGGGGCCTACACTAAGCGTACTATTTAAGCCGGGCATTAAAAATCTAATATAAATCAAATACAAATAAATGCAACTTGTGAGAAATGTTCACGATTTTTTTGCATGGAAGAGGAGGATTGTCAGATATTATAGTTGGTGTGATTAAGATTGGTTAAAGGACAAAATTTAACCAGGGAAGGACAATGGACTACAAATGTCTGCCTCCCATGACATCTTTGGTAGCAGTTAAGCATATTTTATTCTCCTCCACATATTTTTTCTCGCAAACGCTAAAATGATGGCGGTAATAATGTAATTTGTAGAAGAAGATGCAGAGATATACGGGGAAAATAGTAATGATGGAAAGAAACAATGATAGATAACGGGAATGAAAAAGTTCACAATGAATACAATGGTTGCAAATGTTCATGTTGTCTTGCATTGTCTCACTATGATTTTCAATCGTTGATGAGAAAAAATAGGTAGTCCACTTCATAGTAGGAGACGCCTTCAACGTAACTAGCAATTGCACCTTGGTGTGCAGTAGGAATGCCGAATAGGTGTTAATGGTCAATTTTAAACCTTCCTCGTTCCTACCTAGCTACATATAGTTTAAAGTTACCACATTGCAAAAAAACATAGGAATTTTGTTAGACATTTCTCCCTCAATTGACTCTCATCTCTATTGCTAAAGATTCCAATGTGGATTTTTCTCAAGGCTAAGATAAACATAAAAGCTTTAGAAAGCACCATAAAGCCAAAAATAAATAATTGACTAAGCCACTCAAATATGGAATTAAACACTGACCATTTGGACTAAAAAGGGAAAAATGGCAACTTGGAAATTAGGGGATTACTACCAAGAATTGGAGAAAGAAGGAATTGGGAGTAGTTGTTTTTGGGAGAGGAGTTGGAGGACATGTTTTCTAGGATTGAAGGTGGGTTTGTAGTAGAAAATAGATTATTGTATCCATGGTTTAGTTTCAAAAAAAAGTTTCATTGAAAGTAGTAGGTTTGAAGAGCTAGATTCACAATGAAAGAAGATGAAGTGACTTGGAGATAATTAAGTACCTTATCCTTGATGTTTTTTTGTTTTTTTTCTTAAGCAAGTTCTACCTAGGGGGCAGTACCCATTATATTTCCAAGAGAAAAAACTTTACAAAGGGCGAAGGAGACGCCACTCCTTATACTAACATCCATAGGGGATTAGTTATAAAGATACTTGATCCCATTACCTATTACCACCAGCCTATCTCCTACTCCTTCTAGAAAGAGGTCATCATTTTGTTGAAGGAAAGCTGCAAACCTTTCCATATTGTTTTCCTTCATTATGCCAGCCTTGAAAATGGACCAAGCCTTCTGCATATTCTTGTTATTCCCTACTGACTGTAGATTGAAGTATCCCATCATGCACCCATCTGCAGGAATGGAGACTATCCCATCCAAAGCTCTCATCACCTCCAGGTAAATCCCTTCCTCCACTGTCCTGCGCAGAGTGCAATTTGCCGATAGAGCATGGCCTAGCACCTAAATGATCAGTTTGAACAAATCTTCCATTAGCCTTCCGCTGTGGACATAACCCCCAGACCAATAATCAGGTCCCAGAATGTCAACCACGATCTCTTTCTCTTGTTCATTTTCTTTTTTGAAAAGTCACTCTACCTACGCCTCGGGTGATTCCTCCAAACCAACGACCTTTCTACACTTACAGACGATGCCTAAATGCTTTTCCATTTTCTTTTATGCCAAAACTAGGCTGAATAAGAGTTCATAAATAGACCTCCCCATCGCCCATTTGTCAATGACATCCAAATCTATAATGCTTGGGACAATCTAATTGTTAGTCTCCTTGTTCCCAAGCATACTTCCTTGTGTAAATGATTTCCATGCTCATGAGAGAAAACCACTCTGGGATTCCATCACCTTTTGCCTATCTTCGTCCAAAGATACAAATCTTATCCAATTCCAAACTTTGGGATTGAAAGAAAATCAAAGGATATGATATCCTTTAGTCCAATCAACATCATGTCGTCCCTGCCAAAATCTCTGCCAAGATCCTCCTCAATCCCCATGTTCACCAGAAGTTTGTTGCTTTGTTGCCTTCTTGATACATATGTTGAATATGGTAATCTCCTAGTGAATATGGATTTGATCACTCCATTAAGGATGACCTAAGAGTCTCCTTCAATTACAAGGTTCATTATAGTCTTTCGCAGCCTCTGCAACCACTAGAATCCCAATAACTAGAGAAAAAATCATCAACCTGAGTCCGTATATACACCTTCCCTACCTTCAAACAACAAAGCTGATAAGAGAGTAAGCTTATCCTTGATGTTATATGTTGTTATCTTTTAGTTTTTAAATCAGTTTAAGACTATAGTTATGAGCCGATATGACCAGATATTTATGTAATAACAAATTTCTTAGTTTAATGTATCATTTCTATTAAAATTGAATGAGAAAAAAAGAGTTTTCCAAATTAGATTTTAATTTAGTTTCATAGCATTTTTTTAAATTTTTTATGTTGTTATTTTTGTTAGATGGTTTATGCTCAATCCCTCTTCTATTGGTTGTTAAACGGATCATGAGAGTCTTTGAATGTGATGAGCCTATGAAGGTACCCACTAGAAATGATTTCCCTTTCGAAGCTAGAAAAAGGAAAAAAATTGAATTCTCTTGACATGCATGATATTTTATTTGGTAACTTTGAGAGTAAGATCTTTGGTTTGCCAATGTTGAGTAGCATCTGCAAGACCAAGAAGAGAGTTAAGAGCTTCATTCTGTACTATGAGGTTGTTTTGATAATGTTAAAGTTTTATGTTGATGAGAGATCAATTTGGTGGTACTTGAATTAGAACTATAAGCCCTTGGTTCTTACTCAAGGGTGCTTTGCCAAAAATTCGGATTGTAAATATGTCTATAGTTGGTTTAAAATTCTTGCTAGTTACATGCAATCCTTTCTTGTTGAACTTGATAATTTTTTACTTGTTTTCTCCAATAAGGCTTTTTGGTTTATCTAGAAAATGAGAAACGAGGAAGTTTTCCAAGGCAAGAGAAGGTTCCTTAGTTCAATAGTGAACTCACCCTTTTATCTATTGTAATAAAAGTTTTAGCTATCTTGGACATACCTAAAGACATTCATGATTTTTCTTAAAGATGACCTGATAATAGTATATAAATCAAAGACCAAAAGTGTTCATTTCTTTGCTCTAGGAAGGATGATTTGAACATAGGATAAGCTTAAAATTTTAAAGGATCTCATGGACAAGCAAAACATTTAAAAGCCTCTACAATGGATATGATCAGTTCTAAATATGGTGACAAATCCAATTACTAGTCTATCTTGAAAGATGTTAAATTTGTTGATATGATTGCTCCTCCAATGGGTACTATGAATGTGATTACTATGAGATTAGTAGTAATGTTAAAGGATGATGGGAATAAAGGATATACTATGTATCTAGCCTATCAGGATAACTAGCTTCAACATGTGTTATGTCTGTAACTAAAATATTATGAAATTGATATAGCCTAGCCTATCATGTAGCTAGCTTCAATAAGATAAGTATGTAGAGACTGCCTATGGTGGACAATTGGAACTCAAATTCTCATAATGCATTATCTCTATTTTCTACTCTATTATTAATATAATTTGTTTTAATAACAAAGCTCCCTACAAATTTTCTGTCAAACTACCCATTTCTAAGATTTATTAGACAATATTAATTAGTGTATCCTTGGACATAAATAAAATCATTTAAAATTAATTTATCTTATTGAATCAACCCTTCCATACGTTTAGTACTAATGCAAAACAAAATCTGAATACTTGGAGCTCTTTTGAATGTGGGAATATGATTATGAGGGACTGCTACTTGATCTTATCATTATGACCTCTCTTGAATCTCGGAACATGAACATGAGGGACTACACATTGAAGAACCATGCAACAATTAAAACCGTTTTGCAGCACACAAGCAGCTACTGCAGCCAACATGTTAAGTGCAGCAAATGAATTCAGAAGGGGGTATTTGGCCAGTACCCAAATTCCTCGCTTCTTCATTCAGCAACTGCATGGGCTGGGCTTCTGCATTAGACATTCGACATTCATTAAATACAAATGAAGAAAACATCAGCATGTGATTGGCAGTCAATTGGAGAACTGGTTTTGACAAATGCCATCTTCTTCTGAGCATTTCCCCATTTCCAGAAACTGTCGTATGACTTGCAGGGGGTGTTTGGCCAGTACCCACATTCACCAACTGCATGGGCTGGGCTTCTGCATTAGACATTCAACATTCATTAAGTACAAATGAAGAAAACATGAGCATGTGGGTGGCAAGAAATTAACTAGTAAACATTCATTACCTGGAATTTGACAAATGCGCGCATTGCCCCATTTCCAGAAAGTCTCACATGACTTCTCCATTGTCTGAATTGGTGGGGAAGAGCAAACTCTTCCTCCTCGCAAGCTTCATTTTCCAATACCAACTATACCATTTAATTGAAAAAAAACATAATTTTTTTTCAATATGAACTATTTTGACACCTTTACTATTCATTTTTCCAATATCACCTTTAACAAACACTCGCATTCAGTAATGTTATTGTTTCCATATAACTCTTTGGAAACAATATTATCATATCTCCGCTCAAAACAAATGCAAATATATATTTTTGAATGCACATAAAATCATGCTTTTTGAATGCAGGTCATGTTTTTCTTAACCTAGGCTTCATACTTTGGTATTCTAAGTCATGCTTTTTGAATGCACATAAAATCATTTTTTTTTAATTGCAGGTCATGTTTTTCTTAACCTACGCTTCATACTGATTATTTTAAATCTGCAGGTCATGTTTTTCTTAACCTACGCTTCGTACTGATCATTTTAAATCAACTATATTATCATATCTTCGCTCAAAACAAATGCAAATATATATATTCCGTTGATGTTGGGAGTCATGCATTTTGAATGCACATAAAATCATTTTTTTTTAAATTGTAGATCATGTTTTTCTTAACCTGCATTTCATACTGATTATTTTAAATAGATTTAAAATATTATATTAACAACTGATGTGTATAGTAATTATTTTTTATGAAAAGAATGGTTGATAATAATTAAGTGAAAGTATCAATGATTTTTTTCAAGAACACATGTTCTCCACCACTAGGCCAACTCAAGTTGTCTGAAAGTATCAATGAATATTTTAATGATGAAAAATGTTATATTTTAACATTTATATGTAAAAAATATATCATTTACATAATTCATATAAAAATAGGTAAACTGGAATAACATTTCAAGAAATTAATATTAAAGTCACATAAAGACAATAATAGTGGTCAAATTGTTAAACTACTGAAGCTATATTAGTAGGAGGAGGAGGAGGACCCTTATTGGGTGGGTATTTTGATGAAGACGAGATCAAGTTCCCTTATTAGGCAATTCAATATCACAACCAACAACACACAACAAAAGAAAATGTTTTTGAAACAACACATTTTTACTACATCTATTGATTTCAAAATTACAAAAACTATGAGGTTTTTTTATAATATTAAATTGTTGTGTTGATCAAAGATCTATTTGGTGGTACTTGGTCTGGAACAATAAGCCTTTGACACTTAAGGGTGCTCTACAAAAGCTTGGACTAATAAAGGAATTCAAGTCTTTAATGTTATCTTTAAAAAAATATGCTTTCAAGAGTTGGGAAAAATTGAAATTGAAATATGATGTTCTTGAGTCTCAAGAAAAGACTTTTTCAATCTTGATTAATGCTATAAGGGGTGTGCATCCTACTACTACTTTAAGTAAATATTTAGAGTTTTCGAACTTGGTTATGTGGAAAGATGGCATTATTTTTAAACAAATTCATGATTTTGCATAAAGAGGACCTTTTTATCTATTGTGATATCTAGGTTTTAGCTATCTTTGACATACCTAAAGACATATTCAATATTTTGCACAAAGAGGACCTTATAGTAGTTTACAAATCAAAGATCGTAAGTGTTGATTTCTTCACTTATTAATTTGAACAAGGGGGACAAGGATAAAATCCAAAAACATACTAAAGTGTATAAGATCATATCTGAATATGGTGATAAAACCAACTACTTGTTTGTGGTGAGAGATGTCAAATTTGTTGATATGATTGATCCTCCAATTGGTACCTATGAGTGTGATTATTGTGAAGTTAGTAGTATTATTTTTTATTAAGGATCTAAAGGGACCCAAAACCCTAATTACAACAAGTTGCCGACAACAAATGGTCAGTGAACAAACAACCAACCATCAACAAAAATTAGGCAGAACCTAGAGACTAAGAAACATAATAAAACACCTTAGGACCAACACTAATGCAAATACTTTAAGGCCACAATTGCTTTAGCTTCTATCTAGAAAGCATTAAAGGTAATTTTTTAATATTTTGAAGGTCTTGAACATGATAAAAAATAACCCTCTTAAGATGGCCACATGTAAACATACATGGACCTTTGTTATCCTATGCAAGCATATGTTTCCCCTTATTAGAAACATCCAAATCGACCACTTGATTCTAGGTTAAATATATTTTATCATACTTGCCCCCTAAAATCTTAATGCTTTCAACACTATCCTTACACACCTTGTGATTGAAAGAGACCAAAGTAATGAGGTTATCATTGATATTTTCCACCTTGATCTCCAACCCTTCATTTTTTCTTCCCTTATAGTCATTCTTCATGATATCAAAATCCTTAACTGCTTTTAGTAAGAAAGAGACAAGATTTTTGCCTTTCACCCCATAGAGCTTCTTGATTCTTAAACTTATCCATTTCACTTTGAATGGAGTATAATTTAATATTAATTTGATTGATCTCATGAAAGAGACACTTATCCATCTTGAAAGAATCCATAGCTACTTTCTTGACAATACCCACGAGGTTAGGCAAGCTCTCATAATCCGACATAAGGATCAAGAAATATTTAGCCAAGTCATGAGGAAAAGAGGGTCTTCCATCACACTTACAAAAAGGAAAAGACTCACTAGAACCACCTCATTGAGATGAATCAATTGAAGCACCACTAGTAGAGCCTAAAAAAAGGTAATCGATCTTCTTCTTTGAATTTTTCTTTCTAACTTCAAGGATTTTCCCTTTCCATTCTAAGTAAACGAGGTCAAATTCAGCCTTAGTACTCCAATCATCACCCTCTGAGAAAGACCTATTAGAACCCTCATCACCAATCTTCTCATCATCCCCCAAAGAAATAGGGGGATATTTGTTCTTTCCTTTCAAAGGGGAAGGAAGTATTTCTGAATGTTCAACAATAAGTAAAATTAAACCCTCATGCAAAATCAGATTCTTGGGGTTTTTTCTATGATCCTTCATGTTCGGTGCCAGGATGGCCAAAAGATAGAATGAAAAAGAGATTATAACATTATGCTTGAAGTGGTTGAGAAGGATGAAATGATGACCATACACAATGGTGAAATGACCATCCAGAAAAAAAATATTGCATAATAACCTTCAAAATAGCTGCCCAAATCTTCTTAATATACTTAATGTTGTAGTCACTGTTCGTCTTCTTCACCAAGAATTACCCTCTTTCTTTTTTAGAAACTTCTAGACAACAACCTTCAAAGAATTACTACTACTCTTGAAGATTTTCTTACCCTCAATAGACAATCCATTTTCCTAAGAAATCGGGTCCTCAGTAATATCAATCTTTTTCCCTAACAATGACAGTTGACCATTTTTCTAACTCTCAACAAATATTTTTGTGACCTGAGGTTCAAAGGCATGGAGTTTCTCCAAATAAGGCCTAACTCCACCCCTTTTTAAAATTATACAAATGATTCTATTATTCCTCACCTCATCACAATTAATGGGCTCCTAGCAATTTTTGTGTCTACCCATATCTGCACCTCTATAAACACCAAAATTCCCTACACCACAACTATAGCTCTAGACTAAAAGCCCTATTGTAAAGAAAGGGATAACATATACCAAGAAATAAAGTGAGAAAAAATATCTTTAATTTGTATCTATTGGTGTAATTAATTATTCATGTTGGATATTATTATACCTTACTTAAGTTTACTTAGGATACTGCATTTCATCATAGTTTGGGTATGAGCCACTTGGGTATTTGTGCCACACTGGGATAGTGTGTGTAGGAGAATTTCCACCTTTTATGGTCTTATCTTTTTGTTACATTCCACCTTCTATGGGTGATCCACCTCATGTGGATTATTATATTATTTCTCCTACCTACCCCTACTTATCCCTACCTACCCTTGTTTCTTATCGAGCCACATGTCATGTTTGTGTGCTCACATATCCATATAGCCTTTCCTATATAAGAATATTCATATTCATTTTATGAAACAACTATTAAACTATTGATGATTTATCTATTGATGAGAATACAGTTTATTCTTGTCCTATATTTTGTCTCTCTATTGTACTTTTCATTGAGCTCTTGATCTTGGCAAACTCTCATAGTGTCCTCCAAGTTAAATCTTGAGCAATTATTATTGATTAAGAAATGAAGTTCAAGCATGTATCTTTTCATGATCTATCATATTGAAGCTACATGCCCGAAAGTTGGTCTCCTATTTTCCAAGTCATAATTTGGTCACATTGAACACCAAATTTGGCAAAAAAATTGCAATCAAATTTCCCCCTCTAAAAACATGAGAAATATTACATTTTTCAAAAGAATTAATAATATTAATAGAGTTCTTAATCCAATTATGAATAGTCCACATAAGATTTTGGGCCCCCTTGAGGTATTGAATGATATTATTATAATAACCTTCAATCCACACATAATTACAATTTATTTGTTGAGAAAGGCCTAAGACAAGGTAGGTCACAACAATTTAAGTAAGGTGATTAATCTAACTTCCCAAGGGGAGAACCACCACTAAAATAAACCCACCATATTCATCTCTTAACACTTTTCCACAACCAACCAACCTAGGATTCCCTTTAGCCACCATATAAAAACACAGAGGAGGGGAATACCAAATAATATCATCTCTAGGGGTATTAAAGGACTTGATAAGGATAAAAATATCAAAACTGAGGATTCAATTGTGTGCCAACTAAGAATCATAAACCAAGAAGGGAGTACTAGCACAAGATTTTCAATTAGAGACTCTAAATGAAAGTTATCCAAGATAGCTCTACAAATTTTAGAGGAGACCATATCAATAGGTAGAGAGGTATCTCTAAACACTATTATTCCTTTCCTTCTATAAACTCAAAGCTAAGTGAAGAAGAAAAAGAGACTAGAGGAAAGATATGGCAAAATCCGAGGTAGGAGAAATTCACTGGGAGAAAAGATTTTGAATAGGGGAAGGAAAAACCCAATCCAAATCCTAGAGGCCCAAAAAAATCCAAACATCCCTAACAAAGAAACACTCGAGGAGATGAACCACACTCTCAGAGGCCTCACAACAAACAAAATACCTATTAGCAATAGGAAAACCTCATTTATAAAGGTTTTCTAGAGTAAGAACTTTTTTCTGAACCAGGATCCATAAAAATATGTTAATCTTGGGAATCAACAAGGAGTTCCAAAATCTAGCCTAGAAAAAGAAGAAAAGGGGAAGAAATAGAGAGAAGAGACTATAGAGGACACTAAAAAGCTCTTAGAATAGCAAGCTTCCCATTTCAACTTATCTGAGGGATAAATTTGTGAAATCTAAATTGAATTTAGAAGACATTGAAGAGGAGAAAACTCTTTTCTAACCACCACAAGATCCTTCCAAACACCACTAAAAATTTAACTAGAAACAAAAACACCAAATTTGTTAACACATTTTTCCTTGAAAGGATGTAAATCCAGAGAATTACACAAGGCCTCATGACCAATCCAATGGTCATCCTATAAATGAATAACCATTCTCTAACCTTTAGCCCATCTGATACCTTTTTTAAAAATGAGATTTGGATGAAGCATATGGTTTCAAAGAACAGAACACATGGGAAACTCCTAAGAATTGACAAAATATAAGTGGGAGTTCAAATTTTGTAAATATTTGGTGTGCCCAATTAATCCCCCTGAGAGTCAAAAAGCCTCCAAATCTTCTTGGGTAATAAAGCCACATTAAAATATTTTATTTTTCTCAAACCTAAGCCTAAAGCTTCTTTGGCTTACAAACTAGATCCCACACCACTAGAGGGATCATTTCCCTTTCTTCTGTGTTCGACCATAAAAAATGTTTCTGAATCCTTTCAATGGCTTTCAAATATTTAGTAGGAATTTTAAAAGATTCATTGCATACACAAGAAGATTCTAAAGAATTACTTTAAGTCATTGAACCTTCCCAACTTGACCCAACAAAGCTCCTTTCCAACCTACAAGCTTAGAATTGAACTTATCAATGAGTTTCAGCCACCAAAAATTAGGAAATTCATGCCCACAATGGCAGCCCAAGATATATTGAAGAGAGAGAATCAATTCTACATCCCAAGATCCTACCAATACTTCTTTTTCTAAGCACAAGAGTATTGAAGAAAAAAATAGAGAGTTTATGAAGACCAACCTTTTGACCAGAATCAACTTCAAAAGTAAAAAGGGCCTTTTTAAGGTTACATGCTTTGAAGATGGACAATTGACCTATATTAATAGTGTCATCGATGAATTGTTTTTGATTAAGGTAAAAGCAGGTTTTGAAGGGGCCCCAAAACCCTATACAAGCAACACTTAAACAACAAAATGATAAGAAACAAAAGAGGACATGCCTATGAAAAACCAGCAAAAAACCAAAGAAAACCAGAAAAAGCCCCATAAAGCCAGTAGGCCATCCAGAGTCCAGAAGATACTAGTTGATTTTTTCCAAAGCTTTTGCCAGAGTGTTGCTAATTTCGTGCAGCTCTTTGATGTTATCCCTAAGATTAGGGAGATTCTTTGCAGGAGCAGCCACAACTTTCTTGACACTGGCCTTGGTCCTCTTTGCAGTGCCACCCACTAGAGTAGCATCATCGCTACCAGTTTGGATGGTCTCTTCATCCACATCAAGATCCACAACCAGTTTTTGAGTCTCACAGACCTTAGCGATATCCTTCAGGTTTTTAATGACAGCAGAAAGGAAAATCAGGATAATGCCCATAAGATTTTTCATCGCTTCCTTCCCATCTTCCAGCGATTTAACCTTATCCTCCATATTCTGCTTCCAGTTTAGTTGCTCTTTATTTTCATCCTCCCTCTTCTCATCCATGTTTTTCACCTTTTTATTTAGATTCTTCAGGTGCTCATAGGTCCATCTGTCGAAGTCCATTCTTGCCTCAGAAAGTTTCTTGAGGTTATCCAAGATTAGCCCTTTACCTGCACTTTCCTTATCCTCGCTAACCCTGTCCTTAGTCCGGTCCTTCTCAGAATCTTTGTTCATTCCCCTCTTGGAGTTCACATCCATCTCCTCATTATCCTTGAAATCCACTTCTTCCATCAGATGGTTGTTGTCCTTACTAGGGCAATCACTGAGGATAGGGCTTTCATGACCAGGCTCATTACCACCACTTTCTTCCTCATTACCCAGCTCCTCATCTTTCCAGCTGTCTTCACTGATGGAGTCATCTATCTCCATACCACTGCTATCCTTTTCAATTTCCTCTATTTCCAACTCAGAGGCACTTTTCCTTTTTTTGCTAGATGATGCCTTCTCCTTGCTGGAGTCTCCTTCTTCCATCTTTCTCTTACCTGGAGAGGCCAAAATCCTCTTATTTTCCAGCAGTGCGAGGTTTTTGCAATGCTCATAGATGAGAAGCAAAAGCCTGCAGTGGAGAATTGGGCTGGAAGGGTTATTCCTATGTTTATTAAGGGACCTGAAGAGTGACCTGAAAAGGTAGTAGGGCAGGGATACCTTTTTGTCGTGTCTGAAATGGTTTAAGAGAACGAAATGGTAGGTGTAGGCCTTGGAGAAATGGCTTTCAACCATGATGTTTCCATAATTGCATTTAGAACCCAACCCTAAATTTTCTTGAGGTTTGTAGCTTCGTAGTAGCCCCCAGTAGCTTTGCCGATTTTAACCCTTTCTTTCTCTTTCCGCGAGAACAGATTGACCACGTTGTTGGAGACTTTGAGGTCTTGAAAGAAATTAAGCCCAGTGTGGGGCATTCCAGTTACAGTAGATATGAGCCCAGTGTCCAATTTAAATTTGACTCCATAGATTTTAAAAGAGCCATTTGACCAATTTTCAGAATTCTTGGAAACGGTGAGGTTGACCCTACCTTTGTCATAGTCCACAAGCTTCTCCATGAAGCTGGTAAGAGAACCCTTTTCCAGTTTTGCCTAGACTTTTGGTATCACTCTCCAAGTTGATGTATTATCTGGTTCCTCCTGCCTTAGGTCACCTCCCATCTTTGGATTCAGGCTATCTGCTTTGTTTCTCTGCAAACTAATTCCTTCTTTCCCAAAGTTGCTTGAGATTTTGAAGCGGGTTACCCACAAAGTGTGCGGCAAATAATTAAAGATTGTAGGAGATCTGCTGCTTTGCCAAGTAATGATGACCTTTCCAAGAAGGCATAAATAATTCTTTTTACCAATCATGATTAAATTGTACTTCTCTCCCCATATAACGGTCCTTTCTAAGGGACTCTTTAATGTTTAAATTTAGATCCTCCTCATGCCAAATTGATTGGGAGTTAGAGTTAACTCCTATATTCACTAAACAATCTGCTACACTATTTTTCTCTCTGAAGGCATGTTGAATAATTATTTCTTTAAAACTTGCAATGATCTCCCTGGCTTTCATGATGATATTTTCAATTGACCAAGAAGGCTTTGACTCCCCCTTTAAGCACTTAATAATATTGAGTGAATCTCTCTCAAGCCATAATTTATCATAATTGAGATTTTTGGCTAAAATTAAGGTGTTCAGGGCAGTAGAGGCTTTGATAAAGTGGCTAGTTTGATTTCCCAGGGGACCAGCCACTGCCTTTAAACAACTTCCAGCAAAATTCCTAACAATGCCCCCATATCCAGCTTCACCCGGATTCCCTTTAGAGGCCCCATCAAAGTTAGCCTTAATCCACCCCTAAGGAGGAAAACACCAAATGAGACCTCTTTCATTTTCTTTGTTGGTAGTAGTGGTAGAGAGGTTCCACCTATCTTTAAAGTCATCTTTAGTAGCAGGTCCATGATTAGTGCCATAGAGGCATTAAAAAATACTCCTAAAAATTTTATCTGCCACCACTCTAGAAATAACCCTTTTATCCCTAAATATCCTATTGTTAAGCTCTTTCCAAATATTCCAAATAATGATCGACATAGTGATTATCCAAGTCTCCACAATTTTAGGATTAGAATTAGGGCATTTCCATTGCTACCAGGAATCCCCTAGGGAGTTCAGGAAAACGCAGCTCAGGTTCCACCTGCTGAAGATGATTTTCTATATGTCCTGACTAAAAGTGCATTGATTGAGAATATGGTAAGTCATCTCTTCTTCCCTACAACAAAGAGAACACCCATTAGGAAAAATAAAACCTCTTTTATGAAGGTTGTCCAGGGTTAAAACCTTATTTTGGATGAAAATCCAAAAGAAGATATTAACCTTAGGAACTAACTTCTTGTTCCAAACTTTAGCCCAGATGGGAATTTCTTCCACCATATCATTATGAATTGCCATAGCTGAGGAAATAGAATATTTCCCATCCAGGGTTTCCCTCCATATCAATCTATCATCTTTGTTGTCTTTAGGGATTTTAGCAGAGAGATCTATCTGAAGGAACTTGAGCCCCGGGCACTGCTGGCTTTAATCAATCCAGTTCCCATTTCTCCAGTAATCTTTGACCAACTCACCAAACTTGCTTTTGAACCAGTCTTTCCAATCTTTAAGGATTGGGATTTCCTCCAGAGGTTTATCCAGAATCCATCTATCTTCCCAAAATCTTATTCTCCTCCTATCCCCAAGGTTCCAGGTTCTACTAGTAGCAGCCCAGCTTTTAGCAGATTGAACAACATTCCATATAGTTGATCCTTCAATAATGAAAGAATTATTAAGGAATTCTTCCTCAGAGGGTTGCATGTATAGATATTTGTATTTCTAGATTGAGTTCCATTCTCTTTCCTCTCCTTTCAGTCTCCATATTTGTTTTGCTAATAAAGCTTTATTCATAGAACACATGTTCCTTAAGCCCAACCCACCTGAGGCCTTAGGGGAACAAATTTTATTCCAGGCAATAAGGGGTATTCTATTTTTGACTTCCACCCCCGACCAAAGGAACTTTTTTTGGATTCTTTCAATGGCTTCTGCAAACTTTGAGGGAATTTTGAACAAGCTGAGAGCATAAACAAGAAGATTTTGAAGAGTGGCTTTGAGTAGAGTAATTTTTCCCACTTGACTAAGGACAACCCCTTTCCAACTAGCAAGTTTCAAGTTAAGTCTATCTATCAGCTTATTCTAGAAAGAATCCTCAGGCTTGAGACACAGAGGAAACCCCAAATAAGTAGAGGGAAGCTCAGAAATATTGCAACCAAGAATCCTTCCAATCTTTAGTTGCCTTTAGATCGGGGTATTGATGAAGAACAGAGAACTTTTATCCTAGTTAATTTTTTGGCCAGAGGCAGATTCATAAGTGTTTATAATATTCTTAATGTTCTTAGCTTCCAGAATGGTGGCTTCCCCCATGGTAATAGAATCATCAACAAATTGTTCATGAGAGAAAACAACATTGGAGGAAGAAGGTTTCAAACCCTTAAGCTTGCCATCTTCCACATTTTTAAGAATAAATTTGCCCAGGCATTTAGCTAGAATAGTGAACAGGATAGGGGATATGGGGTCCCCCTGTCTGAGACCTCTAGAGCTTTTGAAGAAACTGGACAGGGAACCATTGACAATAACAGCAGAGGAGAAAGTTTCGATAAGTTGAGAACAGAGCTGAATAACTTTGACACCAAAACCAAACGCTTTCATGATCCTAAGGAGAAACTGTCAGTTTACTCTATCAAAAGCTTTAGCCACGTCTAACTTTAGGAAGAAGCTCTGGTTATTTGCCACTTTCAGGGAGTGGATATTTTCATGAATGGATATGATTGAGTCCAAAATTTGTCTTCCAAGGACAAAGCCATTCTGCTAGATAGAGATAATCCTAGGAAGAATATCTAGCAACCTGGAAGTCAGGACCTTGGATAAAATCTTGTAAACAGAGTTACACAAGCTAATAGGTCTAAAATTGTTGAGAGAATCAACATTGGGGATCTTTGGGATAAGGACAATGAAGGTGGCATTTAGTTCCTTAAGGAGTCTTCTAGAGCCAAAGAATTCTTTGACACCATTGCATATGTCAGCCTCCACTATGTACCAAAAATTTTGGAAGAAGAACATAGGGAAGCCGTCCGGACCAGGGGATTTGTCTCCCTGAAAGGATAACACCACCTTTTTGATTTCTAGATTAGAGGGAATACGGGATAAAAGGTTGTTATCAGCTTTCATCAGGATTGAAGGAATAGCTTGCAAAAGGGTGTTTTGATAGCTGAAATCCAGGTTATCCACATCTCCCAACAGGGTGCTGAAATGCTCAAGAGCTTCCTTTTTGATATCGCTATCCTCAGTTAGGATGCCTTTGTTGTAGGATAGACTGGCTATTCTATTAGCTGCCCTATGCTTGAGAGTAGTTAAGTGAAAGAACTGGGTGTTTTTATCTCCTTCCTTTAGGAACAAGCTCTAGATCTTTGTCTCCAGAATGTCTCTTCATTGGAAATGATGGTGTGGTATTTGGATAAAAGATCATTTTTGACCATCCTAAGATTTTCAGACAGCCCAACCTCTTGGATTCTATCCTGAACCTCCTTTATTTCTGCTTTGACTTGAATTTTCCTCTTGAAAATATCACCAAAAATATCTTTGTTCCAGATTTTAATTTTAGATTTTAGGATATTGAGCTTTTTGGCAATTCTAAAAAGAGTCGTACCATCCACTTCAGAATTCCACCATTCAACAATACGAGCTTCCAGAGAAGGATGGGAAAGCCAAGCTTTTCCAAATCTGAAAGGGAATTTTCTCTTGGCCGAAAAAGAGTTGGCAGTAAAGGAGATGGGGTAATGATCAGACCCAATTTTGATGACAAAAGCAAGGGAGCAGCTATACTTAGAAAACTAGTCAGGTAAAATTAAAGATCTATCAAGCTTAACTTGAATCAGATCAACTCCAATTCTTCTATTGGTCTAGGTCTAATTGATACCCTGGAGATCCACATCAATGAGAGCTTGATCATTTATGAAATCCATAAGGTCTTGTTTCCCATCAAGTTGTAAAGGGCTACCTCCCATCTTCTCTTCCTCTTTGAGCAAAGTATTGAAATCTCCCATAATAATCTAGCTTTGATCAGCAAACTTGAGCCTGTGGGCTGCCAGGTTGTTCCAATATTTAACTCTCCCGATTTTGGTGTTGGGCGCGTAGACATTAGATAACACCCAAACAAAGTTGTCCTTAATATGCTCAAATTGAATAGAGTTCCTGTTAAAAGAAGAGATGATTTTCGTACCTATTATAGTTTTTTGGTTCCAAAAAATCGCAGTTCCTCCAGAAGCTCCCTCTGAGTTGGATCCTATGACCCCATTTTCCTTGAAAATTCTAATCTTTTCAACTTTTTCCTTAGACATCTTGGTTTCCTGAACCAGGACCACATCCGGTTTGTGATCTCTTATGATGTTTCGCAACACATCCTGCTTATGAGGGGCATTCAATCCTCTGATATTCCAGGATATTATCTTCATACTTTAACTGGGGATAGGGCTGACTCAATGGAACATTGTGTTCCATCAGCACGGTTCTTCCAGCTTTTGTGTTCCCTTTGATGTTTTAGGGATGGCCTTCCCTGCTTTTTGTTCTAACTTCCAACATCTGCCTTTTTCTTGATCTTGCTTCTAGTTGAGATTCCTCCATTGAGTTCCTCCTTGTTCATTTTTCCTTCTCTCGAACTAGGAATCCAGAGATTCCCATCCATCATATTCACACTTTGAGGAGGGGTTTTACATAGAAGTGGCTTTGGACTTCCATTAGTTAAAAGCAGTAAGGGCTCAATGTCAGAAGGGTCTTGAGCTTCATTAAAGTCTTCCTCTACCAATTTTGAGAGTGATGTGGCTGGAATGATTTCTTCCTTCTCTTGATTAACAGATCCAGCCTCTTGGTCCAGGATAGTTTCTTCCTTCTCTTGACTAACAGATCCAACCTCTTGGTCCTCTGGGTTATTTTTATTGTTCGACTCAGTACCTTGCTCTGCTTCTTTAGAGCTCTCTGGTTGGTTGTTGGAGCAGACACAGTCTTGTTTATCATTACTGCTATTCCCATTCCTCCTGACTTCATTTGCTAAATCTGTTACATCCTTAATTTGATTACATTCAATTGGTGGGTCTCCTTTTGTATTTACCGTTTGCCAGATCTTTTTGTTCTTGATGTTGCTATCAGTCTTGCTTTCCTTTCTTTTCTTGAGTGGACATGATTTTGCCCAATGCCCAAATTTTTGGTAGTGGAAGCAGGAAAATGGAAGAGATTCATATTCAATAGCTTGTGACCATTTTCCAAGTTTAGATATTATTTCTATGGATTGAGACATATCCATCATTTGATTAACATTTATGTAGATACGAGCAAAGACTAGCCTTGATTTAGCCGCCGTCATCGGGTCAATTGTCAAGAGTTCTCCAAAGGATTTTGCAATACCCTTGAAAACTTCCTCATTCTAGTATTCTAGAAGGAGACCCAGGAGGCACGTCCATACTGGCACAGAAATAAAGAAGGACTCGTCAAGAGCCAGGTTCAGGGCCCATTTCTGAAGAGCCAGGGATGACTTACCAAACATCCAGGGGCTTTCGCAGAGAGCTTTATTCATGTCTTCTTCAGAGTTAAAACCGAAGGTAAAAAACCCTTTAGGCAGTGCTGCCATGTCCACTTGACCTTTTACGAGCCATTTTCTCCTTATGAAATTCCTAACATCGTCGATGTTAGCCCTGAAACCAGAGAATCATCCCACTAATTTCATGGATAGGCCAGCTACAGTCATGTCAACCACTTTGTCCGAAACAAAGATAGCAACCAGTCTAGAGGCTGGGTCTGAGATATTTGTAACTTTCGAAAGCCCAGATTTAGCCAGCGACTTCACTCCAAAGAGCGAAGACAATTTTTTACCTTTACCTCTATCGTGTGGGTCCTCGGGTTTCGAATCTTTATCCTCTCCCGGTTTTTCTTTTTCCTTGTCCTCTTCTAACCCTTGAGATGCCTGACCTCCTGCCTGTTTGCCAGATCTGGTCCTAGAAAAACTGCAATCTCCAGTAAATCTGCCTTCCCTAGAAAATCCGCCATTTCCCAATTTGAAATTTGGGCTTCCCGCTCCTTTTCGCTCCGCCATTCTCCTTAAAACCACTCGGTGATGAACAAATTTCATCAATGAATTGTTGATGTGTACACACAAGAGGGATTAAATACAACCTAATCCCTTTCATTTGACCCCTAGTCACAATGTATAATGCATGAATCTCCCGAAACTTTTCATCATAATAATGAACAGGAGGGCAGAAACTACTATAATTCTTATATTTATCTTTTTGATAAATATTTTTTATTTAAAAAAAAAAAATCAAATGATATTTATTGTAAATTTGGATTTCCTTTCTACATTCTACAAATTTTGAGACATTACAATTTTTTGGGGGCCTCTCTTATTTTTTCCATCATTATTTTAGATATTTCATCAAAAGAAAGTCTTGGATTTTTATTGTGAAAGGGTGGCATACGTATGAGTTGAATCTTACATTGTGTGATTAATTTTTAATAGGCCTTTAAAGACATCCATCCAACCTTTCTAAGATAGATTGACCATCTTGACTTCTATTAGTCTAAGTGTATTTAAGTTATTCCTTACATTAGAAACATGGAATGAAACATAATCCGTTTTCATTTTCCCATGTTTTCTAGTTAGCCTTTTGTAAGCCTTTAATGAGAAAAATGGAGAAGCAAAAATACATGATTGGATACACCATTTCTTGAAAAGAGATGATGGGTAGGCATCCCAAGACTATTAGCAAGATATTTATATCAGAAAACAACACCAATAATAATCATTGAAGAAACTTTCTTTCATTACTTCTAGCACTTCTGCAAAACAAAATTAGAATGCTTAAGAGTATAGGTAATAATATTGAGCCCTCTTAGGTTTGTGAACATGAGGGAAGTTTGGTTTTGATAATATTAAGACAATATTATTGTTGTCTGCTAATAAAAATAGACTATTAAAATTGCTTATTTAGGAACACTTTTGCATATTGACTTTACCACCACAAGATTGTCTCATTCTTATCCTTATCTTCAAACACCACCTTGTTTACTAAAGGGATCAACTATAATTGTGATGACACTACCATTGAGCTATTACCTATAAATAAACATCTAATTAAATCTTCAAAATAATCCAAACCTACTATTGGTGCCTCTAGGTCTTCTGATGTGGTTATTGTTGGGGGTGTTGAGCCCCCATCCAAGTCCCTTTTCTACTGTTGGTGGGAGGATCTTTTCTTATGTTGCCAGATCTATTGTTGTTATTCCTCCCATGCAGGAATATCATCCTCTTTCTTGGACCAAGACCTCCCTTATTGTCATCGATGGCCAAGTTGTGGTAAAAGATATGGATTTCTATCAACTTTGGGTTGGTGTGTAGATTTTATAGTCTTTGGACTTCTCTCCCTAATATTCATCAATGGGTCATGGATTCTTGAAAGCCCTTAGTTTTTGGCATTCACTCTCTCTTGGTCAAACCATGGAAAATCTCCTTTAACCCTCTTATTGAACCACTCTGTGTGCATTTTGTGTGGGTTCATCTTCCCAATATTCCTCTTCAATTTTAGGAAAATTCTTCTTTTGAGTCCATTAGCAAATCTATCGGTCACTTATTGAAGGTTGATGATACCACTTCCTCCATGTGTCTTTCTATATTTGCATGCATTCTAACCAATATTGACATCTCCATGCCTCTTATTTGGGTTATGGTTCTCATGGTTGGGATATTCCATGGAATCAGTTATTGGATTATGTGGGCCTCCCCTTTTGGTATCATCATGTCTTCTATTGGCCACAATTTTTTCTATCTTACATTGTAAAGGTATTATCACTTGGTGGAAGGATGCTAATGGTTATCATCTGAATATCCTAGCTTTTAATTATTTATCTAATGACTCTTTATAAGGATATTTATTCCTCCTAAGATGATTTTTTGCCTCCTATTGCTCATGTGGCCTACTCAGACCCTATGGATCCTACTCCACCTCTACTAGTGTGGCCCCTTTAATCCTTGTAAACCCTACTCATCCTATTGGTCCTATTACACTCTACCCTTTGGTGGAAGTGTATGGTCAACATTTTGCTCCTTGTGGTGAAAATCAACTAAGGATATTTCTCCTTGTTCTCCACCTTGTTACAGTTATCCAAATGATAGTATTGACTAGACTATTCATCAATGGAGGAAATAAATTTTTTCATCCTCCTCTCAAATTCTTCCCCAAGTTGTGGGAGAAATTTATCCCCACCCTTGATGTGAGTTACAGGTTGTTTTGATAGTGTGTTTTAAGTGGTCTACTATGGCCTTTGCTATCAGTGGTATGTCCTAACTAGTTTTAAGTGGCCTATTAAACATATCTTTGTATATGATCCACACCCTTGTGTTTCTTAATTTATAAAAAAAAAAACATATAGACTCTACTATTTACATTTTAGGGTCACATTTGAGGTTCAACATTTACTTAAAGATTCTTTATATTTCACTATGATTTTTTACTTTGAAAAGTGATTTAAAGGGTGGTTTTGTTTTGGGATAGGAATATTTACCTATTCTTGGTCTCCTCATTTTGATATTCAATCGGTGAAGCCACAATTTATACCCTTCTGGGTAACTTTCCCGGGTCTTCCTTTGGAGTATCATGATGTGTATATAGTTGAAATCCTAGAAAACAAATTGTGCATCTTTATTAAGTATGATTTAGTTCCTTTCGAACAACCTCATCTTTTGGTTAGGGTTTGTTTGTTATTAAATCTGTCTAAACCCACTCCCTTTGAGATTACTATTTTCTCCAAATATGATGCGTGGATTCAACCTGTGGTAATTCAAGATTTGATCACTATTCATTCTTGTGCTCTGTTACTTGGCCATTTCACCTCTCAATGTTGTGGTGATTCTGATGCACCTTTACAAGTTTGTTGAGATTTTTCATTTGATTTTCACCAATGTTCCTTTTTTAAAAGTAAGGATCGTCAGTCTTTGAAGGATCATAATGTTAAGGATTCTAGTCCTTTACCTCTTTCTGTTACATCTCTTGTTTCTTTTTTTGGATATACCATTTGTGATGTGCCTCTGATGGATTTTACTTTTCTCTTCTCTCTGGCCGTGTTCTTCTTTGTTCTGTCTACCATTTGTCGGTTTTGTTCTATTTCTTCAAACTCAGTTAAGTTTCTTCCTAGTCCTTTCAAGGATTATTGGTCTTCTAAATTTTGTTTTGAACCTTTTCTGCTCTCCTCTGCGAGTTTTTTTTAAATTTCTTGTCCTTCAGTTCCATTTCCAAAATTATTGTTACCTTCTAATGGTTGCACAGATCATTGCTTTGTTAATTCTTCTCCTCGTTCTTCTTTTGTGGGTCTGGCGGATGATACCAAAATTATTCATAGTTTGATTTTTGATAGTGATTCTTTTTTGCCCATTCCAAGGTCTCCTTCTTCTCTTTCCATTTCTAAAGAGAAGATTCAGCTTATTGCTTCAAATATTTTATTTTCAGTTTCTTCTAATCTATTTGATGAGATTGCAAAGGAATTTCCCAAATTTTCTTTTTCTTTTGCATTTGCCTCTTCGGGGTCTGTCCATGATGGTTGTCATGTTTCCTCTTCTTAGCCAAATTCAGTTGAAGGTGTGGATGCGGTTCTTATTGATAGTCCTTCTTCAACTATTTCTAATTTATATGGATTTGATTTCTCTCAGAAGTTAGCCTTGGAGAAATCTCCTTCAGTTTCCCCCTATTGCTAAAAATCCTAAGAACAAGGGTCAAAAACCAAAATTGGCTAAAATCAAGGAGGATATTGTGGCTGGTACTCAATCCACTATTGTAGAGAAATTTTCTTCCCAAGTCAAAACAAGGAGGGCATGTTTCTCTCCTTGTGATAAACGAGGATTTATCTTGGAATGTCAGGGGTTTAAATGCCCTTGACAAAAGGGGAAGGATCAAGAAATTTCTTGATTCTTCAAAAGTGGATATCATCTTATTGCAGGAGTCTAAACTTTCTCAAGATTCTTTTGATAACATAATTTCCAAATGGTCCCTTTGGAAAGTTGTCCATGTTCATTCTTTGGGTGCTTCTGGTGGTCATATAGCTTTATGGAATCCTGAATCAGTCAAAGTTGAGATGTTATCTTTCGCTTCTCATTGGCAGTTGTTAAAGGTTGACTGGTTTGAAGTCTCTTTTGTTCTGTTTAATATTTATGGTCTAACTTCTCCTTTAGATAAAATTGACTTATGGGATTCCTTATCTGAATTGTTTTTACAATATGATGAATTTTATTATTGTGCTTGGGGGTGATTTTAGTGCTCTCCTTTCCCCAGATGAAAAAAGAGGGGGTAATCCTACAACTTAGAAGGTTATTGATGAATTTTCTTCCTTTGTACAAGATAGTGCGTTATTCAATAGTTTCCCTTATAATGGTTCTTTCACTTCGACTAATAGGAGATCTAAATGCCAAATTTCCTCTCGCCTTGACAAATTTATTATTTCCCTAAACCTATGTTTGAGCAACTTTTCCTTTTCTTCTGATATTCTTACCTCCTCAGATTCTGACCATTTCAATTTTGCTCATTTTTGACAAACTGGATCATGTTTGCTCTGTTAGACCTTCTTTTAAGCTTGAGAAAATGTGGTTCACTCATCCTCTTTTTCTTTCTTTATTAAAGAAATGGTGGATAAGTTCTCTGTTTTGCAAAGGTACCAAGATGTTTCAATTTTTATTCCGAACTGAAATTTGTGAAATCTCAAATTATGGCTTTGAATAAATTGGTCTTTAAAAATATTTTTCATGAAAAGAGGCAATTGCCAATGATTTGAAGGTTGTTAATGAGGAGATTATTAGACATGGCACTAATTCCTCCACTAATGATGCTCAAAAGAAATTGCAAGCTTACTAGGAGATCCTTTGCTCCTGGGTTGAAATCTACTGGCAGCAAAAGTCTTATGAGGTTTGGCTTAAAGAAGGTGACAAGAATACTGCCTTCTTTCAAGATGTAGCCAAGATTAAACAAGCCACTTCTACAATTTTTTGTATTAAGGATTCTAAGTTTGGTTATGTCCTTAATTCAGATCAACAGATTAGAGAGGAGGGGGTGTCTTTTTTTAAGGAATTGTTATCTCCTTCTTTTTCTTCTTCCTCTATGGATCGTCATGTGGATTTGATTTTAGATTCTATCCCCTCCCTTTTTTCTCATGAGGATAATGATTTTCTTATGAGGCCTTTTTCTTTAGATGAGCTTCATTCTGTTGTTTTTTTCCATGGCCCCTGACAGAGCTCTAGGCCCTGATGGGTTTACTATCTTGTTATTTTAGAAATGTTGGGATTTTATTGGTTTTGACTTATTAATGGCTTTGGAAGAGTCTAGGAGGGGTGGGTATATCCTTAAAAAATTTAACATCACTTATATTGCCCTTATCACGAAATCTAAGAATCCCCAAACTTTTGCTGAATTTAGACCCATTTCTTTGTGCAACTCTATTTACAAAATCTTCACCAAGGCTATTTATTTAAGACTTAAAATTCTCCTTCCTCGTATCATCTCTCCTCAACAAGGAGGTTTTGTTCCAGGTTGAGAAACTCATGAGGGAGAAATTGTTGCTCATGAAACTTTGCATTCCATAAATTCGTCCAATATCCTAGCTTTTGTGGTCAAACTTGATATGATGAAGTCTTATGATAAAGTTTGATGGGATTTTTTGGTCAAATTTTTGAGAAATTTTGGTTTCTCTTATAGTTGGTGTAAATGAATCAAGAGTTGTATTTCTACTACTCCATTTTCTATCATAATTAATGGAGCTCCCTTTGGAAACTTTTCTTCAACCTAGGGTGTTAGACAAGGAGATCCTTTATCTCTGTTCTTATTTGTCATTATGGTAGAATCTTTTAGTCGATTGGTTATTAAGTAAAGGGATTTGGGCTTTTGGAAAGGGGTGTTAATTCCTAATTCTAATATTTTAGTCACTCATAACCTTTTTGTTGATGATACACTTTTATTTGTGTCTTCTTCTATTCAAGAGGCTACTCATATTAAAT
This sequence comes from Cryptomeria japonica, assembly GCF_030272615.1. Lineage (NCBI taxonomy): Eukaryota > Viridiplantae > Streptophyta > Pinopsida > Cupressales > Cupressaceae > Cryptomeria > Cryptomeria japonica. The sequence continues at coordinate 449,251,987 of NC_081410.1, read as the reverse complement.
TTATTCTGGATACTTATACTGCTGGATCTGGCTAACAGATTAGTCCCCATAAATCCAAGATCTCATTTTTAATTCTCCTTAGTTGGTGGTTGATAGACTTGTGAATATATTAGGTTTCCCAATAGACTCTCTTCCTTCTACCTATTTGGGGATTCCTTTCTTTATGGGATTTGCTAATTCTTCCTTTTGGAATTTGGTTATTGAGAGACTTAAATCTCATATTTCTGCTTGGAAGGCTAGGTGGCTGTCTCTTTCAGGTAGGATACTTCTCATTAAAACAGTCCTATCTGCCATTCCTAATTACTATATCTCATTTCTTCAAGCTCCCAGATCAGTCATCTCCCAAATTGAAAAGATTATTCGATCTTTTCTTTGGAAAAATAACATGATAGAAGATAAAAAGATTCCACTAATTTCTTTGACCAAGATGTCTCTTTCCAAGAAAGTTGGTGGTGTTGGGATTCAGGACTTATGTAAAAGAAATAGGGCTTTTGGGGGAAAACTAGTTTGGTCTATCTATACTAAGCCCCAATCTTTGTGGTACCAAATTATGCATGCTAAGTATTTGGATTCCCATAATCCTGCTATAAGGATCTTCACAATTTCTAATCCTACATAGGGGTCTTCTATTTGGAACTTTATGATCTCATGTAGGGAAGTGGTCTCTAATTTTCTCTCTTGGCAGGTCCATTCAAGGGAGGATATTCTTTTTTGGAAAGACTCCTGGAATGACTTTCACCCTCTTTCGTAGCATAATTCTCTTGCTTCTATTTCAGTTGGCCTTTCTCAATCATGGGGAGTTAGATTGGTTGATTATGTAGATAGTGTTGATCTGTTTTCTCACAAGGTCTCATGGAAGGATCCCTGTACTCTTCCATTGTTCTTGCAGGAAATTCAAAATTTTAAATCTGTTTTGCAAGACCAAGTGGCTTTCCTTTCTAACATCAAAGATCAACTTATTTGGTGCCCTTCTAAATCAAGAAACTACTTTGTTAAATAAGGATATTTTTTTCTTCAACAAATGGCCAATCAAAATGCTCCTCATCATGCCTTTTTGTTCTGTTGGAATAATTCAGTATTACCTAAAGCTAGTGTTTTTTCCTAGCTCGTGCTGCAAAATAGAATTTTTACTAGTGATCATTTAGTCAAATTTAATATTGCAGCCTCCTTTTCTTGTGTCTTATGTGGTAAAGCTCTTGAAGATGTCAATCATCTTTTTCTTCCTTGTGAGTTTGTGAGTAGTTGTCGGTATTTTGTCCTCCAAAAGTTATCTCTTTCATTTCCTTTGACTTTATCTTTATGGGACATGTTTCAGTCTTGGCCAATTTTGTATTCATCTTCTCTATTTGCTTATTTGTGGTTTATAATTCCCTTTTCAGTCATATGGGCCATTTTGTGGGAAAGAAACAAGCACATTTTTAGATGTGACTCATCGGATTTATATGTTATTCTTGGGATTTTGGAAAGAAGTATTATTGAGCAAGTTAATGCTCACATTCAGAAATATTTTAATATGAATACAGAGTTTCTTCCTGGGACAATTTTATGATTTCTTCCTAGAAAAGTATCATTATTCTTGTATCACCCGCCTTTCCAAGGATTCAGAAAACATCTGTAGACAGAAATTCTACAAAATGGCATCCTCCTAATTCCCCTTTTTGTAAATTGAATTTTGATGTATCCTCCCATGGAAATCTTGGTGATTTAGGAATAGGGATAGTTTTTCGTGATCATTTGGGTTCTTTATTAGCATTAAAAGCTATGCTAATTTCTTCTAGCACAAATAATATGGCTGAGGCTTGTTCTCTTTTAGAAGGTCTTTTTATGGCTAAGGATTTGAATTTCAAATGCCTTCATATTGAAGGTGATTCAGCTATTGTCATTAATGCTTGCAAGGCAAGAAAAGCTGATAATTGGCATTTCCAGTATATTCTTGAAAAAATATGGACTCTTCTTGATACGTTTGAGCACCTCATCATCTCACATGTTTATCGTGAAGGTAATGCATTGGCTGATTGCCCTGCTAATATGGGTTATGACAAAACTGTTATTGATTCCTCTCAATTGGGGTGTGATTTGATGAGCTTCCCAAACCTATTAAGTATAGCCTGTAGAGAGTCGAGTATTTAATCTTTCTTATTATATAATTGCTCATTTATATGAGTTGATATTCTCTTCTCTTGGTGAGGTATTCCATTTCATGATTCCATTTGGTTTTGATTTGAGGTACTTTTCTTTACTTGATCATCACTTGGCATTCATTAATGATGAGTTGGTTGTTATTGATGTTGTTTGTATGTTTGGTACTCTTTTCTGGTGCAAAATCTTGAGATATTTATTTTCACATTGGGAATATATCCTTCATATGCCATTTAAAGTTTGGTGTGGCGTTGTTTTCATGATTATCTTTGTACGCCGCTTCTTTTGGTTTGTCATCTTTTTTATGATATATCTCCTCTTTCTTTTCACTTACGACATAAAAATTTTGGGCTTCATTTCTCTCTAGCATTTCCACATTCACCTCTTCTCCTTTGGCATTTGTCTATAATGGCGGACCACAGATCTCATGTCGTTGGTGTCAGTTATGTTTTGGACCCTTGTGTTTCTTGTAAATTCTTTGCATTCTATAGTATATATATATATATATATATATATATATATATATATATATATATATATATATATATATATATATATATATATATATATTGGTTGTAGGTATTTTTTGGTGCAGAGGCATGTCAATTTTGGTTGCAGGAGTTCTTTGTTGCAGGTCCTTGAAGATATCCCATGGAGATGGATCTGTCCTTTGATGCTGGTAACCAAACTGTTTCATGCATAGACACAAGATCAACAAGGTCACACTACATTATAAAATTTCTCACTATAAGTTTATCATCTTAATTGCATGGTTTTCATTTCACTACCATTTTTAGAAGAATGTCAACTCGCCTACATGACATCTCCAAATATTATGGTTGCAATGGAATGTTCTAGTTTTCCAAACAAGAAATCAAGTCAGACAATCCTTTCGATAATACAAGACCTCTTGAGAACACTCACTACTCTTAATTCAATACAAAAACATATCATAATCTGCAACCTATCAGTGAAAATCAAAATACGATAAGAAGGTAAACGAGGAGCTATCAACCAAATAATACATATTATGCATGCACATCAAACAAGCCTTTCATTTGCACTTTCTAATCCTAATAAGTCAATTATATATATGTCTAAAAGTAATTTCAATGTAGCATTGTAAAATAGGTCCTCAATCAAATTGGTTTAATGAAACACATAAAACAATCTTTCGTGGAACACATTAATACACTCTCGAAGCTACTATAACATGTTCCCTCTTTATCCATCTTTTACAAACAAACTAGTTTCACATAACAACTATTCACATATTAATGCACATTACTTAAGATAGAATTTAATTATGTTACTCCTACAATACACATGGAGAATTCTTAATGTAAACATACAATTTTCTCTCAATAACCAATATGAACTTTCAAGACCATAGCCCTTTTATTATCTAAACACACAGAAGTGTCATAAGGCTCACACAAGGGTTCAAGAAGTCACAACCTTTCTCCCACAATAAGAAAACTCACATAAGAGATAATTACACATAGCACAAACATTTTAATTTCTAGAGAGAAAGATGAAGAAGGGTGATAATCATTCAATTTGCTACAAAATAAGCATTCAACATTTACCATACAAGTCCTTCAAGTGAACACCACTAAGATAGATCATAATCTTAAAACAAGCACATTTCATACTTTCAGATTCAAGACAAGCACATATAATCACTCAAAAAACACCAACATCAAGAAGGTGAAAGCAAGGTGTGAACACACATGTTACACACAATTAAGGTTTTCTCAAAAGAATAGGCAAAAGAACAAAACATGAGTCCTTAAGATCTTCAAGATCCTATGCCTCAATCCCACACAAAAGGAGGACACGCATACAACGTAATGTCGATACACGTCACACCAACTAAGGGCACAAGTGACATAATAGATCCCAATGTTTGCAACATGGGCTCTGATACCAAATGTAATGCCCCGCTAGGAAACCCTGAAAGAATAAAGCTAAAACACATGAATGGAGTGCAAATAATTTTTTAAAAAAATAAGACACAACATAATGATACAATGAGCTATCAAAAGCTCAGATAACACATCAAAAGACTAAACAATTTCTAAGGAGTTTCCCAACATGATTACTTAATTTAACATCTAAGTCAACTCACGACATTTGATCCAATTAAGCAGGTTCACTTAAATTCATGTTATTATTTTAAATAAAGATATAATTTGTTTAGTGAATTAAAATTATAGATAACAGGATGCATTCATCCATTATGGTTGATGATGTAGCTAACATGAGGAAGTTCACCCATTAAAGTTAAAATTATATTACATGATGAGTTTATCCATTAAGGTTAAAATATAGATGGCACAATGAGGTTCATCCATTAGAGTTAAAGCTATGGATAACATGACTAAGTTCATCCAATAAATTTTAACCATTCATTACATTCAATCTTACATTAAACACATGCCATGCATCTATTTCCATAACGTACTTTAACTTCATCATAAACTAATGAATACTTTCCATGCATACTTAATTGTGCTATCGATAACTGAATATATTTCATTAATCAAATCTACATTCTTTTATGATCCCTATTACTGCATTTAATAAAATTACTACATACATGCATTTATGATTAATTTTATCTAATCTCCATCATACATTTTAACATAAAGCATCCATACATGACAAATTAAAAGGTAACATAAGAATGAAAAAACACCACATAACACTGAAATGATCTCAAAGTTCACCCCTAGTGGGCTACATCTCCGGGTCTGCTCAACTGCAAGACCTCTCTGATACTTAATTAATAGTGAAGAATACATAAGGTTCACATCATTTACAATCCTGCCATCAAGGCGAACATAACCAGTAATACATATGACCACATTGGTCAAATAAATACATGAATGATCCCTGAATAGAAAAGGATCCAAGTGAACATAATAAGAAGCAATTATAAAAGATCAATTGGAGCATCCACAAAACTAAATCTTCGCAACCCACCATAAGCATCCCATGGTCTCACATGAATATCAAGTTCTCATTAGGGCAATAAACATTAGGACAACTCCACAACCGTGCTCCTATCAAAGGCAACACAACAACACACTAGCGAACATATTCAAGAGAACTCCTAAAACCCAGGAATACACAAGGTCAAGCAAATGAAGTTCAATATGGTACGATTACCCACTTGGTGAAACTGAACTTCATACGAGGTGCACTGACTGATGCTACTCTAACTAGAGAACTGGCCAGCTCTAGTCTACCACAAACCAATATTAAACACTTGCACAAAGGACATGATCAAATACAAACCATCACATGAAAAAAATCAAGATTCAGGATCAAGGACATAAACTGATACCCAATCCGAGAAACAACAATAACCAACATTTACAAACAAGGACTTGCCATTCCCTAAGCAAATGCAGAAACATAAATTTAATCATGCATAGGCATAACCCAGAGAAGACAATCTTTTTCCACATTGGTTAAACATTACAATCGATATAGTTTTCTACAGGATCTAAGTTTGATTGCAGTAATCTACCTTGTCTAGGTATAGGCGTTCATGGTTTTCTAACTCCCTACAGTTCGATTGCATCGTACAATAACATAAATACATCATCATGAGTTTTCAAACCATAAATACATTAATATAGTAAGCAGAGCACCCAGTGATATAAAATCAATTATTATTTAATCACATAAACATATGATATTCATTTTCAAAATAAAACATCATTTTTATTTTATCTTGACACAGTTTATCTATACTTTTTTTTTTTTTAACATAAAAGTAATACATAATTCCAAAAATCACTAATTATTCTATTTAACTTGCAAAACAATGACAGTTGCATCCATACGACATATACAAGAAAATTTCCTCTTTTACACAAAATTGAGCCAAATAGATTTCAATGCACAATTGATTGAAGACAGGTGCATAAGCATTATGATTTCCAAAAAACCTTTTTTTTTTCAAAAAAATAAAAATAAAATAATAGTCAAATTTCATAAATTAATCTAATTAAAGATTTTGGTTTCGCAATAAACTCACATTGACTAAATTGCCTATAAATGCAAAATTAAATATAAGATTCATATACCATTATAAATTTGAAACAAATCATATCAACTTAAATTTCATTTTCTATCAACCATATAAAAATCTCAAGTCCTTATATATAAAAAAATATATATAAATAAACAAAGTCACATGGTTTCTATCATTTCTCAAAAACCCAGAACTTGATTTTTACGAAATTTATACAGAAGTTATAATGCAAAGTCACCAAGAAACCCAAAAAATTTCGTAGAAACTTAGTTTGTAAATTTGGAGATATTGTTGACATTTTGAAACAACATAATAAAAACTTCTACGTGAGTTTCATTTTGGAACAAAATTTGGCAACATAACAACATGCCAGGGAAGAATTTTTAAACCAAAATAATTCCTTCCAACTTAAATTTAATGGAAATAAAACATGAATCAAAACTATATTCAACCAAAATTGGAAATCAAATAACAAAATCATGAAAAGTTTTCCTGACCATTTTATTTTTCCCCAAATTTTAAGAAAATGGAAACTGATTAAATTTAAACCCCCAAATATGTTATATCAGTTGGATTTTTTTATTTTTTTATTCTCAGGCAGATTTAATGAACAAATTTTAACAATCAAAACAATGAAACAAACAAGAATTCACAAAGAATATTTCATTTTCCATTTTTATTTTTTTTATTAAACAAAACAATAGATCAAATAATCCAACCTAGTTAAGCTTTCCTGGATGAAAGTTTGGGAAGAGCTACCAATTTTCCCAACTATAGAAATCCTTCAACCAAACTGGTTAAGCTTGCTTGGGTAAAAATTTGGAAAGAGCTACCAATTTTCTCAACTGTAGAAATCCTTCAACCAAACTGGAAAAAAACAAATTTTGGAATGCAAAATTTTCCTCCAAAAGTCCTTCTCCAAAAATGTTTTCCAAAAATGCTCTAAAAAAAAAAGCCCCCAAAATATTTTCAAACCTAGGTTAAAATGGAAGAATATTTGACCTAATCTCTCATCTTAGAATTTAAAACACTTTCTTTTAAATAAAATGAAAAATCATTCTTTTCAAACTATTCAAATATTCTAAACTTGTTTTTCTAATTAGAAAAATCAAAATGTTTTCTCTTCCTCATTTAATTTCTAATTTTCTCAATATTACAAAACTAACATTTATATTTCAAAATATTAATGAGGGTAAAATATTTTTAATTAAAATAAAATCCCAAAATCAATCTTTCACACACACACACACACACACACAATATATATATATATATATATATATATATATATATATATATATATATATATATATATATATATATATATATATATATATATATATATTAAACTTGTTTTTCTAATTAAAATTGATTTTCTTAAATAATTGAAATTAACCTTTCTATTCCAAAATGCAAAAGAGATTAAATTATTTCTATTTCGAATACATTTAAATCTTTCCTTTCAAAATGCATAAACTGAATAAATTCATTATTTAAAATTAACCATTAAATTGAACTTGCTACAAACATGAATAGAGCAATTTTTAATTAATGATTAATCACATAAATGAAACCTATTTAATTTAATTCCTTAATTAAAATGCGTAAGAACACATTAAATAAAATTTAATACTTAGGATTAAATACTCAATTTTACCAAAGGCAAAGCACGCAACCCAAGAAAGACAACTAGATACATGACCCGCAAGCCCAAACAAAAAGGAAAACCAACGGATGACTAACGATGCTCACTTGAGCATGACCAGGGTAAAATGAGTGATTTACGACCACCTAATCCAAACTCTAAGGACCAAAGAGGTATACTCAACCCTGCGAATCCAGGTGAAGACGAACCTCGCACCTAGGTGGTACTGTACCTGCAATCTCCTGCAACAATGAGTCACACAAACATAGAGATATATTTAATGAAAGTGTTAGCCCAAGATTAATAACATGAATCAGGAGAACAAATAAACTTACATAAAAATCGATGTGAAAGCACATTAACAGGTACGCACAATTATCATAATATCTTACTACAACATTACATAATGGTAAATCAACCACCCAAGAATGCCACATTACATTATCTTGATTCTTTCTAACTTCCTTCTGAAGAGTATCCTTGGAAGGACTAGCTTTCCTATCATCCTTTATTATATCTTTTGGGTTACTAGGAAGTCCACTTCCTCCTTCCGCTCTACCCTCCTCATTTTTGTTCATCTTCTCTTTCTAGATCTATTTAACAAGATTGTTATGCTTCTGAGAATTCTTGCAGTTACTTGGGCAAGCCTTTGCCCAATGTCCAACTTTCTTACAAGAGAAACACACAAAGGGGAGGGACTCAAACTCTATGGCTTGTTCCCACTTCCCTAGTTTGGAATTTATTTCAATAGAGCTAGGAAGGTCCATATTCTATGAGATATTAACACATATCCTCACAAACACCAGCCTCTTTCATGTTACTGTCATAGAATCTATAGCCACAAGCTCCCCGAAGGAGTTAGCAATGCCTGAGAAAACATCCTCTAGCCAGAATTCAAGCGGCAAACTAGGCAACTGCACCCAGACCGGAGTAGATTCAGAAAAGGAGTCATTGAGCTCCATATTTGGAGACCATTTTCTTAAGGATAAAAAAGATTTCCCAAACATCTAGGGTCCTCCACTCAGGGCCATTTTCAAATCTTCCCCACAAGAGAAAGAAAAGACAAAGAAACTCCTTAATAGGGCTGAGACATCAACCTGTCCTTTCAGCCTCCATTTTTTCTTAACAAATTTTCCCACTAGAAAAAAAGCCATTAGAGAAATACTATGGTCTATATCCACATCTGTTATTGCAATAGCTAGCCTGCCTATTTTTCTATCAGAAATATCTTCCACAAAGGGAAAGGATGATTTACTAGTGGGTTTGTTTGCAAAAAGACTATTCCAGGGTTTGAGAGCCTTCACCTCTGTCATCTTTTCCAAATCAGTGTTCAAGATCTTGGGACCCAACGTTGAAGAATCTTCATTATTTTTAAGGACAAGCGGAGTGTCCCGATGCCATGGGTCCCCATCCTTTCGACCATCCTCATCATCCACTATAGATCCCAAAGAGACAAGTTATCCTTGAACTACAGAGGAAGCAGAACCAGAAGAGCCATCCACGATGTTCCCTCCATTCGCAGGATTCAAATTTCCCCCCAGCTACATTATTCCCTCCATTCTAATTTATCTTAGTTGACGTGCATATTTTTTGTAGTTTTAAATGATCAACAAAGATATGAAGAACATATGTTTCCCTTTCCTAGTGATCTTAACCAAACAACAATAATGGATGCAATGCAAACTAGAGATGGTAAGAAAATTGAAAATTAAATGTCAATCAAATTTTGGATCTTTAACTTGTAAATTAATTTTATTTAAGTTGACATGTTAAATATGCATGTTATTGCAGCTTTAAATGATCAAGAAGAAAATGATGAATTGAACTTCAATCAATAATGAGTCTTTTACTTGCAAAAACATTATGAATTGAACTTCAATCAATAATGATTCTTTTACTTGTAAATTAATTTAATAACTTGCTCATTATATGTGCAGGTATTGATGATACTATAATGGAGGATCGTGGTCAATATTTTCGTGGATAACCATTATAGTGTATGATACTTTACTGTAATGGATTATTTATTGAGTGTGTAACTCTATTTAGAAATTGGATCTCGGATGGAGTGGTTTGTTTTTTCAAGATAGAGACATTATTTGCATACTATATTTTTGAGTTGGACTACTATTGTGTATGTGAGAAATTGGCTAAATCCATTATGAATTTTATTCATTTAATGCCATCAGCATGCAATTTTCTTTGGGTCATGTTATTTTTACATGATACTTCAAATATTTTTTGATATTTAACATGTCATGTGTTGTGTAAATTTTTAATGATTTTGAGGTGTACACCAAAGAAATTGTCACTTGATTAAGAATGCAAAACTATAAACATTCACCAAAACTAATAGAGACATGAAACACTATATAGGTGTCTAGTAGGATTTTGATTTATTTGACTAGTACTTGTCCATACATATGTTATCCAAATAGAATCTTGTCCCAATTTAAAACTCATTCAAACTAATAATTGATTAACTATGAAGTGGGTTCTATTTAAATCTTCAAGGAACATAGAACTTCATATTGAAATATTCAAAGAATGAAGACTTCAAATATGCTACTTTTTCATTTAAGGAACTCCATCTCCATTTTAGAAAAGAAAAGGCATCATTAAAATGAGATTATTGTTTATTTTATTCTATCTAATTAACAAGCATGAGTATTTGGTTCTATTCTTTATAAGTAGGGCAAGATGTATAATTCACTTATATCACAGTCCAAAAATAAGTTGTTCAGAGCTTGATCTGGTATAACTAAGTTATCAATGATAAACATCAGTACAATAATAAATGAGAGAAAAAAATGGTTAACTTATTCATGTATGAAACATCAATTTAATTTTATGAATAATACCACTTTTATTGTATAAAATTATTTTATTTTATTTTGTTTGATTAAAAAAGAAACATGTTGAATTAATATATTTATTTTGATAATATTTTTATTTAAATCAACATGCAACCTCCACTGGAATGTTATCCAAGGTAGCTTGCCTTCAAGTGAACCAGACAGGATATGTAATGTCAACTGCCCAATCTTATTCATTCTTTTTCTCAACTAAAATAATTTATATAAATTAAAACATTAAAGCCTTCAGATATTTCCAATCGAATGCGATTAGCAGATGTGAAGCTTTGCCAACATCTCCCAGCCTGTGCGAAAATGGGAGCTTTGGAATAGGGTTTAGACATTATGAATAAACAATTTTGTCTGGTGGTGTAGACATGTATGCAAAATGTATAGGTTTAGACAATGCACGTGAACCGTTTCACAAAATACCTCAAAGACATGCTCTCATGGAACAGCCTGGATATAGGATAGGAAGAAAACGGATTTGCTAAAATAGCTTTAGAAACTTTCAATAAAATGCGATTGGCAGGTGTAAAGTTTGGACGCCAAAATTAGTAGCATTTGATCTACTATTGGCATTACCCATGACTAAATTTAGGATTAACTCAGCAAGCTTTAGACAAAGCTAAACCAAAATTTTTCAATTGTTAGTTTTTTAGATCAATAGAGTCATTTCATAAAACTTAGAGTAAAACATATAGCATAAATTAATATTTATGGATTTATATTTAATTGGTGATTCATTTTGTCTAAATTTTTGTAGCTCAGCTTTGGATGTTATATGTCATCACAAAAAAATACTTGTCTACTATTTTTAGAAAGAATAAGTTCCACAAATATAAACTAAAAAATACACATTTGAATGTGAATTGCATGTGCAATTATCTTTCTCCAATTTTTTTTTTAATTTTATTTTTTTAAATTAGTAAAAATAGAAACAAATAAAAGCAATCAAATTATATAAGTATGATTAAAAATGCCAACAAAAAAGATACAAGCAAGTGGCTATTAATGAGTGATGTATAATAAAACAGATGACCCAACTAACCTATTGAATTCTTATTAAAAAACCCCACTATTTAGATTGAACCTAAAATTTTTAAGAAGCTAATTAATAAATGGTCAATAATAGTGTGGCTATGTAGTAAGGATTGGCCCAAAGGAAGAGAAGGGTTACAGTAAAGGGAGATTTGAGAAGCTATAGAGTTTGAAAACTGAGAATGTGAAGATAGAGAGGAAAATAATGTAAAGAGAGGGAGGCCTTTGAAAGGTCACGTAATCACATATTTTTTGTGTCCATGAGATTGATTTGGAAATAAACTATTTTTTTTTTTAGTCTACAATTAACAATTGAATGGAAATAGAGAATCTTTATTTTATGTCGCGTGTTTTTGAATTTCTAAGTTGGTAGGCAGAGTGGGAGAACCCTCCCTTGCATCAATAAAGTTTATAACCATAAAAAAAATATAAACTACTTGCAAAGAGAAATCTATTGGGAAAATGTAGGTCATGTATTTAGTGTGGCTAATGCTATGTAATGTCCCTTATTAGGAGTAAGCATGTTTCCTATAATTAAACATACATTATCATCACTTATCATGCCTTCATTTAGATTATTAAAACTAGAGAACAAATAATTTTTCATAATACAATCAAGAATTATTATATTTAGACCCCATCCTTACTTCTTTCCTAACCTTGAAGAAGGAAGAGGATTTGTTGGCATAGGGTGCTTGGAAACCGGACTACAAGTAGGCTCCCTCAAGGTTTCAAGACTTCATCCATAACCCATCTTGGCCTTACCTATCTTGCAAGGATTTACTTCGCCTCTCGCCTACACACACCAACCTATCCTCTTGAAGAAAATAGTGAATGATTAAAGAACATACCATTAATATAATAATATTTCAATCATATATACATAAATACGATTAAGTATAAATCTGATCTCCCTATTATTAACAAATGCAAATCTTATGGACAATACTTCAAGTTAAACATATTGATACTTGAATAAATATAATAATTTATATTATAGCTATATATATTTGCTCATTATTCCTAATAGAATGCAAACATTGCATATCATAAATGCAAATAAGCATGTGATCATAAGTAAGAAATGATATACCAATATGATAGTTATGATAATGATAGTGTTTAAATTTGTTTTCTTCTTTGTTGCGAACATAACACCTTTTTCACTAATCTCCTTTAATGCTTGACAGTAGTTGTAATTATAAACAAAAGGTATATTTAACTGAGTTCCTTTCTATGATTCCCTCTTTTTAAATGCATAGCCATTATATATCCTTGAAGTAGATATGTAGAGTCATCCTCAGTTGCAAAGGAGGTCATGTTTCATATGGTGGTGTCTCTTTCTTACTAGTTGTTGTCCCTTCAAGTCTTCCATTAAATTGTTAATTATCAATCTAAATATATCAATTTCATAAACATTCCTCCTTACTCAATTTCATTCCATGATTATTTTCAATATGGTGATCATTGCTTTTGCTAAATGAAATTGTTTCTTTATTAATACCCTAATCATAACCTCATGACATCATTCACTAAGTCAATGTTTAGAAAATTAATGTTTGTTTCTTCCTAATACCATTTATCCTATGATCTTTCATTTGTCTATTTCAATCTTACTAATCTTAATTTCTATTGTAATCATATTAGATCATTGTTACAATGAGATTATTTCTTGTAGCACTTGCTGATATAATTATATGAGGTCAAGCTTGTTTTTTTTGAATTAGTTCCTTAATCATGTGTATGCATCTCATCTTATCATTGAGTATATATCACTCTAGCTATAGGTTTTGAATCAAATGCTTAATATGTGATGGAGTGTAATCAATATTTTTTTTTTTTTGCTAACTTGTGTAACACAGGGTATAAAAAAATCATGAAATATTAAAATTAAGATAATTTTCTAAATCTATTTATTTACTCTTGATATGAAAATGAATATTGTTATGATATTCATCATGGCCTGGTCTAGGTCATGATAGTCAACCCTTCCCAAAGTTTTCTTGTTTTCAAGCAAATTTTAGTTTTCATTGAATCCAAAATAACCTTTAGTTTTTATGGTGCTATTAGATTTTGCTGCACGAATCCAATATTACCCTAGTTACAATTTTGAACCAAACTTGTAACCTAGCATTGAGAGTTGGAAAGGTTTGTGAGTTTCACCCATGCACTATTGTAAGGAGATGATTAGGTTGTTGTATTATATAGATTAGGATCAAATTGTATTAGGAACCTTGTTCTATCTATAGTTTAGTTTACCATTAGTTGTAAAAATGACATATATCTACCATTAGTTGTTAGATTACTAATTTTAGTCATCTTTCCATTACCACATTACAAAATAATTTATTTAATTAAATGTTGTAATTTCTCTCTTATCAAAACTATTTAAATTAAATTTTATCATATTAAATAATTACTTAAAATGACATTTCATAAAATAATTATTATAATATATTCATCTTAAATTATGGTATTTAAAAATTAACATATATGTGATTAAAAAAAGTAAATGTCAGTGTTGAGCAAGTTGTGGGCTTGGGGTGTAATTATTTATCTACATCTCTACCTCTATTTTTCATTTCCTGCTCTATCCATAGACATGCCTCCCTCTCTCTCCCTCTTCCTAAACTGTTATATCTATATCACATTGTATCTATAGCTCCATCTCTCCATATTTCTTTTTCCATCTCTCCATCTATTTCTGTCTTCTTATATTTATATCTCTCTACCCCTATTTCCTTATCTTTATCATTTTATCTCTCACCCTCTCTATCTACATATTTATCTCTTCCATATTTATCCCTCTTTAGATCTATCAACATACTTATTTCTTCAAACTCTATCCATCTTTCTTTGGACTCTCTCTTTCCTCTTCACAACCATTTCCTTCTCCATCTACATCTTTATCTCTACATTTATCCCATGATCCATCTCCTTACCCCTCTTTCTATCTATCTCTTTCTCCTTACTGACCTTATATATTGCACAAATATATGCAAAAAATAGACCATTTTCTTTTTCTATTTGACCTTACACACCTATTCGACATACCCATTGTACACCAAGATGCAATTACTAGTTTATATTGTTTACGCCGAAGGCATATCCTTTATTTGAATTGGACAAAACTAAGAAGGACGAAATGAAATCTGTCATACGTAGTCTTATCCTCACCATCCAATCTTCGGTCATCAGTTGTATTTGAATCAAAATTGAGTTGTCAATGGTGTTGTTGTCGTTTCATCTGCGGTCACCATTGTGACTACAGTCTAGTCAAGAAACCTTCGCACTTGATAGCTAACTAGGCCAGCCAGTTAAATACAATATTGTATAACTTTTACTTTATGTTTGGAAGATAAACTGGTCGATTGGGAAATATTTTTATGAAACACCGATGATATTATCCCTTTCAGTCTACACACTCCTTACAGCTTTACCAGGTCAAGTTTGAGCTTTGACTTTGTTTTGTGGGCCTTGTAGCATAGGAAAATTAACATTTCCTCTTTTGTTTCAGATTTATTTAACTAGAAAAGATTTTCATTTTTTAAATATTATTTTTTATTTTTTATTTATTTTTCAATAGATTTATTAAATTTTGTATTTTTTAAGTTGAGATTATTGTATAATAATTATATGTTGATTTTTTAAATTTATATAATCTTATTAATATTAGAAATTTTAAAATAAAAATTAAAAAATAACTTTTATTTAATTATTAATTAATTTAATAAATTTATTATTTATTTATATTTTTAAAAATTATTAACTTTATTTTTAATATTTAGATTTTTATATTTAGTTTATTTTATATTAATTTTTATTTATATTTTAACTTTGAAATTTATTTTAATTATTTGTCTTAATATGCAATTATAAATAATAATTAAAAAATAAATAAATAAATTTAATTTACAATTATTTATCCTCTAAAAAAATATTATTCATATTAACACTTTAACACAATGATAAATAATATACTAAACACCCATTTTTACTATGAAAAAAATATTTGTAAACATGAATTATGTTTTGATTTTTTATTTACATGAATACAATAATTATTTGTTTTATTAAAATTTCAATTATTCTAGAATAATTATATTTTGATTTTTCAGTTTCAATTATATTATATTGTTAATATTTTGATTATTAAATTTTAAAAAATAGTAGTACTTTTTTAATTATTTATTAACACAATAAGTTTATTATTCATCATTAACTTTTTTAAATTATTAAATTTTTAATATAGGTATTTTTTATGTATTTTGTTTTTGTATTTATTTTATTTTATTTTAATTTTTAATTTAGATTTAATGTATTTTTATGAAATTACAAATAATAATTAAAAGTTAATAGAGTTAATTTTTTTTATAGTTATTTCTCATTAAAATTTTAGTTATTGTGGAATAATTATATTTTCAAGTTTCTAAATTTTAATTTATATAATAGCATAAATTTTAAACTTAAAATTTAAATGAGAGAGAGAGAGAGAGAGAGAGAGAGAGAGAGAGAGAGAGAGACTTTTGATTAGTCATTATCTCTTCTCTCTCTCTCCCTCCTTTTTCCTCCCCCCACTCTCCCTCTTTCTCCGCATTTCTATCTTCTTCTCTATCTCCCCTTATGTCTATCTCCTTATATACTCTCTACATCTCTCTCTTCCTCTTTCTATCCCTACCTCTCCCTATCTCTTTACTGCTATCCTCTCTCTACTTATTTCCTCCCATCCCTCACTCTCTTTATCTCTATTTCTATATCTCTCACTGTCTCACACACACTCTATGTTTCTCCCTGCCTATCTCTATATCTCTCTCACTCTCACACACTCTCCTTAACACCTCCTTTACCTCTCACTTTTGATTTCTCTATCTCTATATTGTCATCTCCCCCTCCCTCCATTTCTAATACTCTCTCTCTATGTATTCATCTCTATACCTCTCTCTATCTATATTTCTCCATCTACCTCTCCCTCTCTCCTTCCATCTCTCCCTCTCTAGATATATTTATCTCTCTCTTACCCTATAGCTCCCCCTCTCTCTACTTCTCTCTATATATCGCACTACCTACCTCTATCATTATATTTTCTCTCATCTCTAGCTCTCTCTTCTTCTCTATATATTTCTCTCTTCCATCTCTGTCCATCCCTTTCCCCTCTCTTTATCTCTCCCTTTCCTTCTCTTCATATCCCTATTCTTTTTCTCCACCTCCATCTTGTCTTCCTCTCTATCTCTATCTCCTTGCCCCTCTCTCCCTCCTCTATCTTTCCCTATTTATTCCCTCTGACTCCTCTCTCTCCCTCTCCCGCTATTACAAACATGACATGAGCTTATCAATAATGGAGCCTCATTATCTTCCTAATTTAGAGGTTTTGTTTCAGTCCTGATCGTATACCTTAAAGTAGATGCATAGTTGATTTAAAGCTATCAATTCTCCATAGACACCTTTGTTGCGTGAACAATATTGTTTGCTAAATGGTCTACCAATTGACCTCATGTATTGCAAAAAATGCTTGAAAAAAATAGACCAAGAAGAAACCTAATTAACCTTCCCACCTCTTCGATAATTGCTAGTTTTAAGTTTTACTGGTTTAACTTCTTTTAAAATTTTATTTTTATTGTTTATGTTTTTTTATATTTTATTTATTTTTTATTTTTAATGTTTTATTTTAATAATAAGTTATATATTTAAAATTTTCATTTATTTTAATATAATTGTATTATAATATATAATTATGTGATTTTAACATATATGTTAATTTTAATAGTATTATTTTTTAACTTTTTAGAATACATTAGGTAAATAATAGTTTAATTTTTTATTTATATATTTATTTTTTTAATAATAAATTTATTTTAAAAATAAAAGTTAAAAAGTATAAGTTAAAAAGTTGTAATTAAGTAAAAATATGTGTAACTAATATAAAAATTTAACACATATTAAAAAAATTATTAATATAACTTAAAAATAAAAGTAAAATATAGTTAAAAAGAAGCTTTAAAAAATATAAAAAATATGCATAACTTAGTTAAATATTTACGTAGTTCTTTTTATTTTTATTTTTAGTAGTTTTTTTGATATTTTTTAACTTCAATATGTGCAACTTAGTTACTTAAATATTTTTAACTAAGTAACTTGGAGGTTTGGGCCTTAAGGATCTTAAACTGCAATGAATCTCCCTTGCCGCCAAATGGATATTTCATGCACTAGATGGGCAAGAACCTTGGAAAATTCTTATCAGAAACAACATTCAAAATGGATTCCCAAAGGCTGCCAAATCATGGAAAGTCCTCCCACTCAGTGATCTACTTGCTGGAAGTTTCTCGGTGTCTGTCCAAGGCACCTGGGTCTTTAAGTCCATCTGGAAAGCTTGGGAGCATGTGCGTAGACTTATCTGCAACTCTAGCATTGATTGTGACAATACTATACATGGTGAAAGGTCGATTTGGTGGAACCTCCACCACAACTCTAAGCCACTGGCCTTAACCCAAGGCTGTTCTACTAGATTCTGGCATAATAAGGGGATCAAGTATCTTATGGATATCCTAGAAAATGACAACCTCATCACCTGGGAGGAACTCAGTAGTAAATTTAATCTCCCTGCTTCGCATAAGCGGACCTACAATATGATTAGGAATGCCTGTAAGACCCTCAATCTCCCTAAAAAAACTCATGTTGACACCCACAGGTACCTCTCATTCCTTTGGAAGGATGGTTCCCCCCTCCCTAAAATTAAATCCAAAGCTATCTACAACCTGCTTAACCAGGACACCTCTGTGATCGAACATGTCAACACCCTATGGAATGTCTACCACAGCCCTACCGCTTGGTATTAAACCTTTGAGAACCTTTGGAAATCTCCCATCCCCCCTAAGATCAAGTGTTTCAAATGGCAACTCTTACTGGATAGATTGCCTATTAGGAATAATCTAGCTGCATATGATCTCTGTTCTGTATGCAATAAACCTGAATCCACTTGGCACATCTTCCTTGACTGCCCTTTTGCTAGGGAGATCTGGTTAATGTTTGGAATATCCATTACTAAGCATGTCTTTACTTATGATATAGTTACTAGTTTCGTCCATAATCTTAAAAAGGATGCTAACTTAATTTGGCAAATTTTGTCCTCTTTTATCCTTTGGTTTATTTGGAAACTCGGAAATGAGGAGAAGTTCCAAGGTAATGCTAGGGAACTTACTGGTTTTTTAAAAAAACTAACACATTATAAAATTGTTGTACAAGTTTGCTTCCTAATGAATGTTGAACGAAACAAACTCTTACGGTTCCTCAAAGAAGGTTGAGCCACCATGTTTATATACGAGATGCAAGATGGTTATGAATGGGCAAGGATCGTAGAAAATCAAACTACCTTCGAGAGTGTAGTTAAGAAACCGATTAAAGAACTCCAAGATACCAGAGCTCCGCCCTTCAATAGGGTTGACATGTGCATACAAATCATGGAAAGGAAGAAGGTGGTCTGGATGGAAGGACCACAGGGGTGGACCACATGGCTGGAAGACCAGGATGAAATCCTCCTCTAGTTCCTTATGGTAGCAAGCACAACTTTATTTTGGAGCTTTCTTTTAGTGCATTGTATATGACACTCGTCTGGTACTTTTTGGTTTCACTATTGAGGACCTGCTTCCCTCTCTCAATTTATAATATAAAAAAAATAAATAGAAATTAAAAACAAACATATAACTTATTATTAAAAAATCTAAATATATAATCAACTATTAATTTATTATATTACTAATTGTAACTTTTAAATATATATATATAATAAATTAAAAACATATTAAAATAAATAGAGACGGCAGGACAGTACAAATTTTGGGGACGGAGGTTCTGACGGGACAGTTTGATTGGACGGTGGCATCATGGCATGAGGACATGACCATTGTTCTATTATGTCACCACAATAGCTAGTCGTAGGGTGCTTTCCCAATGTCGTGTATGGAGGTAGCGTGAAGGAGAAAAAGGAAGAGGGAGTCAATTTAAGCATTTTATGGGGATTTACGAGTCCACGTTTTTCTTCATGCATTTTTCTAGGAAGGGGTTTTGGATATACCGGGGGGGAATTCTCTAGTACGCACTTTTTGACAGGGATTTCTATGCTTCCAAATATTGTGTACATGTCTACCAGAGCAGTCTCAACTACAATGTCCCCAAGATACGATTTTTGGCATAGGCAGGAAGGCTGAGACGATATGATCGTGGATTTTAACTGTACACTAGCCAAATGCATTTGCATGGAAGTCTCTGAAGCCTTTTAAACCGCTCCCATATTTTGCATAACATGCAATCATTGCAGTCCATGAGACTGCATTTGTTTGAGGCATTCTGTCAAACAGTTCACATGCCTTGTCTATGTTTCCGCATTTTGCATACAAGTCTACCAGACCGCTTCCAACTATAATGTCTGGCCAAAAAAAACACCTGTTCCATTATACGTTGATGGATTTCCATACCCTGTTCCAAAGTTTCCATTTTGGAACAGAAGAGATGATGCTAGCATAGGTTGTGGAATCCGGTTTTACACCTGCCAATTGCATTCGCTTGAAATCTTCTAAAGCCTTTTCAAAAAAATTATTTTGTGCGGATCCGGCAACCATTGCAGTCAACAAGACCCCGTTGTTAAAGCTCTCTAATTTGGATGCAATGTGGCAGATAATAAAGGATGCAATAGATAGCGCTGGGTACTTATGAGACCATCTAGTTGTTACTTTAGATTTAAAGGGAAAGTTTCGAAGGATTTTACAACGAATTAAATGGAGGTTACTAAGAAATTGGGGATATATTTCAGGAGACGACTTTCCTCCAGGGGTATCGGCTTAACAGATCACATTGCCCTGCCTATATGCTTCCACGTTTTGCATGCATGTCTGCCAGGACGTAGGAATGGTGTTGGCAAGGGTTGTTGAATCTGGTTTTATACATGCCAATCACATTTTCTTGAAAGATTCTAAAGCCTTTTTAACAAACCCATTCTAAGCTTATCTTGCAATCATAACGTTTCATGAGGTGACAACAGCTATGAGTTTTAGGGGTGGGTACGTTGAGAGTGTCGTCTGGTGTTGGTGTAGCATTTAGGTCCATATTCGAAGATTTCAAACAAAAGAGGACTTTGGAGCCGTCATCAGGGGACCCCTTCAAATTTATGAGGTAAGCTTTGTCTAGAAAACCTTATTCTCTGTCAATATCACAAGCTACTCATGTATAAGTAGAAAAATTAAATTTAGAAAAAACAAAAACCTTATTCTCTGTCAATATCACAAGCTACTCATGTATAAGTAGAAAAATTAAATTTAGAAAAAACAAAAAAAAAAAGCTTTTAAGAAAATCGATTTATTAGTACCTATTCTGGTTATTAATGGAAAGTGTGTTTATTACAACATTGGATCATATGGGTTCTGGCCTATAATTTATCAACATAACAAGACTAAATATTGTGTACTACTAGTTGGACATGACTGGAAGAATGTTTGAAATGGTAATGGTTGGAAAACAAATTATGTAGTGTGGCGTTAGACTAAATGTGTGGGTGAAAGTAATTAATTCCCTATTTGTCTGAAAAGTATATAATGGGCTCTAAGAATTGAGAAGCATATCACACTGCCATATATCTTGACATTGGTTAGTGCTGCTTGATTTCTCGCAACCATTAAATATCAGCTTGATCATAGACACAGTTGCCTAAGCACCCTCGTGTTGTTATGTCAGTGGCACTATTGCTATAGAACCTTCCACACTACTGGTTAAAATTTTATTATCTACTGAAAATTGAAACCACAATTATTATGATCTCAAACAATGTTGATTTTGTATTTTGGGCAATTAATTCTTATTAAATCCTGACACATTATCATTCTTTGTTTTTATTATAATAAGCTTTTCTTCTAAGTTTTAGATCCTTAATAATTCTCATTCTTCTCAAGGTTCCTAAGTAGTAGATTTGTAATGTCATATGTTGATTTATTATGATGATTTTAGTACCATTGCTTCCAACTGGATGATTGAAATGATGTCAAATTTAGGTTATTATATTAATCTTGTTTTGATTATCAACATTATTGTATGATGCCATGATGCAAATTGAGTGGGGTATTCATTAGCGGGTAACTAGTATTGATTAATGATCATGTTTTATATATATGAGCATAATCATGTACTTTATATCACTTGAAAATTGTATGATTTAAGAGTCATTCTTATCATGAGAGTTGTAAGAATCAAAATTGTGTTTAGAACTCTTGGGAGATCACATAAGTGTGGTAGAGATAATCCATTGATGAGGCATATAGACTGGTTTTTACTTTTTCACTATTTTACAATGGACATTGATTTATGGGATATGCATGGACCTTTTGTTTTAGCTAGGTCATCATCTATGTTTCACCTAAGTGGGTGGCAGCCAATGAGAAAATAAATAAAAAATAAATAAAAATTAGTGTTGTGTGATGCTCAATTGGTTAAATTATGGTTATGACACAAATGAAATAATATCATTAATGCATATTGAACTCTAACTTGAAACAAAATTAAACACTAAACTATAAATCAAATCCAAACTCGTAAGCTAATTATATACTTAATTGAACCCTAACCTTAAACCATTATAATTAAATAATTAAATATTAATATTTGATATTTAAATAGCTATTAAAAATAACAAATTTTAAACAAAATTGAACTTTAAACCTAAATATATTTAAATAATAAACCAAATCAAACCCTCAACCTAACACTAAACGAATCAAACCCAATCACAAAACCAAATCAAAGAGTAACATTAACACCACATTGAACTCTAACTTGAAGAAAAATTAAATACTAAACTAAATTGAACCCTAACCTTAACTAAATCAAATCATACCCTCCCTAAAATAGATCATCTCCTAACTCTTACAAGAAACCTAATAAAAATTAACTTGAAACAAAATTAAACTAACCCAAAGCAAAGCCTAACCTAAAATTAAATCAATACACTAACTCTTACAATAAACCTAATCAAATTGTAACTCTAAACCAAATAAAACCCTAACCCTAATAGTAAATCAAAATGAACCCTAATCTTTCTTGAAATAGGGCTATTACTTTAATCATTGAATCTAGAATTGAAATTATAAAATAATATATATTTTGAAATAAATTAATCCCATGTCTTTCAATTCATGTTGAGATTGCTACTAACTTATATATATTTAATAATATATATAAATTAAGTTGGGAGGAATCCTTCTTGAGGCTCCTATTGCACTTGGATACCTCATGGCTTAATCTACATATATTATTAAATATATATAAGCTAGTTTAATTTGTTATAAATTATAAGACCAATTTAGATTCAAAAATTAGTTTTAAACAAGATTTGTGAAAAAACATCTTAGAATAAAATATATACTTCTATTATGATTGTAAATATAAATTACTTGTTGTATACAATAAGCATTGATTTTTATTTTTCATGTTTGAAAAATGTAAATAGAAAACTAAATAAATATAAAGTATTAAAATATATTTTTGTTACAATTCTAAATTTATTTTCATTTTTGATGTGTAAATATTTTAAATAGAAAATTAAATAAATATAAAATACTAGTTCATATTTAAAGATTTTAAATAGGAAGTAAATGTATTTCTTAAATGATTTAAATGCAAGAAATTAAATTTATTTATGAGAATTTAAATTAAATATATTTATCTTTATTCAATATGTTGGAAGACCTACTGTTTGTTTGGAGTGGATCCCTAGTTCAACCTCTTTCATCGATGGACAATCTAAGAGGAATAAGCATAGTTTGTCACTACACAAATGTTCTAATAATAAGTGCCACTACTCAAGCTCTAGCTAGAACACTTTCTACGTACCTTTTCCTCCGATGCCCATAGTCTACTAACAAGAGATCTGGATGGTGCAATCTCTCCTAATAAGTCCTTTTCCAATTGTATGTATCTCTCTATTTAATTTATGAGTTTTAAAAGTAATGCACGAGTAGTAACAAAAGTGGCATCCTTTCATAAGAGTTTCCTTTAATAATTATTTAATAATCCATTATTCGTCTCCATTTTTTAAGGGATTTTAATAACTTTTCTTTAATAATCTTTCATAGTTTCCTTTACTTTTATCTCCTTTTTAATTCTAAATAATATTTCATAACTTCATCCTCTCTTAAAGAAAAAGTCACATAACAATAATGAATCATGAATATTGAAGATTTCATAAATTTCAAATGTTAGATAGTATATGTTGAATGTTAAACATTTATCCCTAAATCATATACCGTAGACATTGAGCCTTGAGCCATAATACCAAAATTGTAATTAGTGAGTAATGAGCCTAAGGTTGTGAAGCCAAATATTCAATGCCAAATTTGGATAATAATCCCTAAATATTAAATGATGATTGATAAAGTTTCAATTAAGAAATTAAACCCTAAACCTTGAAAGCTAAATTATATACCATAGTAAACTATAAATCTTAATGTTTAACCCTAGATCCTATACCTTAAGCGTTGAGCCTTGTAAGGAAATAATTGAATCTCAATGGTAAATGAGAAGGATATACATAGAGATGGAGATGGAAAGGTATTGGAAAAGATAGAGATGGAGAGGTATTGGAAGAGATAGAGGGAGAGATGCATATATAAAGATAGATAA
Organism: Cryptomeria japonica; assembly: GCF_030272615.1. Lineage (NCBI taxonomy): Eukaryota > Viridiplantae > Streptophyta > Pinopsida > Cupressales > Cupressaceae > Cryptomeria > Cryptomeria japonica. The sequence goes on along the minus strand of NC_081410.1, from coordinate 449,227,602 downwards.
GGATACCTAGAGGGAAAGATACAGAGATAAAGATGGAAGGAGAGAGAGAAAGAGAGAGAGAGAGAGAGAGAGAGAGAGAGAGAGAGAGAGAGAGAGAGAGAGAGGGGGGGGGTTCTATTTTGGAAGAATAAACTTACATTAGTAGTAATAAATAAATCAAAGAAATACAAAACATTATCAAAACACAAACCTAAGGAATGCATAATATGCTAAAAATTTATAAAACTTTCATGTTATTATACCAATTAAATATAATGAACTATGTGTGTTGGCCCTACTCTTTATAGCATTAATTATCATTGGTTTATCATCAAATATATGAACTCTCCATAAATTATTATTGTCATGCTAAAAATGTGGTATATAAGAGGCATACACATATAATGAGACAATATAATGTAATTGAAAAGCTTAATTTCAAAACTAAATCAAAGATGCAAACCATAAGGCTTCCTTGAAATGTCCCATTTTCCTCTATTCTTGAGGACCTTGAAGGTGTTGGATTGATGGGCTCTCAGAGGAGCAATGACCTCCAAAGTGACAACTCAAAAGTTGAGTAGCTATTTGATCATGATTGACTATGGAGATGATATGAAATGCATGATTTAAGAAACTAGATTAACATGCTATGATTAATCCAAAATCTAATTACTAGATAATTGAAAATGCAAATTGCCTATAGTAATGATGCCTAAATTGATATGAGATGGGATCCTTATTGCTTGAAAATGAGGGGTATTTATAGGATTTCCAAGGCCAAAGCTGAGGTGGCACGAATCGACGGTCCAGATCTGATCTGAAGATATCAAGGGCCAAGATTGAGGAAGTTGGAGGAGGTTGGAGGAAGGGACACTTGTCATCTCTGTGGTGACAAGTGTCAAGGAGCCTTGCTCATGAGAGGGCAAGAGTCCAAGGGAGGAGACATGTGGCAAAAGTGCCATGTGTCTCAAGAAGAGAATATCCACACCATGGGAGGTTAGGATAAGGAGGTTACGATGTGCAAGATAGGATAGGGTTAGTTAGACCCAAGATTAGATTGAATGCGTTAAGTTAGGGAATGGTTAGGTTAGGTGGTTAAAGGTAGGATCCATGTGCTCATTTGAATTTAGAAATTCAAATAATTGGAAAATGGTAATTAATCTCAACAAACTTGAGTTTGTTAATCTTCATTAGGGATTAGAAGAATTGATTAATATGGGGAGACATTAATTAATTTAGAATTAATTAATCAAAGGGTGATGTGAGATGAACTATATAAACAAATCGTTTAGATTTATTTACTAGTAGATGAATAGAGAAATTCATTAAATTGCTTGTGAATTCCATTAATTGAGAAGGGGAATTAATCAAATTACTGTGTATTTAATTAAATATCTTCAGACCATTTTTTAGGTGTATACATTTTGCCCCTCTTTGAAGCGATGTGTGACGACACTTTGGTTCAAAGAAAACTTGATTGATGATGTTGTTGATTCGATAGAATGTAGATTTGATCTTGTTTTGATGCAGATTTGGTTTCGATGTGATACTGATTTGATTTGGAGATGATAAATCTCAATATAATGTGGTTTCAATCTTGGAGATGATAAATCTCAATATGATGCGGTTTCGATTTTGGAGATGATAGACCTTGATATGATGTGGTTTCGATCTTGGAGATGATAAATCTTGATATGATGCCCCAGACTCTGATTGATAAAAATTGATGCGAGGATGCCCCCACGGAAGATGAATCGGATAATTTTTTAATGTTTTTGAATTTTTCATGATTTTTTGATTTTTTTTGAAATTTTTGAAATCTTTTTAGATTTGTAGATTTTAATGATTTTTTGATTTTTAGAGTCAATCCGATTCATTTCCCGATAAGAAATTTGAAAATACTATCCTGCTAGGTTGATTAATTGATTAGATGATTAACAATAAGTGGAATAAAAATCCCACTTAAATGCCCCATTATGAGTTTAAAAAGGTGAATTCCTTTTTCCACTCCTCATTTGTGCACTACAGTTGTTGGAGAAAAATTGCTCTGGAGGAAGGAAATGGCGATCCCGTACCACCAACATAGGTTCAAGTGAGTTCGGCGATATGAGCGTCCTCCGACATACGGTCCACCGATACGTACTTCGAGAAAACCCAGCTTTGTTGATTATTTAAATAAATTTAGCTGTTTGCATAAAAAATCATTTTTTAGCATTTTCGCCAGATGGGTTGAGAAAAGAATTATATTTTTGAAATGGGTTTTTTGATTAGTGAAATGGGTTTTTCGGATTTTCAAAAATTTTCTAATTAACATTCGAAAAAAAAAAAAAATATTTATGCATTTTTCTTTTTAAAAAAATACATAAAAGAAAATGATATTTTAAATTTTTAAATTTGGGTGGGAAAGGAGGGCGGAGGTGGGGAGGAGGGTTTTGGTGGAGGCGCAGCCCTGGCGGTGCTGCGGGAGGCGGCGACGGCCGCTATCGGCGCCACCGCAGGCACCGCGGGCACCGTCGGCGCCGCGGGAGGCGCTGCGGGCGCTATGGGAGGCGCCTTCGGTGCTACCACTAGCATCGTCGGTGCTACAAGAGGCACCACGGGCGCCATCACTAGCGCCTTCGGCACCACCGCAGGTGCCTTGGGTGCCAACCGGGGGGGAATATTTTTTTATTTTTTTTTCGATATTGATTTTTTGATTTTTTTTTATTTTTGACGATTTTTTGATTTTTGCATTTTGGCATTTTGACGATTTTTGAAGATTTTTCCAACTTGATTTTTGGAAAATGATTCGGCGATGGGGCCCTGATGATTTGATTTGATTTTTTGATTTTTGATAACTTAAGGTTTGATTAGCTATCTAATTGATAAAATTAGATGCTCCTGATTGATAAATTTGATGATCAGTTCTTATTATCTCGATGCACGCGTGAGATGAGATAAGATTGATAATGACCTCATGATAGATGAGCGTCATTGATAGAGGCCCAACGAGATTTGATAAAAATTGCAATTGAGCAAAATAGACTAATAGATTGATTTGATAGATAGATAAATCAAGAAACTGATATGATGAGATGATTTGATTACAGGAGCACTTTACCATTCTTCAGTCTCAGGAGCGTTTCCCAAAGACATGGATGTTGATACCCCACCTTAGCCAGGTGGAGCGAGACCACATTGGTAGGTGTGGTTTGTCTTCCCTTCTTGACATGCCCCGACCTTTGCTAAACCAAGGATTACTGATAGCTTTAGCCGAGCATTGGCATAGTGAGCATAACACATAACATTTGCCAATAGGAGAGATTATAGTGACACCTAAGGACGTCTATCGGATTCTGTGCATCCCTGTGATGGGTGATCTAGTATATTATGATCTCAGCAAGCGGGGTGGGACATAGGCACTTTGTAGAGTGTTTGAAGATGATGAGATAGGTGGGTATGGTATTGTGTGGCAGGAGATGCTAGAGTTAGGATATGCCACATTACCGACTGTGCTTGCCGGATTTATTGGAGGCTTCCTTTGTCCTGATCATAGGTCAAAGGGATTATTTGTTGGATGGGTTGGTCTGCTTGAGCAGATGGTGACAGAGGGGACCTGCTTTGCATGGGGGTCATGTATGTTGGTGCATTTGTATCATGACTTGCACCGAGTTGTGTATTAGGGATTAGCTGCGTTATCAGCTGGGGTGACCGTGCTTCAGATATGGGCCTGGGAGCATCTACCTATCACAGGACCATTAGCTGATAGAGATAGACCTGTAGGTAGACCTTATGCTAAGGGGTATCCAGGTATTATTGTCCAACAAAAGTTGGGCAAATTAGAGTATTGGTGACAGGCCTTGGATGATCTAGATACTATGATGTGGAGACCATACAGGGATTGTGAGATTTGGCCTAAGGATGCAATGGAGATGCCGTATGTATTCATGATGCGATATCAAATTGAGTCGACACCCTATGTCATCGAGCGATTCCTTTGTATGAGGGTGTTGAGATAGTATGGTAGGATATAGGGGATGCCATAGGGTACAACTCATTATGCTCGTCGAAGATTGGATGTGGCTACTTGGGGGCCTTCTATTTCATATGACTAGGCCTATACAGAGTATCGATCATTGGAGCCAGTTGATTGGGATTATCTTCCAGGCGTGATGGATAGTGGGATGACACATGAGCATGCTATGCACTGTACTGTACACAAGTTTCCCAAGCTGACATGTCCGGATGAGCAAGAGCCAGTTTTTGATGAGGATGATGAGAGGCTACGATGCAGAGCTCCTAGACAATGGAGGGATGGTGAGGGGAGAGATGATAGCAGAGATGGGGATGGATATGGAGGAGATGTAGGAGATCATGGTAATGGAAGAGATGATGATGGGGGGGATGATGATGGGGGAGATGGTCGAGCAGTGGTAGTGGAAGCGATAGGCACACCAGGAGCTAGCAGTTCTAGATCTGCTAGAGATGTATACATAGATTGGATAGCCCGGGTGGTCAGATGCAGGAGATCAGGTCCAGGGGATCAGGGGCATCAGGTTCCAGAGCAGGAGGTTCCCCCGGTTGAGCAGGTACCTATGACAATATCTCGGACTGAGCAGCCACAGGCAGAGGCACCTCGACGGATCCTCATTAGGATGTTGTCGCATCAGCAGCAGGCTCAGATTACAGACCTACAGGCTTAGGTTTAGCAGGTAGAGAGTTGATTGGCAGAGAGGGACTCTGAGATGTCCTAGCTAGAGACTCAGATGGCTTCTGTCTTAGTCAAGAGAGACGCAGCTATGGATAGGTGTCGACAGGCCGAGACACAGGTACAGTTGTCAGGAGGGTCTACTTCAGGGAAGAGTGCCTTGAAGATGATGCGCTAGGGGATCTGAGAGGCTGAGTATTACAGGACATTATACTTTACTATTGTTCCTCCTGAGTGGAGGGCTCCAGGATTTTCATAGCTGAGCAGGACATCAGGACAGAGCTAGACTGAGAGTCGAGGAGTGATAGGGCCACTTCAAAGAGCTCCCCTAGGTGGGGACTCAAGTATAGAGGTACTAGCTGGTGCTACTCTACCTACCACATCAGGACAGAGTTCTTCTCCGCGTCCGAGTGGTCACACTGATATGGGACATTGATCTATTTATGTACACACATTTTTGTGATGAGATATTGATGATTCCAATGATGTATATTTGTGATGTATCTCATATATTTTGTGATATCATTGTACCTTGGACATTGATCTTGTTTTGATGATATGATATGCAGTCGATCCTATTCGTTCTACATGACCTATGAGATGATGGATGCATTCTATTTGGTATATGATTATGATGTGCTGTTACTTTCATGATGTATGCTTGATGTATGCTTTAATTTCTATATGCATATGAATTCTAGATTATAGATATATGATGATGCAGTATTTACATGATGTATGCAAATGCAAATATGTATGGTGATGCTTGTAATTTCTATGTGATGTTTGTGTGATTGCAATGCTTTCTATATATTTTTTATGATTTTCTCATGCATGTTAATATGAGATGGATGCAATGCAATGCAATGGTGTTATTTTATATACTTTGAGATTTGATGAGTGTCATGCAATGATCTTACTAAATGAATTAATGAGTTTATGCTTTATATGAATAACGTCTTGGTATGCAATGGTTACTTGAGACAAACTAACTTATCATGCAGGATGAATGAATTGATTATTTTTGTTATTGTCCAATGTACTCAATCACGTAATAAGAGAGATAACACCATGTTAGATTTGGTCTTGGAAAAGATGAGCATTGTGATTACATGCAGAATGAAATGCAAATCTATCTTAAAATGCAATGCAATGCAGTGATCGGACCGGTCATGGAGTCATTGCTTTGTTTCATCATTGAGCCTTTAAAATGTGGGAAGTGAGTGCAAACATCAATGAAATAATTGAACCATGATGACCTGAGCACTACTTTCCTAGGTTTTGATATTGCAAGTTAGCACAAGCATCGAGGTATGATTGAACCAAGATGACCAGAGTGTTGCTTGTGTAAAATAGACAGTATTAATCATTTCTATATGCAAGTCTGCAATGTCTTCCGTGATACTCTGATGATCATTTCCTTAGACAACTTTGCACATATTAATGATTAATTTATAGATAGTAGACAAGAAAAATATCATGTTCCTTCCTCGTTCCTCTAGTCAAAGACATCCTGGAGTTACTCAGAAATCATGATAGTGAAAATCCAAATAAAATAGTTGAACCATTATTGCCAAAGTGTTAAAATCATGAGTCAAGATATATCATTCATTGATGTGTTTTGTCATGTTTAGATTGATATGTGATAGTTAATGGTTGACAATGTGATCTTATGTTCATTGTTGGATTTATCTAAGTTTTTCACTTGACAAGCGTTGTCTGACTATTGTTCTACCTGCTTTGATTAAGCTCAAAATGATTGTAACTTTTTGCCCCCAACTAGGTTTAGGATTTGCCCCCAGCATAGAAACAAGCCTTATTATGATATAGTCAATGATCCAAACCATGATGAGAAATCACCTGGGATTCCTGCATATGTACAAAAGGCTTTATAATATGAACAACGCTGATGGAAAAGAATGCAAGCAGAAGAAAGCATGAACCAATAGATGGCAGAGCTAGCTGACAGATAGTGCTTGTTTGCCAGGTTTTCACCATCTGTTTTTATTGCACTTTTTCTCATATTTGATTTTTTACTGTTTTTGGATTTTCTGCTTTTTCACTATTTTTGGATTTTTCTGCTTTTTCACTGTTTTTGGTATATAAGAGGCATACACATATAATGAGACAATATAATATAATTGAAAAGCTTAATTTCAAAAATAAATCAAAGATGCAAACCATAAGCCTTCCTTGAAATGTTCCATTTTCCTCTATTCTTGAGGACCTTGAAGGTGTTGGATTGATGGGCTCTCAGTGGAGCAATGACCTCCAAAGTGACAACTCAAAAGTTGAGTAGCTATTTGATCATGATTGACTATGGAGATGATATGAAATGCATGATTTAAAAAACTAGATTAACATGTTATGATTAATCCAAAATCTAATTACTAGATAATTAAAAAAGCAAATTGCCTATAGTAATGATGCCTAAATTGATATGAGATGGGATCCTTATTCCTCCAAAATGAGGGGTATTTATAGGATTTCGAAAGGCCAAAGATGAGGTGGTAGGAATCGATGGTCCAAATCTGATCTGAAGATATCAAGGGCCAAGATTGAGGAAGTTGGAGGAGGTTGGAGGAAGGGACACTTGTCATCTCTGTGGTGACAAGTGTCAAGGAGCCTTGCTCATGAGAGGGCAAGAGTCCAAGGGAGGAGACATGTGGAAAAAGTGCCAAGTGTCTCAAGAAGAGAATATCCACACCATGGGAGGTTATGGTAAGGAGGTTAGGATGTGCAAGATAGGATAGGGTTAGTTAGACCCAAGATTAGATTGAATGGGTTAAGTTAGGGAATGGTTAGGTTAGGTGGTTAAAGTTAGGAGCCATGTGCTCATTTGAATTTAGAAATTCAAATAATTGGAAAATGGTAATTAATCTCAGCAAACTTGAGTTTGTTAATCTTAATTAGGGATTAGAAGAATTGATTAATATGGGGAGACATTAATTAATTTAGAATTAATTAATCAAAGGGGGATGTGATGCTAAAAATGTGGTATATAAGAGGCATACACATATAATGGGACAATATAATAAAATTGAAAAGCTTAATTTCAAAACTAAATCAAAGATGCAAACCATAAGCCTTCCTTGAAATGTCCCATTTTCCTTTATTCTTGAGGACCTTGAAGGTGTTGTATTGATGGGTTCTTAGTGGAGCAATGACCTCCAAAGTGACAACTCAAAAGTTGAGTAGCTATGTGATCATGATTGACTATGGAGATGATATGAAATGCATGATTTAAGAAACTAGATTAACATGTTATGAGTAATCCAAAATCTAATTACTAGATAATTAAAAATGCAAATTGTCTATAGTAATGATGCCTAAATTGATATGAGATGGGATCCTTATTGATCCAAAATGAGGGGTATTTATAGGATTTCCAAGGCCAAAGCTGAGGTGGCAGAAATCGACAGTCTAGATCTGATTTGAAGATATCAAGGGCCAAGATTGAGGAAGTTGGAGGAGGTTGGAGGAAGGGACACTTGTCATCTTTGTGGTGACAAGTGTCAAGGAGCCTTGCTCATGAGAGGGCAAGTGTCCAAGGGAGGAGACATGTGGCAAAAGTGAACTGTGTGTCAAGAAGAGAATATCCACACCATGGGAGGTTAGGATAAGGAGGTTAGGATGTGCAAGATAGGATAGGGTTAGTTAGACCCAAGATTAAATTGAATGGGTTAAGTTAGGGAATGGTTAGGTTAGGTGGTTAAAGTTAGGAGCCATGTGCTTATTTGAATTTAGAAATTCAAATAATTGGAAAATGGTAATTAATCTCAACAAACTTGAGTTTGTTATTCTTAATTAGGGATTAGAAGAATTGATTAATATGGGGAGACATTAATTAATTTAGAATTAATTAATCAAAGGGGGATGTGAGATGAACTCTATAAATAAATCATTTTACTAGTAGATGAATAGAGAAAAAAATAAATTTGCTTGTGAATTCAATTAATTGGGAAGGGGAATTAATCAAATAACTATGTATTTAATTAACTATCTTCAGACCATTTTTAGGTGTATACAATTATTGTGTGATTGACCCTTATAGTTGATAATTTAAATTTTGATGCAATATCAAGAATATAATAATGAAGAGTCTTCCTATGTGTCACAAAGTACTAGAACAACTCGACATCATAATATTTATTTGACGACTTCTAAGTCATGTTTCAATAACAACAACAAAACATATAGGATATTCAATATTTTATCCATCTTGGTACATTATGAAAATCATTTTTCTTGCCCCAAAGTAATTATGACACAAGTAAAAGTCTATTCCTTCTCAAGTATTTTGATTAATAATAAATATATCAACAAATTAGCCAACATTGAAGAGGTCCATTGAGATGGTGAGTTGAGGAGAAGGAAACAATGAAGATATGTTTTCTAGTGAGGATGAATACGAAGATGAGGATGAGGCGGATTCAGATCTATGGGTCCCTTCTAGTGAGGTAGATGCTTGGCTATTTTGGGCTCTTTATGGATGGGATCCAAATATTTTGATGATGTTTATTCTTATTTGATATGCTTGAATGGAATTTCTAGGTCCCATGGCCACTATGCATAGGGGTGGATGGGCTAGGTGGATATTGAGTATGGTTTTGCTTGGTGCTAACAAAAAAGTTTGTGGGTGGGTCTATTAGCATTGTGTTGTTATTGATGTCAACCAGTAGAGGCATTGTGATGTCATTTATGTCAACCCAATTTATGACAACTGGTATGGGATGTTCACTTGATGAATAGGTATTGGAGATAGTTGAAATTATGGTAATGCCAATCGGTAAGTGATGGTTTTGCAGTGTATGGTTGCCAACTGACAAGCATGTAATTGGTAAGAAAGAAGGGTTGAGCTAATAGAGAGTGTGTAGACAATCAATATGTAGTTAGATGTTTGGATATGAAATAGAAGGACTCCCACCGGATAGAAATGTTGTCACGGGATGAAGAGAAGAATAAAAGAAAGTGTGTTGCCTTAGATAGCAGAGAAATCAATGTTGGGCAATAGATGACAATGATCCACACCCACTGATAAGTGGAGCTTATCCTCCACATGTATGCAATGCATTATAACTCTCTAGGATAGGTAGTTAAGATGTTAAAGGTAGGAGATTAAAGGCTCACACCGGATGAATTGGTGAAACACAAAGATGCCTCCGATGCATGAAACCAAAGATGTGCATCGGATCATCAAGAGAAAGTATGATAAGTTACAAGTACAGAAAATGAAGGATAAGTTCGTCACTTTGACAAACCAGTTGAGAGGAGAAATGGTCTAGTGTAGAAGTGAAAGGCTCCCATCTGATGAAGATGAGCATGATATGGATTGACAAGGTTGGTGACCGAGTTAATGTGTTCCATTGACAAAACAACAAAGTGCACACTTAAAGGTTGACCAGTTGAAAGTTAACCAGCTGGGTTAGTGAATGGGTAGATAAACACCAGTAGTGTGTTGTGGTAGATGATAGTATAAAACAACACATGTGATTGAGTTGAGGTGCATGTCGCCAGAGCCACCACGTGGTTTCCAAGTGTCAAATGTGAAGTTATAAATGGACCATTGTCGGTTAGGTAATTGGTTATTGGCCAACATTAATGTTGATGGCATAAATCACAGGTCTAGAGACGAAGGATGCGAATCTAGGCAGATCACAAGGTTGGTGTTTAGGTTGCAATGATCGATGCCGAATGTGGTGTAGATCAGATTTGGAGTGGAAACCGAGAGATCATCTAATATGTCTGATAGATGTAGGTCGATGATCAGTTTGTCGTGTTTGCTAAATATAGTAATTGTGTTTTAGAAGCAACAGAATTAGTGATGATGGGTGATATGTTTTAGGTTGACTATCTCAGAGCAGAGATCTGATCTAATTTGGTATGCCTCGTGGTTGATGAAGGAACCATAGCACACCAAAGTTTGAGAGTGTTGAAGAGAAAAATCGGTAAGAGGGTTTAATAGAAGGTTAAACTAGTGTGGCCAAAGTGACTGGTAAGTTTCAAAGAGTGTTGCAGTCAAGTGAAATGGTAGTTTTCAAACTAGTAAGAAGGTAGCAGAAAGGGAAGGAGTGCAGTGTGAGTGGTTGAGGAGATCCGGCAAGCCAGAGAACACTATAGGGTTAAACTGACAAGTGGAGTAACCAGTAGCAGGTGTATGGTCTAACAGTTTATCCAACTAGTAGAGTTAAGAGTACCAATGGTGGCAAGCAACAGTGCATCTGAGTGAGTAGTGGATCGACAAAGAAGAGGCAGTGTGACAGAAAGAGAAATCAAGCAGCAAGGTTGCAACATAGAGTGAAGGAGAGCATGATTAGAGTGATCTGAGAACCGATAGAGAACAAAGCAGAGGAAGACTGGTTGAGAAGAGCAGAACTGATAGAGTAAGTTGATTGTGAGAGGCTACATAATTTATTTGTAACTAGGTATTAACTATTGTATTGTTTATAATCATTGTGATCATTCAGTTGGAGCTCAGTGTAGAGGTTGTTGCTCCTTGGGTTGGTGCCCTAAAATTAGGGGTTGGTGCTCCTTGGGTTGGTGCCCTAAACTTTGTAACAGTGTTTATTGTCAGGTTTGATTGGAGTAGTAGAATCCAATAGCATTTCTCACTGAGATTTTTCCCATTTTGGGTTTTCCTCTTACATCCGATGTTATGTGATGTTCCTTTTGCATGTGCTTCCATTTGAGTCTTCTCCCTATCTGACTGGTATACACACCTTGTTTTAGATCTACTAACTGATACACACTTTTAGGATTAAAAAGGGTTAAGTTTGGAAACCACTAATTCACTCCCCCTCTCGGTGGCATCTTGTGTTCTACAGGTTTAGCTAGTGTGCAAGGGGTGTTGGGGATTCTATGTTCTAGTGCCCCTACATTCCTTTTCACCTCCCTTTCTCATTTTTGTGGGTTGAATTTTTTATGGCCACCATTTTTGGGTGGATTTTTTTACTATGCTTCTCTCAAGCACAATTTACTGTACATCCCGTTCTCTCAGCTCTAACTTTTTAATGGCAGGTGAGTGTTGGCGGCCTATCTATAGCTCATATTCAAGCTATTTCTAGTGTGGCATTATATTTTGTGTTGATCCTCCTTTGTGGGGTCCCTGGTGGATGTTAGTTGGCCACTTTCAATAGGGTATTGGGGTTTTTTCTTGCATCTTTGCCAAGCTTGTTTTTTTGATGGTTTGTTTTGGTGAGGTTTTTGAGAGGTCTGTTGAGTGTTTGTGGGTTGTAATTGATGTGATTATTTATAAGAGATTTTGCACTCATTCTGGATTTGGATCTCCACATTCATTTATAGGTTACTCTTGATATTATGCCCTTAGGGGCTCTTATTTGGAGGTTGTTTTGGGGTTTTCTTAAAATTGGATTGTTGGAGGGTGCCTCTTCATTTATGTTTTCTCTAATGGCGATTTTGGTTCCTAGTAGTACTATAGACAACAAACTTATTGAGGTGGTTTGTGTTGCTCTTTTTGCAAGGTTTCCTACCATGATAAGGTTTCGGGATGCCTTTCAAATCCATTTGATCTCTTGTTTCCTTAGTTGGTTTATTTTTCATTGTAGGGACTTTTGTCCTAAAAATGGTATAGGATTATATCCTAAACCCCTTTATCTTGATTATGTGATTTTGGGGTTCAAAACCCTTGTTCCCACCAATTGGATGCTCCAGTCCAAAGTCTCATTTCAAAAAAAGTATTTCCTTTTTTAGTTTTTTGGGTCTTGGTGGTCTCATTGCTTGTAAGTTCCTCCCATGCTTGTGTCTATAGTGTGGTTATGTAAAGGTTCAAACCTATCTCACTTTAATCAATCAGAACATAACCAATATTTAATATAATTAGATAACATATTTATTTAAGCTAAATGATAAATAGATATAATACTTTGTTATACTATATCTAGTAGATGGTCTAAGTCATCTAATAATTCTATTCCATTCAACTATAGTATAAATAGAAGTTAATAGGTCTCAATTCAAATTAAAGGTCTATAAAACCATTCATCAACAAACTCTTTTAACTTACACTACTCCCAAATAAAATCTATTCAACAAGAACAAAAGCATGCCATTTCTCTTGTATAAATATTTTATGAACCTATATTTGAACTTCTAAATTAATAAAACTCTCTTGATCTTGCAATTACGCAGATACAAAAATATACATATTTTATAATATTACCTTATTTTAAAAACAACGTAATTTAGAAACTATAGACCTACCTTCATTACCTACATCCATTTTTGAATCACACCATTCCATAATCATTACTACATCTATCAACATAGAACAATCCTCATACCTCATATTTTTGCATGCTAGGGATCCTCTGGCGCATGCTCTTACACTATAATCCTCTTATTTTTCATGCCTATCATGGTAAAATTCCAAAAATGTTCAACATGAATTCTCATATACGAATTGGTAAACTCATATAGAATTGATGAAATCTACTATTATTTCTATATATACTCGTCAAATACTCCCATTAATTATAGGAGACTAAATCTTATGTTTATTATGGCTAGTTAAATATGATTTAAAGATATCAGTTAAGATTTAATGTATTATCCAATTATTCATTGTTGTGAGTTATCATATGATCATGTCATGTAAATTAAACATAAATAACATGACATAATAGTATGATAATTTAGTGAGGAATAATAAGAAATATTTGTTGTTTTTATATTAATAAGGAGAAAAACTAGGGTTTAGACCCTATATATAATAGTCTATAGGTAGCTTCAGTAATCCATTAATAGAAAATTAATAGTCCAATATCAAATATCAAAAGCAATTTAGAGTAATAAAACTAGCAAGTATAAAAGTCTTTAAAGTATATGAAACTTAAACAATTAAAAATCCAAAAAAAACCAAATAACTAGCTATGTAAATAGCCACCCCAACCATCCTCATTGGGGAACTTAAAAAGGTCCTAATGATTTCCTTTATCTTCAACCTCCTTCTCAAGCATTTTATTTTGTAGTAGGCACATTGTGCTGGTAGACCTGTGCATCACCTTCAAGCTAAACCTGTAGAGGTGCACCATCTTCTTTTCAAATTCAATGAATTTTTCTTTCAGGGTTGCAAGCACATCAATAGTGGCATCACATTTAGTGCAAGAATGACTCTCCCCTACCAAGTGATTTCTTGGGAGGACATCATCAAACAAGTGAGAATCCTTTGTTAGGTCCATTGGTTCTAAATTAGTCAGGAACTATCTAAGTGTCAATCGGTCATTTTCTTTGAGAAATATATGGTTATTAAGTGTCTAAAGGTTTAATAACACTTGGAGCTTATGGATATGATAATATTAATTCATTGATCTTACACGTTTTTAATAAAAGGTAGTAAGTTGTAGGTGTTTTTAATTGTAAATTATAGGCTTATTAATGTTCCATTGTATTTACCATGTGTATATTCAATAATGATAAGTTTATCCTATTCATGCCATATTATTTAGTATTTAATATATTTCCTGATTTTGGTTAGAACTTATTCATTGAAAAGTTAATTTAGTATCTTACCCACAATAGCTATTAGTGTTCTAAGAAGTTAAAATTATTTCTTTTTATTAGAAACATCATCTTTTGAAATGAAATGTAACCTCTATAACACATAACAATAATTATTTATTCTTACCTAGTAGGGTTATTTTATGTTAATAGATTCTAAATGAAAGGGATTGACGTTTATTTTTTGAAATACAAATCTTGTAATTTCGTTAAAGTAATACATAGGAAAGGTAATCTTACATGAACCCTTGAAGAATTTCCCTAGGTAGAGGGATATGTTTTTTATATAAAGAGCTTATGCCATTAAATGTAAGAGTTTATGGTAGAGTGTAATATTGATCTACTCGTTCCATCAGATGTCATTTAGAATGATCTAAATGATTTTTGTGTCTCATTTCTTGTATGGTTACTGGGAGTTCTTGTATGGATCATTAGATGGTTTAACCCATCTCTTGTGAGAGGTATTGTTATACTCTTCATTGTGATGTTAGTAGAATATATTATATTTATTATGTGTTGTGAAATTATTTATATTGCATATTAGATTTCATGTACTCTTTGTATATTGTGTGAGTGCCTACCCCTCTCCCTTTATGTTTGTGTGTGTTATTGGGCCCTATGAAACCTCCTAGCATGGGGAGTGAACCTTTTTGGTTTCATGTGGCTAGGTGGAATGGTAACCACTATTAGAGACTAGAGGATCTTAAGGATAATGAAATTTTTCCAACTTTCAAATAAATTTTCAGCATACATCACTATTAATCATTACATAACATAGTAAACACTGAAATAGCTATGGAATTTCTCAATAGGAAATAAACATGATCTTTTACTTTTTAGGTAATAACATACTTTCAATTTAAGAAAATAAAATTACATAGCAAGTGGTAGAGTTTAGATTCTACTAGTGTTTGGATAAATTGATTTGTATCTCAAGCCTCAGTGAGTATCTAAAATAGGGAGAGCATCACCCAAGTTATTTTCCTTCAACCATGGACTAACGGTCCTTCACACACCTTCCAATTAGAAGTGACCCTACCTTCACAAGGGTATAGAAAATAAAATTAGTCAAGATATGTCATCTAAGTCTAGTGTGGTGTCCTGCATAGTTCTAATCAACCTTCTATCTATAGATGTCCTTCTGACTATGTATGACCAGCTTGAATAGTGTTAAAAATATGGTTGTTGTTACACCAAAAGCTCCGCTTGTTAATACCCAATACAACCATTATATTTAATGAGTCCAAGGGAGGAGGTTAAGCCATGTCTCAAACTCAAGCATTTTGCTATATAATACAAGGAGACCAAGGGTGCACACCTTGCAACAATCTCACCAATACAAGAAAGGGGTTTGAACCCGTGATGCTAAAAATACGTGTCAATGGAAACAAGCATACACATAGATGAGACAATAAAACATAAGTATAAAGAAAATAGAAAAGATAAATTATAGATGCAAACCCATAGCCTCCTTTCAAATGTCCCATCTTCCTCTATTCTTAAGGACCTTGAAGGTTGTAGAATTGTTGGCTCTTAGCGGAGCAATGACCTTCAATAGTGACAACTCAAGAGTTGAGTAGCTACTTATCATGATTGATTGTGTAAATGATATGATCAGATGTATGATGATTTATAGATGATTTAGCTAGAATGATCTATTCAAGCTACATAATTGATAAAATGCAACTAGATTAATATGAAAATAAACTATGATTAATCTAATTAACAATTATTGCTAGATGATCAAGATGTAAAATTCCTATAGTAAGTATGAAAAAAATATAAATGCAAGGGATCTTTATTGCTTCAAAATGAGGGGTATTTATAGGATTTACAAGGCCAAATCTGACGTGGAAGGAATCAATGGTTTGGATTTGATATGAAGATATCAAGGGCTAGAATTGAGAAAGTTGGAGAAGAGGTTCGAGGGGGGGAGACACATGTCATCTTTGTGGTGACAAGTGTCAAGGAACCTTTCTCATGAGAGGGAAAGTGTCCAAGGGGGAAGACAAGAGGCAAAAGTTCCATGTGTCTCAAGGAGGGGATATACAACCCACTAGAGGTTATAATAAAAGACGTTAGGATGTGTAAGATATGATATGGTTAGTTAAACCCAAGATTAAATAGAATGGGTTAGGTTAGGGGGTCGTCAAGCTAGGTGGTTAGAAGTTAGAATCCATGTGCTCATTTTAATTTAGAAATTCAAATATTTAGGAAAATGGATAATTAATTTCAACAAACATGGATTTGTTAATCTTAATTACGAGATTAGAAGAATTGATTTAAATGGGGGGAGGATTAATTAATCAAAGGGGATTATGATGAACTATATAAATAAATCATTTAGATTTATTTACAAGTAGATGAATAGGAAAATTAATCAAATTACTTAGAAATTTAATTAATTGGGAAGGGGGATTAATTAAATAACTACTTATTTAATCATTTATCTTCAAACCATTTTTAGGTACATATACATTTTTACCCTCTTTGAAGTGATGTATGATGATGAATTGATTCAAAGAAAATTCGATTCGATGATGTTGATGTGATATGATTCGATGTGGATTTGATCTTGATATGATACATTTTGATTTCAATATGACGCCCTAAACATTGATTGATAGGTTACGATGCAAGGATGCCCCCTCAAGAGATCAATTGAGAAAAAAAGGTGATTTTGTTTCATCGTTTGGATTTTGTGCGAAATTGATTTCTCGATAAAGATATTTGATTTTATGCAAGTTTGGTTGATGAAAATTTTAGTTCTCTGATTACCTTGATATGTTTCTGGATTTGATGACTGATAGAGTTTTATTGACCTCATGATTGATTAGGATCAGTGATATAAACTCAAAGTTTTGATGATCTAATAGGATGGGCCTGATTGACTTCGTGATTGATGAGCATCAATTACGTAAACACAACATTGGATGATCTGATAGGATGAGTTTTATTGACCTCATTATTGATGAACATCAATGATGTAAACTTAAGATTGGATAGACTAGCAAATACGTGACCTCATGATGAATGTCCATTGTGGATGAGTTCTCAAAGAGATTGATGGTAATATCTAGTGAATGGATAAGATATCAAATTAATTGATCGAAGCGATTGATTGGATAAAGAACTTCAACATTTTGTTGATATCTTGTTGCAGGAAGATTTAGATGTGCTAATGTTAGTGCATTCGGGGGAGTAGCATGAGATTCAGTTAATTTCACAGTATCTGGAGAAATTTCTTCTCAATGTCCTAGTTGACATTGATATGAGAGATTGATCATTGATCTAATTTTTTATACACTTGTGATGAGATATTGATGATTCTTGCACTACATTTTGTGATGTATCTCAGATATTTTTGTGATATCATTGTACATTGGACCTCAGTTTTTTTTTATTATATGAGATGAAGTCGAATCTATATGATCTATATGCTTTTGATGGATGTATGTAGCTATTTACATGATGTTTGGATTTATGTACTATATCATACATGACTATGGATGATTCTATAATTCTATATGTGATGATGTATGATAAATGGATGCTTTATATGCTATATGATGCATGTGCAATTCTTTCTATTTTTATAATGTTTTTTATGATTTTATCTATGCATATTAATATGAGGTGGATGCAATGCAATGCTGATGCTATTTTACATGATTTGATGTTATATGAATGTTTTATTGCAATGAATTATTTGATGATCTATATGAACGATTTCTTATTGTGCAATGTTTACATGTGATGAAATCAACTAACTTATCATGCAAGATGGATGAATTAATTATTTTTGTTAATTTCCAATGTACTCAATCACTTGATAAGAGAGATAACACCATGTTGAAGCGTTTGGACTTGGAAAAGATGAGCTCTTGTGATCCCATACAAAATGAAATCCAATCTAGTTTAAATATGCAAATGCGAATAAAATACAATGTTGTGATCGAACCAATCATTTGTTCATTGCTTTTATCATCAGTGAGCCTTTAAAATATGAGAAGTGAGTGCAAACATTGATGGTATAATTTAACCATGACGACCTAAGCACTACTTTCCAAGGATTTCATATTGCAAGTTAGCACAATCATCGAGGTATAATTGAACCAGGATGAACTGAGTGTTGCTTGTGCAAAACAAACAATATTAACCATTCCTATATGCAAATCCAAAATGTCTAATGATATTTTGATGATCATGTCCTGAGACAAACTTGCACATTATTAATGATTAATTGTTAGATAGTAGACAAGAAAATATCATGTTCCTTCCTTTCTACTCGAGTTAGTAGACATCCTCGAGTCACTCAAGAATCATGATAGCAGAAATCAAGATATAACAGTTGAACCATTGTTGTCAAAGTTTTAAAATCATTTGTCAAAAGATATCATCCATTGATATGTGTTTGCAATATTTAGCTGATGGTTGATGTTTGATGGTTGATCTTGTATTCAACATTGGACGTGTCTTAGTTTTTGCTTGACAAGTGTTGGCTAATTATTTCTCTACCTATTTGATTAAGCTCATAGGGAAATTTTGCCCCTAGCTAGGTTTAGGATTTTGCCCCTAGTCTAGAAACAAACTTTATTATGGATATACAACGATGATCCAAACCATGGTGAGATGGCACTGCCTGATTATGTACAAAAGGCTTTATTAGGGATATATACAAATATGACAAAAAGATGTAGAAAGAAAGCACGAACTCATACATGGAAGAGCTAGTTGATATATAGTGCCTATTGTCAAGTTTTCACCATCTTTTTTTATTGCATTTTTCACTATTTTTGTTGTTTTTGGATTTTCTTCTTTTTCACTATTTTTGAATTTTCTTCTTTTAGACAAAAAAAATTCAGAAGCATTGTGTTGATAGGTTCTTCAAACCACTCACCTTCTAGTGTTGATAATTTCTAGGCTTTGGATCCATATGCAACAACCATGACAAAAGGACCTAACCACTTTGGGTCAAATTTTATCTTTTTCTCTTAATCTTGCTCGTTACATGGATTTTATTTTAAGACAATATCTCCCAACTGAAATACTCTTGGCTTGACCCAATGATTTTAGCTTCTCACCATCCTTTATAGATATTATTTTAAGTAATCAGAAGCATTTTGGTGATGCTCTTGTACCAATTATAGTTCTTGTAACCTGGATACTCTTTGTTACTCATTTGAAATGAGTCCGTTTAGTGATGCCTGTAGAGAAGGTATCTCTAATTCAATTGGTAGGACTGCTTCTGACCCATACACAAGGAAATGTGGGGTTGCCTAGTGGGTGTACAGATTCTAGTGTGATAAGCCCATAGAGAATGATTCAACTGAGCATACCATTCCTTACCAGCTTCATTGTCTATCTTCTTCAAAATTTTCAAGATTGTTTTGTTTGATGCCTTAGCTTGACCATTCCCTTGAGGATACTAGGGTGTTGAGAATCTATGTTGGATTTGGAACTGCTCACATAGTTCTTGCACATATTGATTCTTAAAGGGTCTTCCATTATCAGTGATAACGGAGATGGGAATGTCGTAGCGACAGATAATATAATTAAGGATAAAGAAGCTATTTGTTTCCTTGTCACTGTTGTTAAAGGCGTTGCTTCAATCCATTTAGTAAATTATTATGTGGCAGTCGGGATGAACTTGTCTCCATTTGAAGATGAAGGGTGAATCCTTCCTACCAGGTCCAGACCCCATTGAGAAAATGGCCATGATCCTACCAAAGGATGTAGCTTTTGTGCTAGTGCATGTATCAGATTGTTGTGAATTTGACATTGTTTACATTTCTTAGCATATGTGAAGGAATATCTTTCCATAGTGGGCCAATAATAACCTAAGTGTATGAGTTTTTTAGCCAACATAATACCACTTGAATCTATACAACAAATACCTTCATGAACTTTGTTTATGGATTTTTTGGATTCGTCATGTTTGAGGCACCTTAGGAGAGTGTTATCTTGACCTTGTGTATAATGGGTGTCAACAATAATGGTATAATGAGTGGATTGACGGATCAAGTTTTGTTTCTAGTTTTGTGAGAGGTCTAGGAGAAGGATATTATCTTTCAAGTAAAGATATGTTGGTCCATATTATGAGGAATCAGTTCCAGAAATATTGCAGATGATTTGGGTGTCAAGGGAATCATGGGCTGGATAAGAGAGTTCTTCCACCAGGAATTCATAATGCTCTTGATTCTCTTGAGTTTGTAAAAGAGATTCTATCATTGACATGACATCTACTACTTTATTTTCATTCCTTGGGATCTGATCAAAAGTGATCTCAGCAAAGTATTTCTTGAAATCATCAACTATTCTCTTGTAGGGCATTAGTTTATCCTCGTTGGTTTGATACTCATTATTTATCTGGTTGATAACTAATTGTGAATCACCATAGATGTACAACTCTGTGATATTCCATTAAATGTCCATCTTTAGACTAATGACTAGTGCTTCATATTTTGTAGCACTATTTGTACATGGGAAGCTCAACCTGTATGATTTAGGAATAGTATGGCCCTAAGGTGTTATGAATAGAATTCCTACACCTGATCCATGTTTTATGTAAGAGCCATCAAAATATGGTTCCCAAGTCTTCTTGCTAATCGTGAGAACAT
This sequence comes from Cryptomeria japonica, assembly GCF_030272615.1. NCBI lineage: Eukaryota > Viridiplantae > Streptophyta > Pinopsida > Cupressales > Cupressaceae > Cryptomeria > Cryptomeria japonica. The sequence goes on along the minus strand of NC_081410.1, from coordinate 449,206,800 downwards.
CTACATCAGGAAAATCAATGTGTAATGGTGTATCATCACATAGGGGCGCTTCAGCTAGTTGATCTATGATTACTTGTCCTTTTATAGCTTTTCAATCAATATACTCAATGTCAAATTCACTTAGCACCATGACCCATTTATCTAGTCAACTTTTCAATGTTGGCTTGCTTAACAGATACTTTAGAGGATCGATCTTAGCAATTAGCTTCACTGAATGTGTGAGCATATAATGTTGCAACTTTTGGGTTGTGAATACTAGTGCTAGACATGTCTTCTCCACTGTTGTGTATTTCAACTCATATCCATCTAGAGTTCTGCTGATATAGTAGATTGCTTGTTCTTTTCCTTCATTATTGTGTTGCGTTAGGAGAGCTCCTAGTGATACTTATGTAGCTCAGATGTAAATAAAAAATGTCTTTCCTTCAATTAGTGATTCTAGTACTGGTGGAGTTACCAAATATTCCTTGATTTGAGTGAAAGATTCCTCGCATTTGTCATTCCATCTGAATGAAACATTCTTGTACAATAAGTGAGTGAATGGATGACAATGATCAACCAATTATGCTATGAACCTTCTTATTGACTACAATCTCCCTTGTACAAAATGTAGTTGACTGATGTTCTTTGGGGATTCCATTTCCATTATAGATTTTACCTTTGCTGGATCAACTTTTATTCCTTGAGCCAATATGATATATCCCAAAAGCTAGCCTGATGTGACCCAAAAAGCACATTTATTTGGATTCAATCTTAACTTGTATTTCTCTAACCGATCAAAAATTGTATCTAGAATTTCATGGCGTCCTTATCTAGTATGATATTTTTCTAGTATATCATCAACATTTGTGAGGATAAATTTGGATAGTATCTCCAACCAACATTTTTCTCACCATGTTTTTTCTCATCCTGGATTTTTCACATATATCTTTGTGTTGTTTGATGCATTATTGATCTTTCTATTCTTCCGCATTACATGTTTAATTTCTTGTGAAGTTTGAAGAGTGGTTTTTGTATACACTTATTCAACCCCCCCTTCTCAATGTATTTGCGTGTTCAACAATTGGTATTAGAGAGAGGTTCCTTGGTACATTCTTAACCACTCAAGGTAGATCTTGGTCTTGAACACATGGAAAGAAATGAAGGAGCTTCATCTAACAAGGCACCACTATTTAATGGTATAGAATATGCTTTCTTTAAGATAAGAATGGAGTAATTCATTTTTTCTCTTGGATTTGATATTGGGCAGTTAGTTGTGACAGGGTATAGACCTCTTACCAATTCTCCATCCACACCTGATGAGAAGAAGGAATATGAGAACAATAAAAAACCAAAGAATTCCATATTGTGTGGACTATCAATTTAAAAAAATTTCAAGGTAATGCATGGAAAAAATGCAAAGGATATTTGGGACAAACTTCAATATTTATGAAGGTGATGTTACAATTAAGCAGGCAAAATTACAGACTCACAAAGACCAGTTTGAAGGATTGAAGATGAAAGAAGACGAATGAATTGTAGAGTATTTTCTTAGAGTGGACGAAGTTGTCAATTCCATTAGAGGACTCGACAAAGAGATTAAGGATTATATGATTGTGAAGAAGGTGTTAAGATCTCTACCCTGAAGGTATGACTCCAAAGTTTCTACTATTGAAGAAACTAAGAATCTAGATATCTTTACTATGGATGAATTGTTTGGATCTCTTTTTGCATATGAAATAAAAATAGGAAAAGGTGACACATAAAATAGAGAAGTTGCATTTAAGGTAGTTAAAATGGAAGGTTCAGAGTTTGATCAAGAAGAGGCCAACTTTGTGTGAAGATTAAGAACAAAGGAAAATTACCTTTCAAAATTTTTGATTTTGGTAAAGTAGGACACTATGCATCTCAATGTAGAATCAGAAAGGGAAATGAAAATCAATCAAAAATTTCCTCAATATAAGAAAGAAAAGAACTAGAAGAGTCTATATTCCAAAGAAGATAGTTGTACCTTTGATGCTGAAAGTAATACAGAAGATGTCACTAAACCTAGAAATGAAGAGATTATATTTATGGAAATTTCTAAGATGATGATGAAAAAGAAGATGTGGCTGAATTGGAAGGAGAGCTCATTTCTGCCTTAAATGAACTAGAGCTTGCAAGAGAAAAGAATTATACATATAAAAAGAAGATTGAAGAATCTAAAGCACTAGTTATTAGTCTCAATGCTAAAATTTAAGAAGCAAAGAAGATAGAGGATATTTTGATAGAGAGTCTAAGAGAAAAATAAAATGGATGTGAGCTACCTGAAGCTATGATAGTATCTCTAAAGAAATATGATAATAGAACTAAAGCCTTGGATAACATGATAAGTAAACAACAAAAATCTGATACCTTGACTGGACTAGGCTGTGAGAAAGGACAATGTTCTAATAAAATTATGATAGATAAGAAGAAATGCAAAGACAAACTTAGTGATGTCTTTGTAAAATCTGAATATCAAGGGAAAGAAGAAGAGAAGAACCAATCAGTTGCAGAAAAGAAGGACATGACAACTAACAAGAAAACCAAAAGCAATGAGTTAAGGGATTAATTGATGTCAATAGTAACAAGAGAAGATTCAAAAGATCACCCTCTATCAAGCAACAACAAGAATTTGGGTTCAGTCATTCTTTTCCTAACCACTATTTTTCTTGTAATTTGTTTGGTCATAAGGTAGTAGATTGTAGACTTAATATTAGAAGAAATACATTCATAAGTCAAAGTCAAAATCCATTTGCACCTCTTGCTAATTTTACTATAGTATACTATAAATGTGACAATCTTGGTCATATAGAAAAACTTTGTAGAAGTGGTATTAAGTCTCCCAAACAAGAAATAAAAATATATACTCATGAAAAGGAGAAAAGAACTAAATCTGATATAGATCAGAAGACAAAAACTAAGTGGGAATGGAAGGTGAAGAAGGAAGAAAAGAATGCAAAATTTTTTATTATTGTTTAGGTTTCTTTTCATGCACAAGATGAGAATGATAAATGGTATGTTGACAGCGGCTGCTCAAATCATATGACAGGTGATAGAAGTAAATTTCTCTCATTAAAAGAGAAATTCAAAGGAATAGTAAGATTTGGTTTAAATGGCACTGCTATCATAGTTGGAAAAGGATCAATCAGTTTTGATAATGGAAGGACAACACCATAAAATTTATTCTATGTTGAAGGGATCAGACACAATTTTCTCAGTGTTAGTCAAATGTGTGATAATGGAAACAATGTGATATTTCATAAGAAAGGATGTGATATCAATGAAAATGAAATATTAATTGTTGATGTATATAAAAAATGATAAAAATTTATACATATTGATGAAGCTCAAGGAAACAAAAGGACCCAAATGTCTTATGAGTCAAAAGGATGAAAGTTGGCTATGGCATAAATGGTTGGGACACATAAATTTTGACAATATTGTCAAAATTAGCTCAAAGAAGGCTATAAGAGGAATGCCTACTATAAAAAATCCATCAAACATTGTATGTAGACATTGTCAAATGGCAAGCAAATAAAAGTAGCTTTCAAGATTAAAGAGAACTCAACTACAAGACCACTTGAGTTGATACACACTAATTTATGTGGACCCATGAGAACAAAAGGTTACAATGGTGAAAGATATTTCATATTGTTCATAGATGACTTCACTATAATGACTTGAGTGTGCTTATTGAAAGAAAAATCAGAAGCATTTAAAAAAATTAGAATTTTTTCAGGTCTATGGTTGAAAATGAGATGAATCTACGATTAAAATGTTTAAGGTCTGATAGAGCTGGAGAATACAAATCAGAATAATAGGATGATTATTGTGAAAAACATGGTATAAAAAGGCAATTTTCTACAACAAGAACACCACAACAAATGATGTCATTGAAAGGAAAAACATAATAATGCCAGAAATGGCAAGAACCATGTTGAATGAGTCAAAAATAACTAATAGATTTTGGAAGGATGTTGTTCATACAATCATTCACATTCTAAATAGAGAACAATTGAGACCAAACAAATACAAACCTTCATATGAGTTATGGACAAGAAGATCAACTTCAGTTAGTCATTTTAGAATTTTTGGAAGTAAGTGTTACATGAAGTGTGATGATGAAAATATTTGCAATTTTTTTGCTAGATCTAATGAAGGATACTTTGTTGGATATTTCTCAAGAAGCAATGCTTATAGATACTATTATATAAGGCTTCATTGAATTATAGAAAATATACATGTAAAATTTAAAGAGGATTCACTTTGCTCTTCAACATCTAGTGATGATTCAGATGATCCTGAACCAATTGCTTAGGAACCAACAAGAATAGACATAAAGGCACCTTCAAGAACTGTACAAAGAGATCACCCAAAAGAACAAATTATAGAAGATAAGAATGTAGGTGTGCAAACAAGGAGAAAAACTGCATTGAGAACACAAGAAAGTCCTTTTTCCCTTTCTATGGTTGAACCCAAGAACTTCGTAGAATAAATCAAAATGAAAATTGGGTTGATTCCATGAAAGAAGAACTAAATAAAATTGAGAAGAATGAAATATGGGAGCTTGTCCCTAGACCTAGAGACAAAATGTAATTGGGACAAAATGGGTATTTAAAAATAAATTAAATGAAGAAGGAAAAGTTTTCAAGAATAAAGCTAGACTTGTATGAAAAGGTTATGCATAGGTTGAGGGCATTGACTTTGAAGAAACATTTGCACCTGTGCCATGTTTGGAAGAAATCATAATGTTTCTTGCATTCTTTGTCTATAAGAATTTTAAAGTATATTTGATGGATGTAAAATTTACATTTCTAAATGGCAATATTGAAGAACAAGTATACATTGAGAAAAACAGAAGGTTGGAGATCCTAAAAATATTATAATTTTGTATGCAGACTAAAAAATCTATATATGGAATGAAACAACCTCCTAGAGCTTGATACACAAGACTGGATTCACACCTAAAACAACAAGGGTTTAAAAAAGGTGTTGTAGATAGTAATTTGCATATTAGAAATAAAGAAGATCATCAATTGATTGTGGTTGTGTATGTTGATGAGATAATCTTTGGGGAAAGTAGTGATGAGATGTGTAAAGTGTTTTCTAAAACTATGCAAGATGAATTTGAAATGTCCATGCTTGATGAACCATAATTTTTTCTTGGTTTGTAGATTAGTTAGACTGATAGAGATATTTTTATTTGTCAAACCAAGTATGTAAAGGAAATACTTAAAAAATTTCAGATGGAAGATTGTAATCCATCTGACACACCCATGGTAACAAGGTGTAAAGTAAGAAAAAATGATGAATCTCCATTGATAGATCAGACAAGATATAGCTATATCAGTTATTGGAATTTGCTGTACCTAATAGCTTCTAGACCTGATATAATGCATGTTGTATGCATGGTTGCATGGTTTTAGGTTGCTCCAAAGGAAACTCATGTAAAAGATGTCACAAGGATCTTGAAGTATCTACAACATACAAAAGATTATGGATTGTGGTACCATAAAGAAAAATATTTTGATTTACATGCCTATATAGATGCTGATTGGGCAGGATATGTTGATGACAGGAAGAGCACTAGTGGTGGTGAATTCTTTCTTGGAAGAAAATTGGTTTGTTGGCACAACAAGAAACAAGATTGTGTGTCTTTGTCTATTGTAGAGGCACAATATAAAGTTGTTTCTTCATGTTGTACTTAGCTACTATGGATGAAATAGAGCTTGAAGGACATCAAGATAGAGTATAAAACTGGTGCTATTAACATATCAAAGAATCTTGTGATGCATTCTAAAGTGAAGCATATAGCCATCAAGCATCATTTCTTTGAGGGAAAAGGTTGCAGATCAAGAGGTTCAACTAGAGTATGTGGCTACAAAGGATCAGGTTGCAAAATTTTTTATAAATCCACTTCCCAAGGAGACATTCGTATTTCTAAGACAAAAGTTGGTGGTTTTACCTTTTTCTTCATTATGAAGTGTTCCTGCAGAGAGGGCTTCTACTTAGGGAGAGCATCTAGATCCTTAAATTCATCCTTGTTGTAGAGTTACAGTACAAAGAGCCAACACAGGGAGATGGAGCATAGTGTTATGGCTTGCAACAACATAAGAAGGTGTCCTTTGTCATTGTTGGCAAAGGGGGGAGAAGATGATAAAATGGTTGACATCAATACCAAAGGGGGAGATTGTTGGCATTGGATTGGCATTGATGTCAACATTCACTGGAAAAGGCAAGAAGAAAGTCCTTTCTCAGTTTCACAAATCAATACTAAGAAAAGAAAGTCTTTTCACAGTTTTGCAGGCTCACACTCTGTGTTGCTCAAAGCTATTGCAAAACTATAACAAAGGAAATGGTTTTTACCATTTCACAACCATGTTGGCCATGTTGCAAAACTATGATTTCATCATTTTATGATAGTGGGACAAAGAGGTTTGTGAGGTAAAGTTAAAAGGTTTTTCTCTATTTCATGGGCACGGACCCTACTTTAGATAAGTCATCTATGTTACAGCAAAGACAAGTAAGTGAGATCATTATTTTGCGAACATGAACCCCACCATAGCTAGATCATCAGCGATATAGAGATGAATAGTTTTATGGGGAGAAATGTAAGGGTCTTTTCTATTTCATTGGTCAAAACATAACACTGACCAAAGCCTTTGTGATATGGTAATAAGAAAGGAAGTTTTCGCATTTTTGCCAAGACTTTTGTGAAATTATGATAAGGGTGATAGAAGGTATATGATATCGCAATTTTGCATGTTTGACCATGAAAACTATCAAGACCTCTTTGATATTGAGATAAAGGAGAAAACAAAGAATGGTTGAGGTGTTTGATGATGTGGCATGTGGAACTGCCATGATGGCAACATTGACCAAGTCTTCTTGGTCAAATCTTCCAAATCAATGGTCCTGATTTAAAGTTTTTAAAGAGTTTAGGTTGCCACATTATTAGAGGTTCTGGGAACCTGTATTACCAATTGTTATATATATTTTTAATGGTTTCAAATTCGAGATGATAAGAACTATATGAAAACTGACTTAATGGATGATTCTAATGCAACATATAAAATTGTATGGATAGAAAGAGTTGTAGAGCTAAACAAGAGTGAACCAATTTTATGAAGAAGTAGAGTAGAACTACTAAAGTTCATAATTATTGATTGTCTTACTTCAATATTATAGTCTTGGAGGTTAGTATAAGGGATTGGTGTCTCTTGAAGGTTAGTGCCTTCAAATCCAAAAATTGTAGAGGGATTAGTGTCCATAAAATCTAGGGGATTGGTGGCTCCTAAAGGTTGGTGCCTTAAAACTCATTGTAATCATCTGAAATATTTGTGAGGCTCGATTTGGACAATAGCTCCAAGCAGTAATTTTTTTAGCATGTTTGTTCCCATCCTAGGTTTTCCACGTATATCCTGGTGTTGTGTGATGTGTTATTGATATTTCAATCCTTCTACATTACATGTTTAATTTCTTGTGAATTTTGAAGAGTGGTTTTTATATACACTAATTCAACTCCCATCTTCTTAGTGTATTTGTGTGTTTGATAGTTTCTAGTCAAATCCTAATATAAGCATCACAACTTTGGTTGTGTATGCGATGGGCCCAATTTTATTATATGTTGATTTGAAGTAGATATTTTGCCAGTATCATGTTTTTGTGTCCATGAAGTTTCCTATTGCTTAAGGTTGTGGATTTGTCTAGTTTGGTTTCAACCTCTAATTCATTCTTGTGGTTGGTTGCACTACTTGGAGATTATCTTCTCTCCTTAATAGAAAAGAATGAATAACTTGGTTTGCTAGGTGGAGCTAATTAGCTGTTTGGTATTGAGATCAATTTAAAATTCAAGAACTGGTAGCTCTGAAAGCATCACATGTAGGGTGTTGATAGGGCATGATAGTTTCAAGTATCATGCCTACGAACCATTCCAAATTGTAAATATATTTTATAGTTCATGGGTCAAGAATCATATTTATGAAATAAAGATAAGAAAAATCGTCCTGATAACCTTCATATTTTTCAGTTGACATTGTTTGGTCTAGTGGAAGCATTTTATTACCTTACTCTTTTGTTCAACTTTTTCTTTCAAAAGTTCCCTTATTTATCTGAGGGTGTTCTTTCCCTTTTGATTTTGTATCTATTCATATTGCAAAAAAATCTAAACTCTCTACATTATAATTAATATAATATATTATTGAATCTTAGGCTGTTTGCCCCCTCAAAAAAACATTCTTTCAAAAAATTAAAATTATATGTAGGTAATATTCATGATTGATATCCTTTTCTGTTAGTTTCTTGAACTATAATAGGGGTGTTCATGGTTAAGTTGGTTCCTTAGTCCATTTTCAAAATTCATGATATTTACATAGCTCTTTCTTTCTTTTAAATGTAAACTTATTTTAAATACTAATAAATCATTGGGTTTATCATCTTTATACAAAAAAATAAAACTTAAATTAAAGTATTGAATTTAAATTAATGAAAATATTTTAAAACCAATGCTTATTAAAATTATAAAGTGCATTTACTGTAGATTCCGTAATAAAATATGGTAACATTTTTTAAAAGATTAAATCAAATAGGAAGGTGTAATTTATTTATATTGAAATGATAAAAAAAATATTAATTTTAGAGACACTATGAAGATCCATACTCTAAGATTATATAATATTGATGATGCAAAAATTATTGTAAGATATCTAATTAACACTTACCAAATTAACAGTTTCAACATCACACACTGATGATAGTAATACTACTTGAGATGTTCTTACATCAACTATAATAAGATATTAAATAATTTATTTTATTTAATTAATTAAACAAGTAGATGATTAAAACTACATTAAAAAAAATTCCATTAGAAAGCATAAAAGATTTGAGGATCCATATAAAATTGAACTGTGAATATTTTATGGTAGACTCCCATACACATATGAGATTGTAGATGATAGTCTAAGTGGATAGTTAAAAAAATGTTGTAATAAGAATAATTGGTTCTTAAAATAAAGAATCACATCTTAAACATTTTTTAGAACATAACTCAAACATAAATTTATCACAAGTTTATTTGGACTTGCTTTGACATAAAAATAATTTAAGGTATATCTACATAGAACATATATTGTGTAATTATAAATCGCTCACACACTAATTTTTGTATGGAATATATTGCTTTTTTCATGCATTAATATATATATGTAGACACCTAAAAACGTCTCATTGATCATGTGCTAATTATTCCTCTAATTGATTAAATAATTCCTTAATTATTTAATTAAATTAATTAATATTATTCTTCTAATTTCATATTTCCTCGTCATCTTACTAATTATTCTATTTCAATCCTATCATCATTTAATCATTTTAACCATTTTCTAATGTTAATTAAATATTATTATTTAATTAATTGTGATTTTTAATCCCCAATTTAAATAATCTTTATTACTTAAATAAATTAATTCTCAATTTCTATCTCTATTTAATTAGTCATTCAAACCTTTTCTAAATATTACTTAAATATTTATTATTTAATTAACTAATTATTTCCTCTAATTCAAATTCCAAATCTCCAAATTCTAATTTCATTTAATTTCATATTTTTTCTAATTTCATTTAATTAAGTAATTAATTCTTCTAATTTCATTCAAATTCAAGTTCTTCTAATTTCTTCCAATTTCAAATACATGTGCATGATTTGAAAAATTAAATTGAAAATCAAACTCAAGTTCTAAATATATTCAAATTGAATTAAATCTCATGTAAAGATTAAATTGAAAATCTAAGTGAAAGTCCAAGCACATGCTAAATTAATTAATTCAATCAATTAATTAATTAAATCATTATCTCTCCAATCTCTATTTCCATCTTTTAGTTAGCTTTTTCTAAATAAAGCTTTCTCTGTCATCAATTAATTTTCCTCCAATCACCCTTTTTCTTCCTTCAGTTAGCTTTTTCTCAATCTATTAACTCATTCAATCTATTCAATCAATTATGTTTCACCTCCAAATCAGAAATTTAACTATCAATCAGCATGTGAGCTCACTTGAGTTCCACCCCTTGATCAATCTATTCCACATTTAATTCAATCCTCTCCAATTATCTACAAATTGAGCATCCAATCTCCATTTTCAACAATCACGAACTTTGAATCTTTGTGTCAATTGTAGGTTGCCAGCGCAATATCTGAGAGCCATCATACCACCGAGATTAAAATAGTAGTGAAAGTTATAAGTAACAAAATAGGGAGTTTTGATTGATTTACTTTATAATTCCTATTTCTTTCTATTGTGTTATTTCATTGTCTATTTGTTTGAATATTTTAGAGATGAATTTTTACATGTGACATTTTGGTGAACCCGATGTGAATCAACAATAGTCTGATTTGGAATTTTGTCCATCCTTGCAGGTATAGGTATTGGATCTTGCAAACTACATCTATCTTTTAAATTCATATTATAAGAGGTTTTCTGATCTTAATTGGTGTTTTCTTAAGAAAAATTCAAGACTAACATTGTGTAGATCAGGTTCTAGACAAGCTTGCACTTGTTCAAATATTTTATCATATCTTCTAGATTATTGTGAATATCTTCATGATTTTGTTATTGTAGGTTAATTACCATCTCACGGCTCTCTAGTAAAACAATCAGCTTTAGATCGTCATTTTTGAGTGAGATATGATAGGTTCAATTATTTTCATAAATCTTTTATTTTTTGTGCAAAAAAATGAATTTTGTACGATTTTTTTAAAGAAGGTTGAGGATCCTAAGACACGTCTATAGTAAAACATTTGGATCAGTACGATCTGTTTTGACCGAGATATGATCATTTAAATATTTTTAATAAATTTTAAATTTTGGTCACAAATCAGAGATTTTTTTTTAAATTCTTATATTTCTGGAAAGATCTTGAAATTTCATAGGAGGTGTCTTCTTTACAATTTTGATTTTGATGTGAAATAATTAACGTAAAGCTATATCTTTAAAAAATCATGTTTTTCCATAAATCTGCTCTCCAGGGTGCAAATTAATGTCCTTTTCTAAAATTATTACATTTTTGGAAATCTCTCTAAAATTCATCAGGGGTATCTTCTTTGTAATTTTATTTTGGGGTTAAAAAAAAAAAAAGGTTTTAATGTGGTATATTGATTTCTCTTACTAATTGTTTGTTTGCAGTGTGTGGAGAAATTACAGAGAAGGCTTGATCATTTTTGGTAGAATATTTAATCTTTACTTGGCTTAGGTTTATTTGTATTTAGTTTAGGATATTCCTTTGGAATTCCTACATGTAATTTGTCCTCTAGTACATGTGTGAGGATAAGTCATTTATTTTATTTTTCTTTATTAAGGAATATTAGATTTCCTCCATAAGAGGATGTGGACACATGGCACACACATTTTATGAATGGTGGCATTCATAGATTTGGGAGTTACTTTGTAACTCCTTTCCTCATCTCTATTTAAGAGATGTCTCCTCTCTCATTTCTTCTTAATGACATTATTGTAAAGAGCTTCTCTCTCTCTCTCTCTCTCTCTCTCTCTCTCTCTCTCACACATTTTAGGCATTGCCTCATTCATAATATCACAACGAGTTTTTCTTTGTTTTTCCCCTTTCAAAAGTTCTTGTGCCTCCTTCACATTTGGGTGATTGCTCCAAATTTTCTGCATTTCTCTTGGTAACATTTACTTCATTAATAAACTTACTTGGATTTTGTTTTTCTTTCCTTGCTCTTGTATTTTCTTTTATGGTATCAGAGTAGGTTTCTAATCCTTGTTTCAAGTTGAGATTAATGAAGGTTACCATTCTGTGGAGTTCACCTTCTTGGATGAATTCTTGAGAGGAGAAGAAGTTCTTTCTCTAATATTTTCTACTGTGCAAGTTTTTTATTTCAGATTAAATTTTTTTTTTTCAAACTTGTTAACAAGTCTGCCTGCAGGTTCAATCTTCTTAGATTCTATTTTTTTTTTTAAATAAGCTTTGGAAGGCTTGCTACCAAAGTTTCTTCTTTCTGGTTTAAAGTTGTGGCTTTGGAAGGCTTCCCGCCAAAGTTTATTCTTTCTGGTTTAAAGTTGTGGTTTTGGAAGGCTTGCCGCCAATCCCCTTTTCTATTTCTTGTTTTCGAAGGCTTTTCGCCAAGACATTCTTTGTTTATTTGCAGGTTCTAACATCTTATTTCAGTTGCAGATTATTGTCGATTTATTTTTCTAGCTATTTCTGTTATTAGATTAAAAAAAAACTATTTTTAGTGTCTCTTTGGTTTAATCCTTTTGTTTTTCAATATTATTTCAGTCTTTCTGTTTAAATCTATTTAAAATATTTCTATCTAAATCTAAATGAAACTTATTATAGTTTACATTTTAAATTGCCTATTTTAGCTTCTGGTCAAGAAGAAACCGGTTTGAAAATTAAGCTCTTCCATTCAAATTTATTTTATTTTATTTTTTCCCTGCGAATTCTGTGCTTTTCCTTGCTTTCACTTTTTCAAGATTGAAAGTTTAATCTATAAAAAGTTAGTCTTTGTATCTTCCTATATATTCAAGTTTTAAAAGTTTAAGCATTTTAAAACATTCACGTATAAACTCTCTAAGAATTTTTCTTTGCATCATGTTCCTGCCTCCATCTACGTTTTCGCTCCTACTGTTTTTTGCCTCTCATTGTTTTGTTCTCTACAATGCAAGTCTAAATCATCTGCATGTCAAAATATCTCTGCTCTTTCATTTCTGTAGCCTGTTGCTCTGAAACCTACCCGTTCTTTTTATTCCATTTTGTTACGTTTCATTCATTTCATTTTATATGCATATTATTTTACCTTTGTAACGCATCTTGCTACATTGGTTTGTAATACATTCATTATTGTACGTTTCAATTATCATTTTCATGTAAAAAGTTTAAGTTTCTGGTCTATTATCATTCACGTATATAGCAAGTCAAATTTCCATAAACTTATAATTTATAAGCTTTTTAAAAGATTATCAAAAAGTTTCAAATTTACAAGTCATTAAAAAGTTTAGAAGTTTAAAAGTTTTAACAAGTTTATAGTTTATATTTCAACTTTTAAAAGTTTATAATTTTCACATATACGAAAAGTTATAAGTTTTAAAAATTTCATATTTAAAACAAAACTTTAAAAGCTTTATAGTTTTTTTATAAAGTGTTTTAATATATATAACGGTTTTTAAACAAAGTTTATTTTTTTATTTTTTTTAAATAAATAATTTAAATATTATTTTTTGTTTAAATAAAATTAAAGTTTTTTAATTTTTTTTACAATTGTATAAATAAGGTTTTTTTGAAAAAGAAAATTTATTCATCAATAGGTTATTTTTTGTCTTTTAATCAAAGAGGATAATTTTTTTTAATTCTCACAATTATTTGTTCAACTTTATCTTGCTATCATGTCTACATTAATTCCTAAAATTAAATTAAATAACACTAATTATCATTTATGGAAAACACATATTTCCTTCATTTTTTGTTTCAAGCACCTTTGGATGTTGCTACTAATAAAACCTCAGAGCCTACTTCAATTGCTCCTCAAGCAGACCAAGATAGATGGAAGGCTCAAAATGAGGAAACACTTGGTTTAATTGGTATTTCAATGGTTCCTAATTTGTATGTTCTAATAGGAAATTGTACAAAAGCGTATGAAGCTTGGGAAATTTTAAAAACAACTTATGATAGCTCAAATGAATCCCGAAAAATTCAGCTTCAAGATCAATTCGAAGATCTCAGGTATATGAATTTTAAAACCATGGATGAATTCTTATTAAAGTTTGATTCAATTAATAGTCAATTAACTAGTTTAGGAGTTACGCTAGCTGATTTAGGTTTAATATATCTTATTCTTAAAAAATGTCTTCCTCATCAATTTCAGCAATTTATTACGAATATTCATGCTCAACTTGCTATTCCTAGTTTAGCTACTCAATTAACTTATGATATTTTTTGTAATTTATTACGTCAAGAGGAAGCTAAATTAATTCAATTTGGTACTCTTAAAAGTAGTGAACATGATTTATGTCTAAAAATAATAATAATAATGATTTTAGATCCAATAATAATTATCATAATCATAATAATAATCACAAGTCTTCTAATTATCAACCTCATTCTAAATCCTATCATAACAATTCTTGTTTATGGTGAAAATGGATACAACAATATTGAAAGACTAAATGAATTCAACCACAAAACCCTAGCCTAACAACAACAAAGATCCACCATAACATATGAAGATTACCTAAGACAATGCAAATCAAATGAAATCATAAAGATTATACCATCACATGTCCAATAGGGTTTGGATCTCCATTCTTCCTATCTCCATTGATCTTGCTTGATATATTTGCTCTTAGATTTAATGTGCACAAGAGCTCAACAAAGAACGGAAATGTGGTTGCAAGTAGGATCGCATATGCAAGTGCAAAAGGCGTAGTGTAGTCGAGTGCGCAATTGAGTTAGTTTGTTTGGGTTTGATAATGAAGGAATCATCTCCTTATATAGAAGACACCATAAGAAATGGAGGGATAAGATTAAGAGGTGTAAAAGATAAATGGTCGGCTATGATTAGAGGGTAGGTAGTGAAAATAAGAAAATAATGAGAGGGTAGGTAGTGTATGAATTAAGAGATGAATGACATGTGTCATGGGTAGAAAAAGCTAATGAATTAATTAAATAAAGAAAGATTTATTTAATTAATAGAAGAAGTAGGATAATTAAATAAATAAGATATTTATTTAATTTAGAAAAAGGATAATTTAAATAAATAAATGTATTTATTTAAATGAGAAATAAGGCTATAAGAGGATAAATGAATTAATTAAATAAATACAGATTTATTTAATTAATAGAAGAATTAGGCTAAAATAATTAAATAAATAAAATATTTATTTAATTAGACATGACAATTTTAGGTGTCAACAATTCTCATAATAATAATCATAGTAATTCATACAATAATCAAAGGAATAATTCTCAAACAAGACCCCATTGCACATATTGTGGGAAAGATGGGCATATTACTAATAATTGTTTTAAGAAGAAAAATGGTAAAAAGCCCATGAACCAAAATAATCAAAATAATCAACAACATAAACCTCATTATAAGAAAGTAATAATAATGGCAATTCATCTCGTCATGCATTTACATGTACTTATAATGTTTCTCAACCACTTGAGTCGATTATTGATTCTAGTGCATCTCAGCGTGTTACTTCTCATAAAGAATGTTTTGAATCTTTGCATCCTGATGCTTCTAATATTCCTGTTCAATTAGCCAATAATCATAGTTGCAAAGTTGAAGCTATTGGTGATGTGAATGTTCCTAATGGGAGATTAGATGATGTTCTTTATGTTCCTGAATTAAAATCAAATTTGATTTCAGTTCCTAAACTTTGTCAAGATTATAAAATTAACTTTTATAGGGGCATGTGTTCTATCATTGATTCAAAAACTAATCATGTTGTTTCTATTGCTAAAATGGATAGTGATAACTTATTCAAGTTCTATGAATTTGCTCCTACAAAGTATTCCTTGCTTACTACTATTGATTTTACTATATGGCATGAAAGACTTGGCCATCTCAATTCTGATTATATTTCATTGATGCAAAAAGCAAATATGGTTGATGGATTGCCTACTATTGTTCCTTCTCAAATTGTTTGAAATGGTTGCATGAGTGGTAAGATGCATATGGAACCCTTTCCTCATGGTCAATCTTGGAGGGCATATACTAAATTGCATCTAGTTCGTAGTGATCTCTTTGGTCCCATGGAGAATACCTCCATCCAAGGTTCAAGGTATTCTCTTACCTTTTTTGATGATTTTTCAAGGAGAACATGGATATATTTTCTTCATATTAAGAATCAAGTGCTTGATGTGTTTACTGAATTTCATATGTTTGTAGAAAGGCAAATTGGTTCTAAAATTAAGATTATTTGTACTGACATTGGAAGAGAATATGTCAATAATGTATTTAATACTTATTTGAAATCTTTTGGAATTAAACATGAGCTTACCATTCCTTATACACCACAACAAATTGGTGTGGAGGAACGAAAGCATAGGACAATTGTTGAAATGGCTAGATGTTTATTGCATGCAAAAAATATGGATTACAAGTTTTGGGCTAAAGCTATGGCTTGTGCAACTTATTTAATTAATAGAACATCTACCAAAGCCTTAAAGGATAAAACTCCTAAAGAAGCTTGGTCTGGTAGAAAGCCCAATTTGCAGAATTTAAGAATTTTTGGTTCCATAGCTTATGTTCACAAACCTAAAGAGAAAAGAAAAAAATTAGATGCTAAATCTTCTCCTTTTATTTTTGTTGGTTATGATGAAAATACCAAAGGTTATAGAGTTTACAATCCTATTACTAACAAGGTAAAAGTTGCAAGAGATGTTTGTATTGCAGAAAAAGGCATTCATGATTGTTCTAAAGTGGAGGATGATGAACTTGCTCAAAAAAAAGTTGTGCTTGTGGAGGACCAACCTCCTTCTCTTAACCCTACTCCTAATGCATCTCTTTCTATTTCTTCTAGTGATAGTGATGATGATAATAACAACTCTACTCCTCATGACTCTTCTTCTAGTGATGAATCCATTATTTCTAAAAGAAGACCTAAATGGTTTAAATCTTTAATTCAAGATAGTGATGAATACTTAGCTAGAATGGATAAACTTCAAGCTAGAAGAGTTAATTATTGTAATTATGCTTTAATGACTACTATTATGAATTCTAATGATCCTAAAACATTTGATCAAGCTAAAAATGAACCACAATGGCAAAAAGAAATGAAGGAAGAATATGATACTTTAATTTCTAACCAAACTTGGGATTTAGTTCCCTTGCCTCATAGTAAAAATATTGTTTCTTGCAAGTGGATTTATTAAACTAAATTGAATGCTAATAATCAAGTTAGTAAATTTAAAGCTAGATTAGTTGCTAGAGGTTTTTCTCAAATTGAAGGCTTAGATTATACTGAAACTTTTGCTCCTGTTGCTAAAATGCCTACAATTAAACTTGTGCTTGCTTTAGCTTCTACAATGAATTGGCCTATTCACCAAATGGATGTTAAAAGTGCTTTTCTTAATGGTGATTTACATGAGGAAATTTATATGTCTCAACCCCCTGGTTTTATTAAAGAAGGTAATGCACACTTAGTTTGTAAATTAAATAAATAAATTTATGGATTAAAGCAATCTCCTAGGGAGTGGTATTCAAAGATTAATGCATTCTTTATTTCTCAAGGCTTTATTAGAAGTAAACATGATCCTAACTTGTATATTAAATATAGTAAAGACGATATTATCATTATTATCTTGTATGTAGATGATTTGATTCTTACTTCAAGTTCCAATACTTTGATTTCTAATATTAAGTTTCAACTTAATCAAAAATTTCAAATGACTGGTTTAGGTCTTTTACATTATTTCTTAGGAATTCAAATTTGGCAAACCTCTAAAGGAATTTTCTTATCTCAAAGTAAATATGCTCAAGATCTCATAGATAAGTTTAACATGAATGATGCTCGCCATGTTTCAATTCCTATTGAATTAGGCAATAAGTTAATGCTTGATATGCAAACTCCTCTTGTTGATCCTACTTTGTATAGACAATTAGTTGGAAGTTTGAATTATTTAACTCTTACTAGGCCGGATATTGCTTATAGTGTTGGTTTGGTTTCAAGATTCATGTCTAAACCTCAACAAACACACTTTAAAGTTGCTAAAAGAATTTTAAGATATATTAAAGGAACTATTAATGTAGGTTTGTTTTATGATGCAAATTCTTATTTTATTTTAAATGGTTTTACTGATTCCGATCTAGGTAGAGATCCCAATGATGGGAAATCTACCTATGGTTATTGTTTTTTTGTTGGTTCAGGAGTAATTTCTTGGAATAATAAAAAGCAACAATCTACCTCTCTTGGATCCACTGAAGCTAAGTACAAAGGATGCACTAATGCTTCCAAAGAAGCCTTGTGGCTTAGAAGACTATTTGAAGATTTGGGTCTATCTCAACATGAACCAACTCTATTGTATTGTGACAACCAAAGTGCCATTGCCTTGGCTTAAAATCCAGTTTTCCATGCAAGGACAAAACAAATTTCTCTCCAACACCACTTTATTAGAGAACAAATTGAAGACAAGAAAGTTTCACTCCTCTATTGCAAGGGGGAAGACCAAGTTGCAGATATTTTGACCAAGCCACTTTGTAAAGAAAAGTTCCAATTTCATTGTAAAAATCTTGGATTGCAACCCATTGAAGGGTATGATGTAAAATCCCCAAGTAAAGCTTAAGGGGAGGTGTTAGAATATTTAATCTTTACTTGGCTTAGGTTTATTTTTATTTAGTTTAAGATATTCCTTTGGAATTCGTACATGTAATTTGTCCTCTAGTACATGTGTGAGGACAAGTCATTTATTTATTTTCCTTTATTAAGGAATATTAGATTTCCTCCATAAGAGGATGTGGACACATGGCACACAAATTTTATGAATGGTGGAATTCATAGATTTGGGAGTTACTTTGTAACTGTTAGAGTAATTTGGTCTTTACTTGATTAATTAAATAATATTTGTTCAATTCTTTAAGTTCCCAATTATCTTTTTACACTTAAGCTAACATTAGGTGTATATTAATTAATTATTTTATTAATTATTATATGCAAGCCTAGGGTTTTCCCTTTTTAGGGTTTATTGACCTATTAGAGATTAATTTTTCTTTTCATTGTATTATCTTTTCACAATACATTTTTGGTGAATTGGAGCTCCCACCTTTTGAGAATATTTTTCCTATGTTTTGTGTGTTCTTCAGATTATTGCTTCCTTGCTTCTCCTTGTAATAGGTTATTCGGCTTGCAAAAGATCTTCAGGCTACTATGGGGTTGTATTTCTCAACTCCAATATGGTATTAGAGCTCAGATCTGCAGCTATCTGTTCCTGTTTTTGAGAATTTTGCATTGGAAGCAATTCTAGGGTTTCAATTTTTTTTTTTTGTGCTTAGGTTTAAGGTTTTTTTTTCTGAGCACTTTGGGCCTAAACAGACCTCACCCTCATGCTCAGAAGGCCCAAAAAACCCTATAGTCATATAAAATTTGTTCTTTTTTGACTCCTAAGCATCTAGGTGATTTTTTTCTCCCAACCAGGCCGTACGACTCTGGCACGCAAATTGAGAAATTTTTTTGCCTTTTTACAGCATGTAGGCCGGATCTTGACTTTATAAAAAAAAATCATTCAAAAGTAAAAAAAAAAAAAAAAAAAAAAAACCTTTCAAATGGGGCGAGCGAGAAAATTTTTTTTTTTTTTCTGGGGTTGCGTTTGTTAGAAGGTACTGCAAGCCGTTGTATGGCACCTGTGGCCCTATCAGCCCAGCCCCCACCGGCTCCTCCCTGCTCACTCTCGCCCATCACAGCACTGCCTTCTGTAGCCCGCAGTGCCTCCCGTTGTGCTCAGCTGCGCAACCTGCACCATCGCTGCCACTCAAATGCTCAGCGCCGCCGCCACCCGGAGACTCCCGTAGGCTGCCACTCCACTCAGCACCACCGCCGCCGCCCGGAGACTCCTGCAAGAAGCCGCTCCGCTTCGCCCGGGGCCCACCACCTCCGCCCAGCCCGCCACCTCCACCTCCGCCCTTCGGCCAGCTCCTCCTCTCTCTAGTCTTTTTTGAGAGGGGGTTGGTTTTATGGGTCTAGATTGTGAATCTGAAGTCGTATTTTGGTGAACGAATAGGTGTCGGAAAGGTGATTCTAAGCTAGACCTCGTGGTGGTGGATTTTTTTCCTGAATCTACTGTTTGTCTATACTTTTGTCCAGTCAAAGTTGAGCTTCTTATTTAGACTTCCAAGGCCGTAGAATGGGCAAACAGACTCCATTTTTCAAAAATGAATAGGCATTGGAAAGCTCTCAGCATGCTCTATTCATATTTGTGATTTTTTTTTCAGAATATTCATCAGGTACATGAGATACTAGTTTGAATTTTTTTTGCTTATGCACTACTTCCTTCTCATTACTATGTACTAGGGTTTCAATTTTTCTATTGTGGGGGGGTGTTTTTTTCTCACTTTCTATCGTTTATTTCAAAAATCAAGAACACATAAACTCTCAAAAACAAACAAACCCTTCTGCATCTTCTATCTATTCTGAAAAATCACATAATAAAAAACACAACAAGCAGGTGCAGGTGTAGAGTTTTTTTTTTGTTCTCATGGCAGATCCTTCAGTTGAGTTGTTGACTTCACACAACTATCACACCTAGAAGCTCTGCATCATGAGGCTTCTCAGGGCACAAGGGTTGTGGTCTTCTTTGGATGAGGTTCAGCCAGTACTGCAACATCCTTATGAGATTCTTATGCACAGGAACAAGCTAGATGAGGCCATGGGTTTGCTCTCTTTGCATGTCTCCGACAGTCTTCTGTTTCACCTTGATGAGTTGCTTACTCCTTGGGATATGTGGTTGAAGTTTGATTCTCTCTTCGGGAGGGTCAATGAGATTCAAGCATTACAGATTGAGGTAGAGTTGGTTTCTTTGTCACTTGATTCCTTTCCCGCTATTGAGGATTTTTTGAACAAATTCAAGACTACTAGATCTATTCTTCAGGGATGTGGAAAGATCAAGATGGATACAGAGTGCATTCATTTGATTTTTTTGAAGCTTCGGGGTCACTTTCAGTTTTTTGCCTCTGCTTTCTACTCCACCATGGATGGCTTGGGTGCTCGTTTCAACATGCCTACCTTTGATGTCTTTTGTGAGCGTTTGTCTCGTGAGCAGTCTCATCTTTCTTAGATGGATACGCTCTCAGGATCCAAGAACAAAGCAGTGGTTGCTCAGTCCTCTAAGGAGAAGGAGAAACAGAAGCAGAAACCAAATCCCAAGAAGAATTCTGTAGGCAGTGAGTCTTCCTCCAAGCCAGCTCCTAAGTCTGATTCTAAACCTCCATTTACTCCCAAGCAAGGGAAATCTTCACAGTCTGGTGAGTCTTCCTCCAAGGCTAAGAAGAAATCAGGCGACACTTGCAGTTTTTGTGGCAAGGAAGGATATCTAGTTTCCAGGTATTGGAAATGATTAGAGGCTTTAGAGGAAGCCATGCAGCAACATCACATCTCCTCACCTCAGGCATCTTCTCCTTCCATGGGGAAAGGTCATGCTCTCACTGCTCGAGCTTCACCCTACATGGGTCCACATGGATTCTAGATTCTGGTGCTTCTCCCCATATGACTCACACTCAGCAATTGGTTACTTCTCTTGCCTCTTGTGGTATTTCACAGATTGTAGTGGGTGACTCAGTTAAGCTTTCAGTCTTGGGTTCAGGTTCTGTCTCTTTGGATGGGGGTACTTTGCAAGATGTTCTGGTTGTTCCTGACATCTTGACGAACCTCCTGTCCATTTATCAAATTTGCCACTCTGGCTCTGGTAAGATAGTTGATTTCTCACCACATGATGTGGTTATTTGAGACCTCCATGACCCTGATCTGGTTGTGGCTACTGGTAGTATGGATTCTGCATCTCATCTCTATAGATTTGATGAATTTGAGACCTCTTCAGGTACATGTTCATCTCTTATAGCACATGCAGATTTAGTGAGTAAGCTTTTTCATGAGTGCTTGGGCCATGTCCATTATGGATATCTTTAGCAGATGAGTACACAGGCACTTGTTCTTGAGTTCCCACAAATTTCCTGCACTGATGGTGTTTGTCATGGTTGTGTGCTTGGCAAGCATCACAGAGATCCCTTTCTGAAGGGAAGAGCCTCTCATGCTTTGGCACCCTTGGAGTTGATTCATAGTGACCTCATGTCATTTCCCACTCCTTCTTTTTTAGGGGCCAAGTATGTACTCACTTTCATTGATGACTTCTCAAGACGCACATGGGTGTACTTTCTTAAGTACAAGTCTGATGTCTTTGAATCCTTTCAAGTCTTCAAGATATTTGTAGAGAAGCAGTCTGGCTATTCTATTCAGCGGATATGTATAGATAATGGGGGGGAGTATGTGAATCAGGCTTTTAGATATTTTTGCACTGAGCATGGTTTGTAGCATCAATTTACTGTTCCCTACACCCCTTAGCAGAATGGTGTCGCTGAACGCAAGAAGAAAACTTTACGGGAGATGGCGAATTGTATGATTTAGTCCAGGTCCATGGATTCATCTTTTTGGGCTGAGGCAGTCAATTGTGCCAACTATATTCAGAATCGGATGCCTCACAAGGCTATTCGACATATGACTCCTAAGGATGCTTGGTCTCATGACAAGCCTGATGTTTCCTTTTTCAGAGTATTTGGTAGTGAGGCATGGGCTTTTATTCCTGATGCTCAGAGGCAAGCCATGGAGTGGAAGAGCCGACCACTCATTTTTCTTGGCTACAATGAGGATGTTAAGGCATACAGGTTGTTTGATCTTGATTCCAGAGAAGTCCTATTTTGACGGGATGTTCAGTTTGATGAGTGCCTTCCCACAGTGGATACCTCGACTCCAGTGTCTACTCCTCTACCTACTCTGACCACTGCACCCCTTCAGGATCTTTTTGAGGATGATTCTGATGATGGTGTTGATGCTCCACCATCCCCACCTCCACCCACTCCACCTCAGATGCCCAAGTGGGCTCGCCTTACTGTTGAAGTGGCAGGTCCTATGGCTAGTGATCCTTCAGATACTTGTCGCACTCATTCTCATACTGTGGGTTCTAGTCTTTTGAGTCATGCTATTTCAGATGATCCTCAGAAATTTTTAGAGGTGAGAGGTCACCTGGAGTGGGATTGTGCTATGGAGGAGGAGTATTCTTCTTTGATGAGGAATCATACTTGGGATCTCTGTCCTCTTCCTAAGGACAGAAAGATGGTTAGGTGTTGTTGGTTGTATCACACTAAGTATGCTACTAATGGTTCCATTGATAAGTACAAAGTACATCTTGTTGTGAAGGGGTTTTCACAGGTTGAGGGTATTGATTACTCCGAGACATTTTACCCTATCGCCAAGATGAACTCCATTCGCTTTGTACTATCTCTTGCAGCTTCTCGGAGTTGGCCTGTTTTTCAGATGGATGTGAAGAGTGCCTTCTTGCATGGAGATCTACAAGAGGAAATCTACATTGAACAACCTCAGGGATTTGTGTAGGATAGTTCTTTGTTTTGCAAACTTCAACATTCATTGTATGGTCTCAAACAGGCCCCTCGGGCTTGGTATGAGAAGATGGATTCTTTCTTGCTCTCCACTGGGTTCACCCGCAGTCATTTTGATCACACAGTGTACATTCAGCTTGTTGAGGGTGACATACTAATTCTTGTGCTATATGTTGATGATCTCCTCATCACAGGTAGCTCATCCTCTATGATTCAGCATATTCAACGTGCCTTGATGGACCAATTTGAGATGACAGATCTCGGTCTTTTGCACTATTTCCTTGGTCTTCAAGTGATTCAGTCCTCTAATGGGATCTCTCTCTACCAACAAAATTATACTATTGACATTCTTCAATTCTTCAACACGCTTGATTGCAAGCTTGCTCCCACTCCATTTCAGTCAGGGGTTGTTTTGATTACTGCTTGTCTCACTCCTTCAGTCGATTCTACACTTTACAGGTAGTTGGTTGGTAGTTTGTTGTACCTGACTCACACCCGTCTTGATATTTCCTTTGTGATTGGTCTTGTCTCTCGATTCTCCCATGATCCTCATGAGAGTCATTGGCAAGCTGCCAAATGTATTTTGAGGTACATTCAGGGCACTAGTTCTCATGGCATTCACTACACATCAGGGGAACCTCACATAGTTGGCTACACTAACTCCAATTGGACTGGTGATGTCACTATTCGGAAGTCTACTTCTAGCTTTGTTTTCTATCTTGGCTCTAGTCCTATCACATGGTCTTGCAACAAGTAGACTGCTCATGCATTATCATCTACAAAGGCTGAGTACCAAGGTGTTGTGCTCGCTAGTTAGGAGATCTTATGGCTTCGACAGTTGATGACTGAGTTTGGTTTTCCTCCTGATAGTCCCACTGTTCTTTGGTGTGACAATTAGAGTGCTATTCATATTTCCTGCAACTAGGTAGAGCATCAGTGGATGAAGCACATTGAGCTTCACATGCATTTCATCCACTAGTTGATTCAGGATGATGTTCTCATTCTGGAGTACATTCCCACTTCCGAGCAGGTTGCAGACATCTTCACAAAACCTTTTGCACCACTGCGCTATCTTCAGTTGTGCTCTATGCTTGGGGTGAAGTTGTCCTTGGGGGGTCTTTATGAGGCCTTCCTTCCTTCTTCTTCTTCTTCTTTCAACATGTTTTTTATCTCTTTTTGGAGAGGAGTTTTTTCCCACTGGGTTTTCTCCTTTGTCTCCATTTCATAGAGATTTCATTGTATTTGGGTACCTGATCAGGCCTTGTTGCCGGGACCCATCTTTCATGCTTTCAGTAGTTGTTCTAGGTTTTAGCTTCTCCCTAAGTCTAGCTTAAGGGGGGGTGTTAAAGTAATTGGGTCTTTACTTGATTAATTAAACAATATTTTTTTAATTCTTTAAGTTCCCAATTATCTTTTTACACTTAAGCTAACTTTAGGTGCATATTAATTAATTATTTTATTAATTATTATATGCAAGCCTAGGGTTTTCCCTTTTTAGGGTTTATTGACCTATTAGAGGTTAATTTTTCTTTTCATTGTATTATATTTTCACAATACATTTTTGGTGAATTGGAGCTCTCATCTTTTGAGAATATTTTTCTTGTGTTTTGTGTGTTCTTCAGATTATTGCTTCCTTGCTTCTCCTTGTAACAGATTATTCGGCTTGCAGAAGATCTTCAGGCTACTGTGGGGTTGTATTTCTCAAACCTAATAGTAACTCCTTTCCTCATCTCTATTTAAGAGATGTCTCCTCTCTCATTTCTTCTTAATGACATTATTGTAAAGAGCTTCTTGCTCTCTCTCTCTCTCATTTTAGGCATTGCCTCATTCATAATATCACAAGGGGTTTTTCTTTGTTTTTCCCCTTTCAAAAGTTCTTGTGCCTCCTTATTTGGGTGATTGCTCCAAATTTTCTGCATTTCTCTTGGTAACATTTACTTCATCAATAAACTTACGTGGATTTTATTTTTCTTTCCTTGCTCTTGTATTTCCTTTCAATTCTAGATTATTTTGGACACCATTAACAATTTGATTGCAGGATCCTTTAGGGTTAAATCACTTTTGGATTTTGGGTTTAAAATGGACATGCATGCTTTCACACTTCAATTTGGCACTTAAAACAAATTTGGTTAAAATTGACATGCATTCTTTCACACTTCAATTTGGTTCTTAAAACAAATCTGGTTAAAATTGACATGCATCCTTACACACTTCAGTTTGAGCTTAAAATTATCAATGGTTAAAATGGACATGCATGTATAACAATTCAGTTTGGGCTTAAAATCAACAATGGTTAAAATTGACATGCATGTATAACACTTCAATTTGGGCGAAAATTAACAATGGTTAAAGTTGTCATGCATGTACATAACACTTCAGTTTGGACTTAAAACTAACAATGGTTAAAATTGACATGCATGCCTTCACATTTCAGTTTGGTGTTTAAAATTGACATGCACATGCATATTCAACACCTCAATTTGGGCTTTTAAATGAACGTGAATTAGGCTGCATATAGATTAAATCACATTTTATTTTTCTTAAGGAAAATAAATTTTATCGTCTTTGGGTGTACCTTCTGTTGCATTAACTACCTTTCCACCCATCTTCGGGGTCTTGGGAGAAAATAAGGAGGTGGCAATGACACTCAATTTTATTTTATTTCAATTTAAGAGGGGTATCTTTGACTAGGGATTTCATCACCCCATAGAGGTACTTCGAATTGGGATGCATTAGGGATATCATCTCTCCCAATGTACTCTCAAGCGGGTTTTTTGAGCCGCTATATAAACATATTGGTCAAGCAGCTAGAGTGTTGAGTGAATTCAATGTATGTGGGGGCCTTCCCTACACTGATAAGCTCAACTAAAGTCTTAAGTAGCATGCTTTGAGAGTCCATCATTAGATTGGGATCCCTCAAAACCTTACAATAAGAACCAACTTAGTAGCCCAAAATCCTACATTCAATGATTCCAGGAGTGCGGATCATACCCCATAGATACCCCTCATGTACCTTACATTATGAGATAGAAATCCCTCGGTGATAATATCTTTAGATCTTCGGGGTAAGAGAGACTAGCATGCCCGAGAAGTGTGTGTCATGGAGTGGAGCTAGTGCTGCCAGACTCTCTATCTGTCAGTCTTGTTTTGGTATTTTGCTATGGGGCCCTCATTGAATGGTGTCCACTTTTCAGCCTAAGATTGTATTTTCTACTTTTTAATGTATCATTGTATCAGACTAGTATTGAGTCAGTTATTTGGGCTATTTCAGGCCCTATCCTGTGTATCTCTGAATTCTTAGAGATTGTTTGAAAACCAGTTTAGTCAACTATATCTACCTCTAAAAAATTATTCTTAGACTTGGAAAACCATAAAACTTGTCCTACACACGGAATTACTGAAAACAATGTCCATTTTTGAAACATCAAAACTAAAAAGTTTATACACTTGTGACCATAGGTAGTCCTTGCATAGTCCCCATTTATGTCCTTATTATCATCCTTAGTCCTTCCAAAATTCCTTATTTATGTCCTTATTATCATCCTTAGTCCTTGCATAGTCCTCATTTACATCCTTATTATCGTCCTTATTCCTTGCATAGTACTCATTTACATCCTTATTATCATCCTTAGAAGTTGCATAATCTCTATTCATGTCCTCATTATCATCCTCATATACGTCCTTATCTAAATTTCATATACGTATGTCTTAGTCCATCGTCATTTGCATAATCATCCTAGAAAGTCATACCCCAAATGTCCAAATCACAATCAGAGGATCAATTAAAGCCAACCTCAACTCAAACAAGTTTGTCAAGTTCAACAAATCAAACATTGTCACATTCAGAGAAATGGAGAAAACATCATGGATTGGCATTATACATTTCATAGGGAAGGTGGAGGATTCATCCCTTCCATTCTTATTCCATCGCCATCCATAGAAACCTTATCTCAATAGATCAAGACTTTGCAACAACAAGTGATAGACATGACTAGTCCTAACAACCATAGGGGTTGGTTAAAAAAATGATGAAAGAAGTGATGACCACAATGGAATTAATATCAAGCCAACCTTCTTCTTCTTATGAGACCATTCAAATATGCCAACCTTCTTCTTCTTATGAGACCATTCAAATATGCCAACCTTCATTCTTCAATAAAATTTTTCCTACCTCAGTTCAACCAACATTAGAGTCATGTAAAACTTCTTTTTCTTTAAACCCACTATATCAATCATACCTATCATATCAACCCAACAATCAAACCCCTTTCAACCAAAATCAAACCCCATTCAACCAAAGTCCAAATCAAAATTCACATTAACCCAACATTCAAAGTACCTCTTTCAACAAAAATCAAACCCCATTCAACTGAAGCCCAAATCAAAATTCACACCAACCAAACATTTAAACCTCTTTCAACCAAAATCAAACCCCATTCAACCAAAGTCCAAATTAAAATTCACACCAACCCAACATTCAAACCCCTTACAACCAGATTCCAAATCAAAATTCATTCAACCAAAACCAAATATCTTTCACACAAAATCATACTCCTTTCAACCAAAATCAAATTCCTTTCAACAAAAGCCCAAATCAGCCATATCTATCCACCATTTTATCATCCCCTGAAGTCACACAAGACCAATCCATGCCATCGCTATTGAATAAAACAATCTCCCAAGGGCTATCCATAGCACAAATCTAGTCTAATCTAAGTCATGATTAAGAGAATCTCGTTCAAGATCCTTTCTCATCATGTCAAAAGGTTGAAACCTTCCAAGAATCTCCCATGCATTTCCAAACTCCTTCCCCAAGTCAACAGGATGATCCAAAATCAGAAGAAATGAATCCTGAAACAAATAAAGATCAAGAACAACCACTTCCATCCTACCCAATTTTTTATCAAGATTCCATCAAACAAGAATCTTATGATGATCCCCTCACTCTTTTCTATTCCATTCATAATGACACCCTTTTATCTCAAGAACAAAGTGTCATTTCAAGTCCCCTCCAACATCCACCTCCTAAGAAAGTCAAGACATCCCTTCCATCCTCCCTAATAATCCCTTTATAAACCAAGATCAAATCATACCTTTAACATCATGTCCTATAAGAGATCCCATTATTTCTCCAAATCTTGATCAAGGTCCCTTCATCCCTTCATCTCCATGTCAAAATCCTCCATGTTATTCACAATATTCTCTCTCAAACAAACTTACCATTTCTCCTAGTGATCCCAATCCCTCTACACAAGTTGTTCATGAACCACTTATCAATGAAATCACCAATCTAGATCATACTACATAGAGCAAATTGTCAACAATTGTATGTGAGCTATCATCACATGCCAAAGTGGTGACAGAAACAAACATGGAACTAGCTACTGAAATCAACACCCAAATCATTTCATCACATTCTTCATGCACAAGCATAACATCAGCTAATGAGATCAACACCTAGTTGGCTTCATCATACTCTTCAAGTGTATCAATAAAAATAGGCATAACACCCACTCATGTCATAACTTCGAAACCAAAATCAATTTGTCTCATACACCCATACTTGATAGACCCGGGGCAAGAGAACCTACCACAGTTGGATTTCTTTGAAAACGATAAGGCTATAGCTAAATTCAGGGGTTCCAGAACTATATTTCCCTTTGATGATCAACAAAATCTAAAAACTAAGGAAATCAACATTGGAGATGCTAAATGTGTTCAGTTAGCTGAGTCCTTGTATTGTATTGGAAAAAACATCTTTATCTGACTCTTCAAACAAAGACCAATGAACTACCTACACAAAACTCCCTGACCCTATGAATAACATGCACCTTAAACAATATTACATCTAAGGGCTGGGTTAGTTTAGGTTTTACTTTCCGCATTGCATCTCATTTTATTCAAACCACTGCATCACATATCGTTTCTTTTCCAAGCACATCATATTCATAGATTTCATGGCATATAAAGTTTCTGCATTAGCATATAGCAGCACCAATAAAACAAGGCAACTGTCCAAGTTTGTCATATGTTTGCATCTAAGAGAAATAAGGGTCATCTCCTTTCTTAGATATTCAGACATGAATTAATTGAGGTCCTAAGGTTATTCATTTTCAACATTACCCTGTGACAACACTTTACTTATGGTTGGGTAGTGATTTCACTATTTGAGACTTGTAAACCCAACATATATCAATTGCTATATCTCAAACACAATAAATATCTAATTCATTCGAGACACCTAGTTGATCATATGACTAGTGAAAAATCTAAATTTCTACTTCAGCATTGTTGTAATTGTCACACCCAAGTAGGTTTCATTACTTACAAGTCAAGGCAAGAAAATAAAAAGTAAAAGAGCTATGTCAAATATTCATCTCAAGTCAAAAGAGAAATGATATATAACTGAAATGTCACACATACAAAGTGCGACGAAAATCTTGACTATGAGAACATACAAGTAACTCCATTAGGGTTGTGAATTCCTACTAGCAATGGAGCAATATTTGAGAAATTACAGTCTATAACCTCATCGAAGATCTAAAAGCTTGCTGGTAGCAAGGCTCTATTTGGGATTTTTTTGAAGTTAGGATAATCCACGTAGCTATTCATATAAGATGCTAAACATCTATAGTGAATACAAGAGTGGGAATTAACTCATCTACACACACATGGGCAAAAGAAGATCAAAGTTTCAAGAACCAATGGGGAATTTTTCCGCGTCTCCATTTGTAAATCCTAGCCCCTAAGTGTGTTAATTTCAATGTTCCAAAGGACTTCAGGGATCGATTGACCGCTTATCTATGAAATGTTTTGCACCTCCAATTCAATTGGTGTATTACAAATGATAAAACAAACACAATCAACCTTGTTCGGATAGGAAATGTATCTTCATCATGCATATTGCATTAACATAGATCATATCAAAACTTCGTTGTCTCCACACACATTCTACAGATCATCATGTCATACAGGTCCGTACACTAGGCACGTAACTAAAAAAATCCAAAAAAATCACCATATAACCTCCTTCGAAAATATCAAAAACATTCATATAAAGTCTTGAAAAATCCTAAAAAGTCATATAATGTACTTTGAAAATATGCAAAAACAGTGAAAAACTCAAAATCCAAAAACACTAAAAAACATAAAATCCAAAAACATTAAAAAATCCTTCAAAAATCCAAAAAATTCAGAAAATGTCTCGAAATTTTTTTCCAAAACATCTGCAAAATATCCTGAAAAAATCAATCAAAAGCATTCAAATATAGATCCATGCATAATCCAAAAACATCAAAAAAGCTCTTGGAAAATAACTAAGAAATAGAAAATCAATCAATCAAAAAAACTTGCAATAAAATGTCTTGTGAGAAAAAAACACTCTAGCAAATATCCAACAAACACTTCACATGAAGTTAACAAAGGATACAACTATCTAGTCAAACATCTGCAATCAAATGATCAAACTGACTTATCAATCATAGCATATCCATATCAAGTGATTATTATCTTGTCTTAAACAGAAGAGGATACACTCGAATCAGACGTATCAGTCTTAAACGGGGTCCGCAACTTTCTGAAATCGGACATTATCAACAATCAGATCAAGCAACTGAGAATGAAGGCACAAGGTCAGTATAGCTTCTGAATTTTGTCCGGTTCAGTCTTTATCTTTTATCATTTGGTGACAAATTATGTTTCTCTGCTACTCCAAGATGTCCACAAGTGACTAGAGGAGCCGGGATGGTCATGATCTTTTTCTTTCTTTCTTGTTTGTGGTGTGAACCAATGAAGTAATGGGGTAATAGTTCTAATAGTTATCTATGTTGGTATGTTCATTTGGCACATATCCTATGCAAAAGTCATGGATAGCTATGCTTGTGACTATCCCACCTAGCTCAACCCCTGACATTATTATCATAATGGAGGGATCATTCCTTGTCTACTATGTGTTTTCTTCTTCAATGAGATATCTTTATATCTTGGTTCCTTATACCCTAATATTCCAAGCTTCATTGTTCCATAATAAGGCTCAGTGATCAATATATATTGCACAATAAATAATGACATGGGTTCGTGATTCAATCATTCTCATTCTCATCTCATTTGCTTATTGCTAGTTTGTTGATTCTTTTTTCACCATCTCTTTCTAAATCATTTTCAATCTATCATCTCATATCAATCATCTTCAATTGCATCTAATTCTCATCTAATATTATTTTATTTCATTCTAAGGTTCATTATCTCATATTCTATCTCAATATCATCTTCATGTCACTTATCTCTATCTCTAATCAACTAACTATTCTATCTTTCATCTCACATTCTTCTTTTTTCGAGAGATCATTCATGTCTTTAATGCACAAACAATCTCTCGAGGGGAGATTATATCCCAAGTATCACTGGGGCATACTTGGCAAAAAATTTCATTTTCTTTGAAACAACATCATTCTGACATTATCTCACAAAGCGGAAAATCTAGACACCTAAAAATATCTCATTGATCATGTGCTAATTAATCCTCTAATTGATTCAATAATTCTTTAATTATTTAATTAATATTATTCTTCTAATTTCATATTTCCTCATCATCTTACTAATAATATATTTCAATCCTATCATCATTTTATCATTTTAACCATTTTCTAATGTTAATTAAATATTTATTATTTAATTAATTGTGGTTTTTAATCCTTAATTTAAATAATATTTATTATTTAAATAAATTAATTCTCAATTTCTATCTCTATTCAATTAGTCATTCAACCCTTTTCTAAATATTAATTAAATATTTATTATTTAATTAATTATGATTTAAATCCTTTAATTTAAATAATCTTTATTATTTAATTAAATTCAATTTCTAAATAATTAAATAGTTTCTTTAAATTATTTAATTAACTAATTATTTCCTCTAGTTCAAATTCCAAATCCCCAGATTCTAATTTCATTTAATTTCATATTTCTTCTAATTCTATTTAATTAACTAATTAATTATTCTAATTTCATTCAAATTCAAATTCTTCTAATTTCTTCCAATTTCAAATACATGTGCATGATTTCAAAAATTAAATTGAAAATCAAACTCAAGTTCTAAATATATTCAAATACTAAATTGAATTTAAAATAAATTTAATTATTTGAATTAAATCTCATGCAAAGATTAAATTGAAAATCTAAGTTAAAGTGCAAGAACGTGCTAAATTAATCAATTCAATCAATTAATTAATCAAATCATTATCTCTCCAATCTCTATTTCCATCTTTTAGTTAGCTTTTTCTATATAAAGCTTTCTTTGTCATCAATTAATTTTCCTCCAATCACCCTTTTTCTTCCTTTAGTTAGCTTTTTCTCAATCAATTAACTCATTTAATCTATTCAATCAATTCTATTTCACCTCCAAATCGGCAGTTTAACTATCAATCAACATGTGAGCTCACCTGAGTTCCTCCTCTTGATCATTTTTTTCCACCTTTCAATCAATCCTCTCCAACTATCTATAAATTGGGCATCCAATCTCTATTTTCAAGAATCACAAACTTTGAATCCTTTTGTCAATTGCAGGTTGCCAATGCAATATCTGAGAGCCATCATACCACAGAGAAGAAAAGAGCAATGAAAGTTATACGTAGTCACGAAATAGGGAGTTTTGATTGATTTACTTTATAATTCATATTTCTTGCTATTGTGTTATTTCATTGTCTGATTGTTTGAATTCTTTGATTAGATAGGGATTTGTGATTTCCCTTTGTTTCTAATTGATACTTTAAAGATGAATTTTTACATTTGACAATATATTTTATCATAAAGTGTTAGTTTGGCTACTAATGATGGTTTACAAGAATATATGATCTAAATCATCAAGAGATTTTATTCTCATGAACATTTTTTATAAAAAATCATATTGGAAGGGATTGTGCTATAGTTGTTGAAGTTTCTAATATTTTTGAACTTGTATACATATAAAGAGAACACATTTTTGACAAAATAACTAGTCAATTTTGAAAATAAGAGTTAGAAATGTATGCAATTAAAGATGATAAAAAGTTAAAGATATGTGATTTAATGAGTAAAGATATATAATTAGTGTCCAATTTATGAGAATGTTTTATAATAAAGTAGTGTATAAGTATGCAATGTATACACACAAAGTTGGAGATACTTATATAAGTAATGGAAGTTATGTAAGGACACATTTACTCATGGTACTAAATTAGGTGTATCATAGATTTTGTGAAGAGTTACATATTGCAACTATAGACTGAAAGTCCAATCTCAACTTTATTTAGGTTACTACTTTTGGACACATAACATTCATTTAAATGTACTTGGTAGTACTAGAAATCTAGAAATATTTTGAGGGAGTATCACTTTTGTATTAACTTGATGCTCACACTTATTCAACTCTATTTGTACATGGTTAAAAATAAATATTTATGATAATGAAATGAAAATTATTATATTTGGTTAAAAAATGACACATCATAATTCAACAACTCGTCAATTTTATATATCTTTTCAGCGATATATATGATAAGTGGTGTTGAACATTTAGAATTTTACAGAGGTTGGGCATGGAAAATGAGAGAATGATGGTGTAAGAGTAGGTATAAGAAGATCACTAGCATGCAAAAAGTTGAAGTATTGCTCGTGGTGCTATGTTGATAGATGTAGTAATAATTATGGAAGTATAATTCAACAATAGGCATAGGTAATGATGGAAGGTCTATAGTTTGTTAGTTTTTGATAAAGATAAATGGGTTTTACATGGACCCGAAACCAAAAGTTTTATAACAAATGGCCATTAGCCAAATAGACACAAACCAACATCAAAACAGGGGAGCACTCTCGAGAAGTCACGAAAACAAAAGAGAAGAAGACAAACAAGACAATACAAAAGAGAAAATCTCATTTAAGAGAGACACAAGATCCTTGTTCTTCTAGATGGAAATCTTGTTGATTTCCTCCAGTTCATCCATAATGACTCTGGAGGTACCCTTATTGCTTCTGTTGCTTCTAGTTCTAGAACTAGGACTAGTGGTTTTGTTGTCCCCAGCAGCCATATCTTCCCCTTTGAGATCTTTCACCGGTCCACTGTGGTAGGATCTGTAATAAACAACTATGGCATTGATCTTTTCAAGGCCCTCTATACTATTGTTCATTGTTTCTTTTCTTATGTCAACTAGGTTCTTGAGATTTTTCTTAATCTCTACTGTAGACTGCTTCACCTTTTCAATTCTTTGTTCATGATTGTATTTCATCACCTTGACATCCTGGGAGAGCTTTTGGGTCATAATCATGACTTTCTCAGATTTTTTGGGCTCAAGGGAAGTAGTGAAGATATCAATAATCTCTTTAACACCCCACTTTGAGGGTATCAATTTCGCGCTCCACCCACTTCCAGCAGCTCTCCTGGCTTTTGGTAGCTTCCATAACTAGATTCATCAGGCTACCAATCCTCTGTATCCCAATGTTCTCTTCTTTGGCCATGGTCCCCTATTTTTCTTTCAGGACGTTGATAGTGATGTCCAATTTAATTCCCTGATCCGAAATCTTCGGACCATGGTCCTTAGTTGCCAGCTTTTTTTTTTATAGAGGGGCTTGACCTTAGAGATCAGTTTGCTAGTGGTTTTGTATTTGCTAGCCGCCCATCTAGGAGGATTCTTGCTGCTAAACATCCCAAGGGTGACCATCATCTCCCCTTCATCTGCAAGTTTATATTAAGGGTCATCAAGAGGAACCCCACTTTCTTCCAAATCCATTTTCGAGTCAGAGACATCCTAGATATCAGTCTGTTGGCCAGACTTAGATATAGGGGGCACAACTTCAAGGGATTTAGCTTACTCCATGATGAGAACAATAGGTCCCTCATGGAGAACAGGGTTGTTTGGATTCTCCAAATGTTTTTCCAGGTTATTTTCAAGAGAGGAGGCCGGATAGAAAGGAACGAAAATGATTTTACCATGCCTAAAGTGATTTAAAATGGTAAAATTATAGGAAAAGATGTTGGCATATTTGCCACCGAACGTAATATACCTCATGATGAACTTGGCCATGTTAGCCCAGGGAGCCATAAGATCTTTCCTGTTGTAGCCGCCATCAGCCATCTTGGTAACTCTAGAGTTCTCCTTGTCTTTGTTAAAGAAACTCGTCAGCTCCTCCTCCCTAGTTTTCCTATCCCTATAAAATCGTCTACCTGACGTTGCCAGACCAGTGACTATCGCCACCAGGGTTTCATCAATCAAATACTCAACACCATAAGCCCTGAGGCTCCCTTCTTTCCACCCATTGATAAAGGCCTCCATTAGCAGAGGAGAAGGGCCATGAAGTCGATCCAAGAAGGGGATGATTCCCCCATCAATGACTTCCTACCACACATCCTTGTTTTTCTTCCATTTCTCGCAAGTAGAAGACTCTTGCGCTTGTCCCCACTCATTATCCATCTAGTCATCGAATAGCAGAAAATGGGCCACACCAGAGAAGGCACCGACCAGTCACAAGAAATGGGCCACACCAAAAAAGTCTCCAAACAGTAGCAAAAAATCGGCCACACAATAAGACAGAAAATCCAGTCACTGGGGAACTTTCTAGATCTTTGGTTACAGAAAACCAAAAAGAGCCATTTCCCCATCAACTCAATCAAATCATGAAGAGAGATCATTGATTAATGTAGTAAACATCACGAGCCAGCTCGCACAGATATTTGGGGAAATCATCCCTGCTACTCCACCATTTAGTTGACATGTATCCCACTGCTAGATTGGCCAATAGATCTGCCACCTTGTTGCCTTCTCAGTATACGTGCGAGATTTTGAAATCTACCAATTCATTAATTATATCTCGACAATCCTTGATCAGGTTAGCTGTCATCTAGCTAGGATCCGTGCATCTGCTCAGGCAATTAACAGTGTTTAGCAAGTTAGACTCCAACCAAACTTTAGTAAAGCCTTCTCTTTTAGCCACGTGTATCCCAATGTGGGCAGCCCTGGCTTCTGCATAGTTTGTTAGTTATGTTGCTGTTAGAATAAGATAATATTATAAAATGTGAATATATTTTTGTATAATAGTAGGAGCAATTTTTATTGATTCAAAAGTTCAAATATAGATTAATGAAATATTTATACAAGAGAGATGGCATGCTTTATTTCATTCATGAATATATTTTATTTGGTAGTAATATGAGTTAAAAGAGTATATTGATAAATAGTTCTATAGACCTCTAGTTTAAATTATTAACATCTATTTACACTATAGTTGAATGCAAATTATTACTTGACTTCTACCATGTATTAGATCTAGTGTAACCAAGCATTACATATATTTATCATTTATTTTAATTAAATATTTTACTTCATTATATTATATTTTAGATATTTAGTATAATTAATATATTTTAATACAATTCAATGCTGGTCATGTTGATATATATATTATTAATTAAAATAGTTGACTTTTACTTATGTGATTACTTCCATCTAAAATTTATAAGCGTAGCTCTCTTAGAATCTCAAAGCTTATATCTGTGGAGTACTTTGTTGCAATTGGTTAAGCAAATGCATGCATAAGATTCAGTCCAAATAAGATCACAAGAGATCTCCCTTCAATGAATGACTTGGGCAGTTTAATACCACTCAAAAGATTGAAGCTTGTAAACGACGATGACACAATTAAGTAAAAACCAACCTAAGTATGTAGCAAATATAACTGATTGATGAGATTAGGCCTTAAAAAATCAAGGTATCCATTACTCCAACCTCAGATTTGATTGATGAAATTAGGCCTTAAAAATCCAAGGTATCCATCACTCCAACCTCAGATTCAATTTTTACTTGTATTGTAGTATTTTAATGGAAAGATATGTAATCTAGAAATCTAAGCGATACAGTATATTATGAACGAGCAAATTGGAGAAGCCACAATACAGAATTGGATTATTACAATAAGCATTGGAGCAGATGGGCATTAACATTATCCCTTTCTTGAATCTGGGAGCTCTCTTGGATATGGGCATTAACATTTTCAATCTGAACTATTTCTACACCCATAAAATTAAAAAACACATAATATTTTTCAATCTGAACTATTTCTACACCCATCCTTAATCATTTTTCCAATAACACCTTTAACAAACACTCGCATTCAGCAATGCTATTCAAGCCATATCACAGTTATCATATCTTCGCTCAAAACAAATGCAAATATATACCGTTCGTTGGTGTTGGAAGTCATGCTTTTTTAATTCACATAAAATCATCCTTTTTAATGCATTTTGTTTGCAGGTCATGCTTTTTTAATTCACATAAAATCATCCTTTTTTAATGCATTTTGTTTGCAGGTCATGCTTTTCTTAACCTACACTTCGGACTCTTCCTACTGCAATTTTCACTCTTTATGTAAAATACCCAATCCTCTCCTTCCTTTTTTAAGTGAGTGTTTTGGGTTAGGATGGAGTTGTTTTTTTTTTTTGTTTTTTTTTTTTATTATTATTATTATTATTATTGGGTTAGGATGGAGTTGTTTATTATTGTTATTGTTATTGTTATTGTTATTGTTATTATTATTGTTATTGTTATTTTTATTATTTTTATTATTGTTATTATTATTATTGTTATTGTTATTATTGTTATTGTTATTGTATTATTGTTATCATTATTATTGTTATTATTGTTGCTATTCTTGTTGTTGTTGTTGTTTTTGTTGTTGTTGTTGTTGTTCTTATTATTATTATTATTATTATTATTATTATTATTATTATTATCATTGTTATTATTATTATTATTATTATTATTATTATTATTATTATTGTTATTGTTATTATTATTATTGTTGTTATTATTATTATTATTATTATTTATATTAGATATCGAGAGTCCAAAAAAAAGTTAGACCAAACGTTTATACATGACTAGGGGACAAGGGGCAAGGCCTCAATTGCCAAAATGAGAAGCCAGAGAGAGGGTTATCTCTTATAACCAAAAAAAAAAAGGAGACATATCAGAGTAAATCCCTATTGGAGAACCTCATCCAGGTCCTCCATCCATGTGGTCCAGCCTTGTTCTCCTTCCATCCAGACCACCTTCTTTCTTGCAAGGGTCTGGGAGCACATCTCAATCCTGTTGAAGGGAGGGGGCCTGCTATCTTGTAGATCCTTTATCAGTTTCTTCACTGCCTTGTTAAAGGAGACTTGGTTCTCGGCGAGCCTAGCCCATTCGTAGCCATCTTGTATCTCGTAGACAAACATGGTTGCACTGCCATCCTTCAGAAATCTCAGTAGCTTGTTTCTCTCAAGGTTCATTAGAAAATAGACCCGCACAACAATTTTGTAATGTTTGAATTTTTTAAAGAACTCAATACGTTCCCTTGTGATGCCTTGGAACTTCTCCTCATTTCTAAGTTTCCAAATAAACCAGAGAATGTAAGAAGATAAAATTTGCCACACTAGATTAGTATCCTTCCTCAGTCCATGTATAAAACTAGTAACTATATCATAAGTGAAAACAAATTATGTGATAGCAATTCCAAACAGAAGACACACTTCTCTAGCAAAGGGACAGTCAAAGAAGATGTGACACGCAGTCTCAGGTTTACTGCAGACAGAACATTGGTCATATGTAGCAGATTTATTCCTAATCGGTAATCTATCTAGCATAAATTTCCATCTAAAACATTTGATCTTAGGGGGGATGGGGGACCGCCAGAGCTTCTCAAACGTTTTCTGCCAAGTATGCAGGGTATGATTTAGATACCATAGAGTGTTGATATATTCAATTACTACGGTGTCACTATTGAGCAGGGTATAGATAGATTTGGCTTTGATCTGAGGGAGGGTGGAGCCATCCTTCCAAAGGAAAGTTAGGTACCTATGGGCGTCTACTTGGGTGTTCTTTGGGAGATCAAGGGGAGCGCAAGCAATTTTAATCATATTGTATGTCTTCTTATGCGAAGTAGGGAGATCATATTTAGTACTAAGAGCCTCCCAGCTGATAAGATTATCATGTTCTAGAATATCCATAATGTACTTGATTCCTTTATTATGCCAGATCTTATCAGAGTAGCCTTGGGTTAAGGCAAGGGGTTTGGAGTTATGATGCAGGTTCCACCATATTGACCTTTCACCATGGAGGGTATTGTCACAATTGAAGCTCGAGTTGTTAATGAGACCACACACATGCTCCCAAGCTTTCCAGATGGATTTAAACACCCAGTTGTCTTGGACAGACACAGGGAAACCGCCTGCAATTAAGTCACTGAAGGGGAGGGCTTTCCAAGTTTTTGACTTTTTTAGGAACACTGTTTTGTATGTTGTTTCTAATGAGGATTTTCCAAGGTTCTTGACCTTTCAATGAGTAAAAAATCCATTTGGTAGGAAGGGAGATACCTTGCAGCCTAAGATCCTTGAGGCCCAGCCCACCCAGCTTTTTATCCAAGTGGCACTATGACCACTTGACCATGTGAGCTTTCCTTTTACCCTTCCCGTCAGACCATAGGAACCATCTGATGGCCTTTTGGATTTCAAAGACTTGGTAATTGCTTAACATCCATACCGAGGAGTAGTATATGTTGTATGAGGATAGGATCTTTTGGCAAACTTGATTCTTGCTAGCAAGGGAGAGGACCCTATTGTCCTACTTGTTGAGTTTACTGTCTATCTTACCCTTGACCCAACCCCACATGTCCTTAAGAGAGGGAGATACAGAGAAGGGAATGCCAAGGTAACAGACTAATTTATTAGGTCCTCCCCATGCATAGACAAATTGGTGAAGCCAGTCTAGAGGATTATCTTTCCATCCAAGCAGAATGGATTTGGTGTTAGATATCCGAGCTCCCGAAGCTCTACCAAAAATGTCAAGTTTTTGAATAAGGGAATCAATATTGTGCTTTGAGAGTTTCAGGAAGAGCGAGGTGTCATCAGCGAACTGAATGTTGATCAGTTTAGAGTTGTCAGGCATAGTAATGCCTTGGACATGGGGGGATAGGGTGTCATCTCTAAGGAGATAATATAGGGCATCGGAAGAAATGACAAATAGAGCAGGGGCAAGGGGGCAACCTTGCCTAATTGATCTGGAGAGGGGAATAGGCTGGGAAAGGGTCCCATTGACTTCAATCAGGGTGGAAGAATCCTCGAGGAGGATTCAAACATAGTTACAGAATTCTCTAGGAAAGCCAAAGGCTGAGAGCATCATGAGGATGAAGTCCCACTACACCCTATCATATGCTTTCTCAAAGTCGATAAGGAACATGGCGACATCTTGGTTTGAGGTTCTGGCCCATTGCATGGACTCCCAACTCATTACAAGATTCTCCAAGATGTATCTGCCTCTAATGAAGCCTGTTTAGGTGGAGCAAATGAATTTGGGGAGGATCTTCTCAAGGCGAGAGGCTAAGGCTTTGGCCAGGATTTTGTAGGAGACGTTGAGGAGGGTAATTGGTCTCCAATTTTTAATTAGGGCTTTGTCCCCTTCCTTAGGTACAAGCTTAATAATACCCCTATTTATGAACTCCCCCAGGGTGCCAGTGGCTAGGGCTTCATCGTAGATGTCCAATAGGTCATTCGAGATCCAGTCAATGTTAGTTTTGTAGAATTTAGCAGGAAGTCCATCAGGGCCTGGGGCCTTGCTATCCTTGAGAGACTTAATGGCATCCTTGATTTCTTGCATGGTTATCTTAGCTTGAGGAGGCTAGTTTTGTCCTCAGAGATTCTATTAGGAATAATTGTTCTACATTTGGTACAGGCCTTTGTTGAGGACTCATTATCCTCAGAGGTAAACAAGGATTTGTAAAATAGTTCAAAGGCTTCTTTGATGTCATTTATATCCAAGAGTTCCTTATCATCAATAGTTATTCTATCTATTTTCTCCCTGGTCTATTTTTGTTTAAGCAGTTTAAAGAAAATTTTGGAGCCCTTATCACCAAACTGGAGCCAGTGGTTGCAGGCTCGGATGAAGGTACCTTTGATTTTAACTTGTTGGTGCTTCCTGAGAATATCTTTAGCCTTAGAGACCTTCTTGACCAGGATAGGGGAAGAAGGCTGGAGTTGAATTTCATGTTCTAGGGAGTGAAGTCGATAGGTAAGAGTTTTTTCTATGAATCTAAAATCCTTGGCTTTTTTTTGCCCAATGGTTTGGAGAAGACTTTGCCAGGAGGAAATGTTCCTCTGCCATCTGAGCATGTGGGATTGGGGGAAATGAGGCTGCAAATTGAAGAGCCTAATTAGTTTGATGGCATTTAGGATGTCCTCATCTTGTAGCAAGGAGGTATTAAGAAAGAATTTCTTATAATGAGGATGGCTAGGGGTGATGGAGTTCCTGATGTTAATGATGGCTAGAATAGGGAAGTGGTTAGATAGGGTAGCTGGTAGGACTACAACCACGTTCCCAAACTGATTGGGGGAAAAGGAGAAAAAGTCCTTATTAGCATAAAATCTATCTAGCTTGGAGTAGATCCTATTAGTGTTCTACTGAAAGTTGCACCGGGTGTACCATAGGTTAGGGGTGTTAGTTTTAGAGCCTTCTAGGGGGTCAAACAATTGAAAGTGTTGCTTAAATCTATCCGAGTGAGGTTTTTCTAAGTTTTTCCATTCAAACAGAAGACCCCCAGCCTTGTGATTCTAAGATTCAATCATATTAAAATCCCTCGCCATGATCTAGGGGATATTTGGGAGGGAGGTTAGCCAATTCCAGAGGGAAGTTCTTTCCTTATAATCATTGGATGCATAAATGGAACATATCCCAAAGCAAAAACCCTTAATATCTAGAGTAACCCAAGCTACTCTATTACAGGGGGAGGTCCCTTTATCCTTGAGGTACATTGTCCATTTAGGGGCGATGAGAAGACCAACTCCTCCTTTTCCTCTTGGGTGGTGGGTATAGACTTTGATTGCATCTCTCCAGATGAAGTCAAGTGTGGTGTCGAGAAAGAATCCAACAGATTTAAGTTCTTGTATCATTAGAAAATCTAAGTTTTTATGATGATCCAAAAATCTTTTAATCACAAATTTCCTGTCACGCGACTCAAGGCCTCGAATGTTCCAAGATATGTATTTCATCAAAGTGGGGGATTTGGGGGGGGGCTGGTAGGGAGACCGTTGCTGGTCCCCAGATTTCTTCTTATTTTTGGAGCCCACAGGCCTACCTTTTTTTTAATTTAGGGAGTGCCCTTTCATAAGGTCCTCATCATCTTCACTAGTTTTGGGAAGTTCAGCTCTACTATTTGTATTTCTAACTATGTCAGACCTATACAACTGGGAGCCTGGAAAGCCAGGGAGCAAAGTGCTAGTTCTAATTTCCTCTAGACCCTTGTTAGCATAGATAACTTCTATAATATGATTGTCCTCTAGTTCTTTGAGCGTAGATGTAGTTGAGGGTGTTGAAATGTGGTGACTGATCAGCAAAGTACTGTACACTCAGCATATATCCTCGCCGACTTTGTTTGTTGCCCTAAAAACACATGTTATAAGCTGCTGGGATGCTTAAGGCATTGAAGGTTGATGTACTATTTTTGCTGGATAATAAGAAAGATTGGATGGCTATGTATGGTGGACATAACCCATTCTGGGTGAACCACGTTAAATCTCTGTGTTATCTGTGTCCTGTTTTATTTCTTTATCTTTTGTATTTAAATCTGCATATAATTGTTAGTTCATATTTGCTTCGGATCTACTTGAAACCCTAACAATTGGTATCAGAGTGAGGTTTTCTGTAAATTGGTAGGACTTTCAGATTTGAGTGGGAGCAATGGAGGATTCCAAATTCAAGGTCGAAAAGTTTAACGACCAGAATTATCAGTTATGGAAAATGCAGATGGAGGATTACTTGTATCAAAAGGATTTGTGGCGGCCATTGGAAGGAAAGACAAAGAAACTGACCACAATATCAGAAGAAGAGTGGGACATTTTAGATAGAAAGGCACTGGGATCCATTCGATTGTGCCTTGCATCGTCTGTAGCATTCAATATAACAAAAGCAAAAACGGCTATAGATTTGATGGCAACATTGGCTAAGTTGTATGAGAAACCCTCAGCTTCGAATAAAGTATTTCTTATGAAGCGTTTGTTTAATTTGAAAATGAGTGAGGGAGGATTTGTAGCAGAGCACTTAAATGAATTTAATACAATTACCAGTCAATTGTCTTTGGTAAAAATTACCTTTGCAGAAGAGGTTAGGGCTCTCTTGATTTTATGTTCTTTGCTAGAAAGCTGGAATAGCTTGGTTATGGCTGTAAGTAACTCTGTCTCTGGTAAAAATACTATGGTATT
Source organism: Cryptomeria japonica (assembly GCF_030272615.1). Lineage (NCBI taxonomy): Eukaryota > Viridiplantae > Streptophyta > Pinopsida > Cupressales > Cupressaceae > Cryptomeria > Cryptomeria japonica. Next base: position 449,163,424 of record NC_081410.1, on the reverse strand, counting down.
TGATGATATTGTTTGTGTTATCCTAAGCGAGGAAATGCGAAGGAAAAGTACAGGTGAGACTTCAATATCATCAAGTAGTGTTTTGAATGTGGAGAATAGAGGAAGATCAAAGGAAAGAGGAAAAGGCCTTGGGAATGAGAAGTCACGAGGGAAGTCAAAGAAAGGACACTCTCAATCTAGAGGAAAGAAAGATTGTTGGTACCGCGGAAACCCTGGTCATCTAAAGAAAGACTGTTGATCTCGAAAAAACAAAGAAGGAGACAAAAATGAAAATGACAGTAAGGAAGCTAATATTGCAAGTAATACTTTACAAGATGCTTTAATCTTATGTTTGGATAATGTTAATGATTCCTGGGTAATAGATTCTAGGGCTTCATTTCATGCTACACCCCATAGAAAATATTTTCTAGATTATGTTCAAGGTGATTTTGGACAGATATATTTGGGTGATGATGAGCCCTATCAAATTGTTGGAAAAGGAAAGATAAAGATCAAGTTGCAGAATGGTAATGACTAGTTTCTGCAGGAGGTAAGACATGTTCCTAATTTAAGAAGAAATTTAATTTCTGTAGGGCAACTAGGTAGTGAAGGTTGCATAGTTACCTTCTAAGACAGTATGTGGAAGGTCACTAAAGGATCATTAGTAGTAGCTAAAGGTGCGAAGGTAGGCACATTATATCTGTGTACTGGTAACACTTACTCTACCTTAGCTACTATAGATAAAGTTACTGTAGGGACAACAACAATAAATGTCGCAAGAACAGATTCAATAATGTGGCACCATAGGCTTGGGCACATGAGTGAGAAAGGGATGAAAATCCTTCATTCCAAAAATCTATTGCCAGGACTAAAGAAGATTGATTTAGAGTTCTGTGAAAAATGTGTTTATGGTAAATAGAAAAGAGTCAGATTTCTCAAGGTTGGGAAAGAGAAGAAGAGTGAGAAGTTAGAGCTTATACATTCAGATGTATGGGGACCAACTCAGGTATCATCTCTTGGTGGCTCTTGTTATTTTTATTGATGACTCAACCAGAAAAACATGGGTATATTTCCTAAAGCAAAAATCAGATGTTTTTGAAACTTTCAAGAAATGGAAAGCTTTGGTTGAGAATGAGACAGGGAAAAAGTTGAAGTGTCTCAGATCGGATAATGGAGGTGAGTATTGCAGCAAAGCATTTGAAGATTACTATTCCTTAAATGGGATTCGAAATCATAAAATAGTTCCAGGAACTCCACAAGAAAATGGTGTGTCAGAGAGAATGAATAGGACTATTATGGAACGTGCGAGGAGCATGAGATTGCATGTTGGATTGCCCTTACATTTTTGGGCAGATGTTGTACATACTGCTATCTATTTGATAAATAGAGGACCTTCAACCCCTTTGGATGGTGGTATTCTAGAGGAGGCATGGACTGGTAAAAAGGTAAATTATTCTTTTCTAAAACCTTTTGGTTGCGAAGCTTTTGTCCATGTTGATAAAGAAAACAGAACCAAGCTTGATGCTAAATCTCAGACATGTACCTTCATTGGATATGGGATAGATGAATATGGCTATCGGTTATGGGATTTTGAAAATAAGAAAATAATTAGAAGTAGAGATGTTATATTCAATGAGAAGGTTATGTATAAAGAACAGATACAGGAAAAGAAGTATGAACATGACAAACAAGAATATGTGGTGTTGGATGAGATTCCTGAAAATGAAATGCCACAGGTACCTGATGCTCAGCAACAACAGATTGTCCCACAAACTCCTGCAAGTGTTAGAATTTCTACGAGGACAAGTAGACCCCCTGAAAGATTTTCTCCTTCTTTGTATTCTATTTTATTAACGGATTCTGGTGAACTAGAAGAATATGAAGAAGCAATGCAGGTAGATGCCAAACAATAGTGGGAGCTAGGCATGAAAGAGGAGATGGACTCCTTGATGAAAAATAAGACTTGGGACATAGTCCCTTTACCTGAAGAAAAAAGAGCCTTGCCTAACAAATGGGTTTATCGGCTGAAGAAGGAGGAAGGAGGTCAGAAAAGATGTAAGGCCAGACTTGTGGTAAAAGGTTTTGCATAGAAAAGGGGTATAGATTATGATGAAATATTTTCTCCAGTTGTAAAAATGACTTCAATTAGAACTGTACTTAGTCTTGTGGCTGCAGATGATTTACATCTTGAACAATTAGATGTCAAAACAACTTTTCTCCATGGAGATTTGGAGGAGGAAATTTACATGTTGCAACCACAGGGATATGAGGTCAAAGGTAAGGAGAACTTGGTGTGCAGGTTGAAGAAAAGTCTGTATGGCCTAAAGCAAGCACCCCGACAATGGTATTTAAAATTTGATAGTTTCATGGCTAAACACGGTTATCATAGATGTCATTCTGATCATTGTGTATATTTTAAGAGATTTGATAATGGCAGTTATATTATCCTGTTGCTTTATGTGTATGACATGCTTATTGCTGGGTCTAACATGCAACATATAAATGATCTTAAACAGAAATTAGCCAGGTCATTTGCTATGAAGGATTTGGGTGTAGCTAAGCAAATTCTTGGTATGAGGATTACACGGGACAGGAAAAATAGAACCTTGAATTTGTCTCAAAGTGAGTATATAAAGAAGGTGTTGAAAAGATTGAACATGCAGGATGCAAAAGCAGTTAGTACACCTTTGGCTAGTCATTTCAAATTGACTAAGGAGATGTGCCCAAAGGCACAGGAAAAGGTCAATAAAATGTCTAACATCCCGTATTCATCAGTTGTTGGTAGTCTGATGTATGCAATGGTATGCACAAGGCCAGATATTGCACATGCAGTGGGAGTTGTGAGCAGGTTTATGAGTAATCCGGGTATGGAACATTAGAATGCTGTGAAATGGATTCTTCGGTATTTGAAAGGAACTACTACGAAGACATTATGTTTCAAAGGATCTAATACTGCTCTGAGTGGATCTGTTGACTCTGATCTGGTGGGTGATATTGATTCACGGAGGAGCACTACAGGGTATGTTTTTACTATAGGGGGAACTACAGTCAGTTGGATTTCTAGGTTGCAAAAAGTTGTTGCACTTTCAACCACTGAAGCTGAGTATGTTGCTGCTACAGAAGCCAGCAAGGAGATGATTTGGTTGTAATGTTTTTTGGAGGAATTGGGTCAAACACAAGAGAATAGCCCATTGTATACTGATAGCTAGAGTCCCATTCATCTTGCAAAGAACTCTGTTTTTCATTCAAGGACAAAGCACATTCAGCTCAGGTACCACTTCATCCGGACTGTTTTGGAGGAGGGTCAGTTACGGCTTGAGAAGATTCACACAAGTGAGAATCCTGCCGATATGTTCACAAAGGCAGTTCCACAGTAGAAGCTGATTTCTTCATTAGTTTCTATTGGTCTTCTTGATTGATAATTGTGGAATTTATACCAGTCAAGTCCTAGTGTTTTATCCAGCGGATTTTGCATGTATAGTGGTGTCGTGTAGTATCAGTCTCCAAGTGGGAGATTGTTTGGTGTGGAGCCTGATCAGTCTCCAAGTGGGAGATTGTTTGGTGTGGAGCCTGATCAGTCTCCAAGTGGGAGATTGTTGAAATGTGGTGACTGATCAGCAAAGTACTGTACACTCAGCACGTATCCTCGCCGGGGTTCGGGGTTGGGTTGGGCCCCGGGCAGGGGTTCGGGGGCGGCAGCCCCCGATAAATTTTTTTTTGCCATTTTTCATTGATGAAAACCGACTTTGTTTGTTGCCTTAAAAACACATGTTATAAGCGGCTGGGATGCTTAAGGCATTGAAGGTTGATGTACTATTTTTGCTGGATAATAAGAAAGATTGGACGGCTATGTATGGTGGACGTAACCCATTCTGGGTGAACCACATTAAATCTCTATGTTATCTGTGTCCTGTTTTATTTCTTTATCTTTTGTATTTAAATCTGCATATAATTGTTAGTTCATATTTGCTTCGGATCTGCTTGAAACCCTAATAGAGGGAATGATGGTGTTAGTGTCAGGAATAAGCCCTGCAAGTGAAGAGGAGACCGATTGAATGGGGGTATCGGAATAGATCATCATTGCAGGGTTATTACCAATGCTAGCACCATCCTCCCCATGATTAGGGTTTTCCAGGTTTTTTACCATATTTTTAACCATAGAATTAGCAGGTGATGGATCAGGGTCCTGGGGTTTAAGAGCAGAGGCCAAATGGTTATTGGAGGAGCAGCTAAGACTCAGGGCATTAGGAGGGGTAACTTTAAGTCTTCTTTTCCTTGAAGAAACAAGTTTGAAACCATCTGAGGGGGTTTCTAAAAGATTTTGAGAGGGGTCGGAAATAGGGATGGGGAGTTTGGGTGTTGTAGGCGCAAAATCAGGCTTGAGAGGGTTAACCTTATTAGGAGTGGGATCAGGATCTACGGACCTCTCATTAGTAGAGCGGGGAGGGGGAGATTGAAGATCATTAACAATTTTAGGGTTTTCAGTAGTTTCCCCTGAGTTATGTTTTTGCTTCCTACAATTAATAATTGGGCAATTTTTACAAATATGCCCTTCTTTCTTGTAGAGAAAACATGCATTCAACCCTCCAAGCATTTTAATCGGGCAAACAAATGTGTCTCCATTGATATCTAAATTTAAGGATGGTGGAATGTCGATTCCGGGCTTGATTGAGACAAGCATTCTTGCATCTAGATTGGGCACCAACCGAGCAGTTTCATCTATCCGAATAACTTTTCCAAATGGTTCCAATAATTGGGGAAGGAAGCGCCACAAAAAAGGGGGGACATCCTTGAGGATGACCCATCTGGGCGAGGATAATGCGAGGACTTCCTCATTAACCGCCTCTGGAGACCAAGCTAGGGCTCGAAAGGAGGTATTCCCAACTGTCCAGTACTGACATTTAAGTGCTTCTAATTGGGCATTATGTGAATTAAAGAAAATGAGAAAGAGACCTCTTTGTATTTGTCTACAAAATGTGATTTTAAGCCCTAGTTTGAGATTCCATAGGTTGTGAAACCAGTCATCTATGAATTTCCTCGGTGGGCATTTTTGAGAATCGACACATGCAAAAAAGATGGTAGTGTCGCATAACCTACACTTTTCTAAAGCAATTTCATTTAACATTTCAATGTTTGGCGAAATGCAGAAAGGAGCCGAGGTATTACAAGGGGACTTACCATCCTTATTGGGTCCTTCTTCTGCAGGAGTCGTATGGAAGTGCGCCGACGACCAGACTCCATTTGCAGGCAGGGCAATGGTCTCAGCGAACGACTTTGCTAGGGCAGGTAATGTTTGTGGAATGGTTTTAGGGTTATTAACACTAAGTCCATCTGACTCCGACTCCATGGTGACCCAGGGTTAAGATCGCGCGAGATGGGCAGAAGGGTGGAGTTAGATGTAATAAATTTTGCAGAGCAAAATAAATGAAAGACAGAGTAAAAATGGAGCAAGTGGGAGAAAAGAAAACCGAGTGGAGGAGATTAACTCCTCCATGTAGACGCCAAGGTACTCCGATGGTTCTTGCAAGCCTCGGTTCTGCTTCCTTCTTCAAATCACGGATGAAGGCACTGAAAAAGTGTAGATCCCGTTCTCTCTGATTAATGAAGGGCAAGTTTGCGATTTCCTTTGGGGAATAATGGCGCTGAAATCTGAGTGTTATGTTCAGGATGCCATGAAGATGTGAATCAGGCCACAATTTGCAAGTATGATGCCTCTATTTCTGGTAGAAGATCACACCATTCCTCACCTATTTATGGACTATGATTTGATTAAAGATTGCAACTGAACTTGCAAATCAAACCTATCAAACTACAAGGTAAAACCTATCCATCTTAAGCTTTCCCATGACATTGGCGATCCGCTTTCAATAGCCCTCACGTCATTCACATTTTTTGCCTTACCAAATCATTATGTTTTTCCTCAGAGTGTATAGGTAGAGCACATAGGCAGACTGTTTATCTCCCGTCAGAGTGCATAGGCAGAGTGACCATCATAATATCTCTTAAAATATAAAAATCTGAATTAATTCTATTAGAAAATATGATTTTCGTTATTATTATTATTGTTATTATTATTGTTGTTATTATTGTTATTATTATTATTATTGTTATTGTTCTTGTTATTGTTATTATTCTTGTTATTGTTATTATTCTTGTTATTATTATTATTGTTATTATTATTGTTATTATTGTTATTGTTGTTGTTGTTGTTGTTGTTGTTGTTGTTGTTGTTATTATTCTTGTTGTTGTTGTTGTTGTTGTTGTTATTGTTATTATTCTTGTTATTATTCTTATTGTTATTCTTCTTCTTCTTCTTCTTCTTCTTCTTATTATTATTATTATTATTATTATTATTATTATTATTATTATTATTATTATTATTACTATTATTACTACTATTATTATTATTATTATTATAAATGGGATTGGTTCATCTTTTTTTATAAAAAAACATCTTCAAATTTTTTGCATGACCAATATGTACCCGCCTTTAGCTCTTGTATGAGCAATGTAACAAATTTATGTTCCTCTTTTATATTTTGCATCTACATTTTTATTCAAATGGAGTGGTCATGTGTTCATCTTCAATTTGTATTGCCATGTGTGTAATTTAGCTATTGTGGCTTTCTTTTGTTGTTAAAGATTCTAGGTTTGCTTAGTCTTTTGTGTAAATTGTAAGAGCGTTTTGTATCTAATTTTGACATGTTGTTAGAGATCATTAGTAATCAAGGGTTTGCCTATCTTCAATTGAGGAGTAGGGATTTGTGTGTGGCTTTGTGCTGCAAGATTTTTTTATGTTTCGAGCACACCATTGCATTTAGAGGTTTTAATATAGTAGTTTTTGCCTTTTGTGTAATCTAAACTGAGCAATAGAAGCACAATCTACAAGGGTTTGATGTGAAGAATTACTTATGGGTATTTGTAGGTCATGTTTAAATTAGAGTGTTTCAAGCTAGATCTGACCATGTTATTATGTATAGAGTGCCCCAAATTTGAAGGATTACATATCAATTCATTGGTGTTCAACAATTTTAATTGAGGGCTTCTACTATATATATATTTTTTTGTTATATGAACCAAAATACTTAAAGACATTATGTCATATTTTGTTGGCACAAGTATTGTGTGAGTGCATTGAAAATTATTTGGTAGTAATATTGATTCATTATTAGGCAATTTATTGTATAGTGGGTTCAATTTAATAAGTGAAGTTTAATTTTAATGAGAAGGCATTGTGCAAACTAGTTAGTACTTAGAGTATTATCGATCACATTATTGATTTTGTACTTAAGGTGTAGAACAATTGTTGACATATGACATAATTATGAAGTTGTACACTTAATCTATTGATCAAGGATGCAGTACTTAGCAATGCTCTAACATACTGACTAGTTGACACTTTATAAGGAGATTTTTTCCACCACAAGTAAAATTTAATATTCCTATGAGGATTCCATTGTGTAGGAAATACTACATAGTTGAACCTTGATACCAATATCATAGTTGACACTTGAGAAAGGATATTCATAGAATATTCCCCATTTAACATTAATTTTTCTATTAATCACCAACCATCACTACTATTCACCTTTTATCATCCCTAATTAAATTTTACTCTTTAGTTGGTAGATTTTACACATTCAATAATTATTTCATCTTTTTAAGAGCAAATTTGGGATGCCTAATTATTGTTTGGGCATCTGAAGGAACGTTTATTAATTTTGTTATTTTTGAGTTCAAATGGTGGCTTTATGTTAGATTAAGGTCGATTGGCATCAAGTTTGATGGTTTCTATTAGTCAACAACATTTCCTTTAAAACCCCAAATCTTAGTTCTCCACTCATTTGCATTTTTATTCTAATACCTAACTTTATAGGCTTTGTTATTGGTCATCAGAGCTAAAATTTTAGAGCAGTTGTTTTGGTCTTTGCTATTTTTTGGTTACTTTATGATGGTGCAATTTTTTATTGATTTTGGTGTTAGTTTTTTCCTTCATTCATAATTTTCAAGAGTCTTTTTGGTTTGTCCATGTTTTGAAATTCTAAGGCATTGTTTGAGCTTATCCAAATTCCCTTTCGTATGTTTAATTTCTCAAACGTGTGGATTTTTGCAATTTGTAGTGGTACCTTAAGATTGTTTTTAATTTTATTTAGATATATAATTTTAAATTTGTGAGTGTATAAGATTCATACCACTCAACACTGGCTAAATATTATATATGCACTAATTATAAAGTGCCCTCATATATGATATTATGAGCAAATTTGTTTGTTTGTTTCTTTTCATTGTCTAGTTCTTATTGACAAATGTAATACAACTAAGGAGGCTCAGTTCATATTTTAGAAAATTGTATTGGTCAAACAATAATCAATATTACATTACTAAGGTTATTAATATAAGCACACAAATCAAAAAACATACAATTGCTAAAAAATATGCATTATCAATTTTGAATGTATCTTAATTAGGTCTGAAGATTTTATTGTTTTTCTTTTTTACACTCTCATTAAATTACTATAGGAGTGACATTTTATTCCCTATTTTAATTCTTCAACATTTTCATTTATCAATAAGAAAGAATGACTTAAATAGGACTCGTGAATTATTTTTTGTCTTTTGCCTCTATCGTTGGCTAGGGTAGTATAGTCTAGAAAACTCCTTGTGGTAAAGAGAAAATCCTAAGCATAAAAACACTTCAAATTATATTTATCTTTAGCTCCCACACATTCACCATCCAAATTGCATAATGATAAAACACTTGTCAATTCTAGTTTTAAGACTTGTTTTCCTTGGCTTTGTAGCTTCACACAACATGGTTTTGTTATTGGATTTTTTTTTCTTTCATTTGAGACTTATTCAATGTCTCACATTTTGATGACTGACAACTCTTCCATGAGTGTATGTGAGAGGAAATATATTGACATAGATGAAAGGTTGATTCATTTTTTCCTTTATATACCTTTATTTTCAACTAATATCCTATCAAACTATCATAGTAGAAGCAATGGGATGGGTAAGAGTGTTGAGTTTATTGATGTGCTTATTTAGAATTCAATATTTATTCATTGGTGGATTCTAGTTTAATTATAAAGAATAAATGTAGAAGTGGATCAATTCAAAGCATCCTCCTCCTACTCAATTAAGGTAACCATAACTCGAGTGAAATAATTGGGCTAGCTAGCTAGGCTTAGCCAACACACTCTTAAGAGTTGATCCACTTAGATGGCTAGTGTGTGCCCCATCGTAACTAATCCCCATTTACTTTATCATTGAAAAATGCATTTGGTGGATGTGCACAAAGTTAAATTTTAAACCTTCCTCCTTCCTACCTAGCTACACATAGTTTAAAGTTAGCACGTTGCAAAAAGACATAGGAATTTTGTTAGATGTTTCTCCATCAATTGACACTCATCTCTATTTCCAAAGATTCCAATGTGGATTTTGCTTAAGGCTAAGCTAAACATAAAAGCTTTAGAAACCACCATTAAGCCAAAACTAAATAATTGACTAAGCCACTCAAATATGGAATTAAACACTGACCATTTGGACTAAAAAGAGAAAAATGACAACAATTAATAACTTGGAAATTGGGGGGTTACTACCAAGAATTGGAGAGAGAGGAAATTGGGAGTAGCTTTTTTGGGAGAGGACTTGGAAGAAATGTTTTCTAGGATTTAAGGTGGGTTGCAGTAGCAAATAGATTATTGTATCCATGGTTGAGTTTCAGTAGAGTTTTCCAGTAGCACCTTTAACAAACACTCACATTCAGTAATGTTATTGTTTCCATATAACTCTGTGGAGCTATATGACAACTATATTATCATATCTTCGCTCAAAACAAATGCAAATATATATATTCCGTTGATGTTCGAAGTCACGCTTTCTGAATGCACATAAAATCATCCTTTTTGAATGCACATAAAATCATTTTTTTTCGTATTGCAGGTCATGTTTTTCTTAACCTACGCTTCGTACTAATTATTTTAAATGGATTTAAAATATTTGAGCCGATAGGTTCTTAGTTGGCCGGAAAATTGTCATATCTCGTAATAATTTTTTGGATCATTGTTTCTCGTTCACTTGATTTAATGTAGTATTTTTTCTGCCCATTGTTTCTCGTTCACTTGTATCTTGGAAAGTACAAAGGGAAATATCGTGCGATACATGAAGTTTGGGGCTGTCTAATGCGTGAGTACATTGAATTTGAGTTATTGACATTAATGGCAACATTTGGTACATGCTTATCGCTGCAGTGCTTGATATCTGAAGTGCTTGATATCTGAAAAATATTTGCTAATGGTTTTGTAGAGCAGAGTGTTTCTTGGAGAAGAGTTGATGCTTGTATGGAATGGTAAATGACCGTTGAGCCTTCATTCTTTGTGGGTTTTTTTCCCTCATTTTAACTGAAAAATATATAATTTTGGCGTTGTTTCTGGGAGGATTTGCTTCATTCATTGACTATTTATATGCATCTAATCGACCCTTTTCTTTTGAGTTTCATCTTTGCAAGTTTGTATGTGAACAAAAGTTGCTGTTTTGTGAGGAGATTGTGCTTTGAAATTCATTTTATGCTTTTATAGAGGTCTTTGAATCCCTGGAAGCAGAGGACTGAGGAAGGACCAGTGGTGGTGCATCGTTCCAATCGTGTAGCCAATAACCCTCTTCCAGATTAACCCAATTTTTGTTTACATTCACATGTCATGAATGTGGTAAGAGTCATTTTCTTACTCGTGGGTTTCAAATCATTTGCAGTGGCTTATCTTTTTTTATTTTATATTTCAGAAGTAAGAGTAAAGAATTTATATTTTATTGTTGCTGTGGGTAGGGTTGGAATGCATTTTTTTTATTTTTAGTTTTCTTTACATTGGTGTGGTTCATTTTAGTTCCTGGACCTACATCCTACAACTTCTTTCTACCAGTCCTTTTTGAAGCTAGCCAAGTCTGTCTGCCTTGTCCATAGATTGGCATTCTTCTTTGAGCCCAGGGTTAACATTTTTTAGGTCAAGAAAGACATTGATTTCTCTGAGGTGTACATGGATAGCATTGTAAAAAATGTAGAATTAGGAGATGGTGGCGTGGGTCTCAAGCCTAAAGTGGGTTTCACAGTAATGCCTAGGTTTCAAATTGGGAAGACCATTGTTCAGTGCCAAGTTTATCTTATAGGTAGGAAGTCTATAGATTAGGTCAACAAACCCAATTCAAAACCCAATAAGAAACCAGAACCAATAAAAACTAACAAACCTCAAATCCCGCATGAAAGATCAGTTGTACAAATTACAAGAGAAAAATCCAATCAGTCCCCCAAAACATCAGCCAACAATACCCACTCAAATTACAAACCCAATGAAAATGTTGTTCCCTGTCTTCTTTTACCCTATCTTCTTTTGTGCCATGTTGTTTCCTATCTTCTATTTGTTGTTAAAATAAGGGATTCTAAAATTTTGAGCTTAATGGAGATTTATTCCTCCAGTTCCGAGTTTTGTATTTATTCTTTTTTTTTACCTTTTCAACTTTATTCGCTGTAAAAAATTTAAAATTGTTTTTTACCTCGTCTCTTTTGTTGTGATCTTGCATGCAATCTTACTGGTGCATGAGCACCTAGATTTCTTCATAAAGTTTGACAATTTTGGAATGGATGATACTCAACAACATTAATGAATGAATAGTGGATTTTTGATAAGTTAACAAGTGTGTTTTGGAGTTACTTGAAGTGTGTGTGTCACCAGGGTTTGCTTGTTTTCTCAGTTTTGGCCAATGTGCCCTTGTAAGCCAAAAATTGCATCATTTTTGTAATATAGTGTAAAAATCTTTGTAAGGCCTCACAAGGATTTTGGATATGTTAGTTTGATTTTAGCGAACCATCCTAGGGGGTTTGGAGTGAGTAAAGATGCATAAGTTTCAAAAATACAAAGTGGAGGAAAAGTTGTCATTGTTGCTTGACAACTTTTTGCAACTTTTGGAGCAACTTTTAAAAAATAATCAAATCGGTAGTTGAGGAACCGATGGGTGGTTGGTTATGACCAAGGAGGCATGTATAATGATTTTGAAATCATTGTAAATGGGCTGGAAGATCCATTAGAAAATTTGGAATAATATTTGAAGGCAATTTTCAGATTTTTGCATAAAATTTGTAATTTTGGTTATAGCAGTCTGTACCAGATGGTTTAATCTTGGTACTGTCCTTTCATGGTGGTTTAGTAAATATTTTTGTGGAGCTAAGGAAGTGATTTTACTCTTTCTTAGTGCTGGTTTAGTGATTAAGCAAACACTCACATTCAGTAATGTTATTGTTTCCATTGTGTTTGCTTAATGGACCTTGGGATTCAAGTCATGGAGGCTATGTACATTGTACATATTATTTTTAGTGTCCTATAAGTTGCTTTGAATCCATTTTCCATAATATCCTAGGCGAGCTCTGCCATAACCCGGCTAGGGATTATGACTATTATTTTTATCATTACTTGCAGGGAAGATCAAATGTTTTTGTCCCAAGTGTTTGGAAGGGAAGAAGGAATCCTAATGGAGTCTCAGTAGATGCAAGGAGGTGTGACAAGGTGTGGAAATCAACAAACCCTACTGGACAAGACTCTTAAACTCTTAAACCCTAAACAAGAGCCATTTTGGGATTGGTACCGGTATGGTCGTATCAAACAACCTTACCTCCTAATTCTCAAAGAGTGTCCAAAAGGGTGTTTGAATAAAAAAATCTCTTAGGGGATCCTTTGGAATATTTTTGAGTAATTGGGCAAAAACTGGGAAGGTAGGGCTAAAAGGGGCTCTTAGGGCTACTAGGCCTAGAAAATAGGAACAAGAGAAAGCGATGGGGAAATGGAGAGAAACCGGTCACAGAACCACATGAAGGGAATTTAAACACCTTCTCAACATCATCTTAGACCCATGCAAGTGAATGTGGGAGATTTTGACAACTTGATCATTGGATTTACTCTAGTGAATCCCACCCATGATTTTTGAGTAATAGGACCAAACAAGTTGTTAGGGAGCATTCCAAAGAAGTTTAGTTGTTTGACTTGATACTAGGAAAGAGCAGGGTGCGAACAAGTATGGAAGTCTACTATAACATCTCTTACCAACCTACTAATCAAGGTGCAACTCTTTTGTGAGATCCTCCCTATCACTTACTAAAATTGATAGTAGGAAGCTTAGATTGAATGTGCATGAAAAATGAAAAGAAGCCTCATAATCTAGAATATTAGAAGTTCTTATATACAATTCCATATTAACCATAATTAATAAAGTGATTAATTTCAAATATAGAACCTGAATTAAAGTAAAATGCAAACTTAACTTCCTTTGAATCGAGACATTGATAATTTTGTAAATCTTCCATATAAAGTTGTCTCACTCTATCTTACTCTTAAAGTAGTTAGATCTGGCCTTGACATGTGTGATAGTTTTTAGGTGATATCTACGTCTCTCTTGATAGTTGATCGTTAGGACGAACATTAAGTTTTTTATCAAGTTTTTGGAGCTTCTAATTAACATGGTTTTTCTAGATTATCTCACTTTGGTTGTGAATCATCTTATCATTTTTTTGTTAAGTTTCGGTCAATGCAAAACACATATTTTTTATTTTATCAATTGACTTTAGTATTTTTCATAGACTATGAACATGAAAAAAAAAAAGACCATATTATTTGGGTAATTTTTTCTAGATGCATGACATAAATTTGGTATTAGTTTTAGCATATAAATAGAGAATCATACCATTTTACATGTGATTGACCAAAGATGTCAAAACCAGAATTAACAAAGTGATTCATTTCTTAAGTTTCATCTTTCAAGCACTTTGGTAACTTGCCTTGCTATATATCAGAAGTAGGAAAATGACACTTATTGTGTTATTTGTTGTCTTAGATTTAGAAAGAAGTTGCTGAACTCTAACCATCTTTACATTTTGAATTTGGAAATACTCAAAAGCTTAACTATTTCTAGAGATTCTGTTAGAGAATGCATAAGAAATGTCTTTTGGTTAAAAATCTTTGTGCTCTCCATGGTTGTGGCCAATCAATTCAGCATGAGTGTCAATCTGTTATCGTTATGTGAGGAGTTTCATTGAGGGAATTTGGATTTTTCAATGAAGAACATAATTTCTAATTTCTTCAAGTAATCTATTTTACTGCTAGCACATCTCGAAGTTGCATGGAAATCTGCATGCTCTTTTACATTTTTGTTTGCTAGAGCTACAATTTAGCTTTTGGAACCATTAAAGGTGATAGATTTTCTATACATCATCTTATTTTGTGATAAGTTAGATCAATGCAAAACAAATATTTAATAATTTATTTGATGAGTTGAATCTTTTTCTTAGATTATTTACATTTCATTTATAAGGAACACAAGTTATTAAGTTTGAGATTACTTTGGTGATTCTTCCTGGCCTATGACAAAAAAGTGGAATTGGTTTTAGTATATGCATACAAAAGTATAACGATCTATCAATATGTATATCAATTCCCCTATTTTCTAAAACTACCCTATCTACAGGAAATACTGCAAGTGTTTCACCATTGGGCCCCTTTCCCTACCATAGATGCTCAATACTGATTAGAATGGCTAATAAGGAGAAACCATATAACTTTTGAACATATCTCACCATGTTGGAGGCGTTCTAGCGACGTTATTTTGAAGCAAACTTCTTGCAAGAGATTTGTTCTTTCTAAGCACATAGGTGTCTCCTTATGATGTCCTACTCTTGACCACATCATCCAAACAATTCACATTCATGTCTCACATGTCTTCAACCATTGCAAATTAGAAAAGGAGTTTAAGTCATTATCAATGAGGTTTTAAACTTCCCTCTCTACATAGCCAAACCCCAAGGTAGTTTTTAGACCCCATTCATGCTAAATACAAGTACAGGAAAGGCAAACATGATATCAAGAGCATTTTAGCAGAGGACAGATCTGCTAGAAGAAAAGGTGTCCAAAGAATAAACTAAATTGATATCTATATAGTATAGGCATCCTATCTTATTCCTAAATAGGAATTAGGAATTATCATGTTGGCAGAGCTGCAAAGTGCCATAAAACTGTCAAGTAATTAGAAAATAATAGTTGACCACTGAATAGCACAATTTGATTAGTCACTTATAATCTATTTTAGGTCTTATGTAAAATTTTAATATTTCTTGTTCAATTTACCTAAAAGTTGTAGCATGGCATGACCTAGTTCAATTACTTAATTCAGCAACTACAAATCATAAACCAGTGGCATGAACTTATTCAATTTCTTAATCTAGCAACTACACATCATAAACTAATATGATGAAGCTTGTTTTTAACAGATTCAGCTGATAAACTAATATGGCTTTGCCAAATTTGTTTTACCATCAATATCAACCTTATAGATACCGCCTCAATACTACATAACCACAACTTATTTGTATAATATCAAAGACATGAAGCTTAATGTTCAGAAAAGGGATTTTAGGAAACAATTGTATATGCAAAGTAAGAAAGGAATTATAGAAGGATCCCATATTTTCCAACTTTTTTCTAACTTGAAATTCAAAAGTATTAAACTAGACCTAGAAATCATATAGAATGAACAGTCATACCTTGTTGAATAAAGAATATAATACTTGATTTGCAAAATAATTTAGGCACAAGGGAGAAAATGCCAACTACCATCAAATCAAATAGAGTACATGTCTTCCATTTTTGTGAAGCTAAGGCTTGCAAGATTAGGTCAACACCCAATTCAAACCAAATCAGAAGCTATAACCAATAAAAACTAACAAACCTCAAAGCCCGTATGAAAGATCAATCGTACAAATTACAGGAGAAAAATCCAATGTCCCCCAAAACATCAGCCAACAATACCCACTCAAATTACAAACCCAATGAAAATGTTGTTCCTTGTCTTCTTTTACCCTGTATTATTTTGTGCCATGTTGTTTCCTGTCTTCTATTTGTTGTTAAAATAAGCCCGATTCTAAAATTTTGAGCTTAATGGAGATTTACTCCTCCAGTTTGGAGTTTTGTATTTATTCTTTTTTTTTTACCTTTTCAACTTTATTCATTGTAAACAATTTAAAATTATTTGTTACCTTGTCTCTTCTATTGTGATCTTGCATGCAATCTTACTAAAATCAATAATAGGAATCTTAGGATTGAATGTGCATAAAAAATGAAAAGAAGCCTCATAATCCAGCATATTAGAAGTTCTGTATATACAGTTCCATATATATGTGCATGTGAGAAGATTAATCAAGGAATTTTGAAAGAAAATGTTTAGAATTCAAAAACAATGTAGGCGATGCTTATAACCATTTATTTTTATTTCTTATAGTTTAGTGATTTCAGGAGACTATTCTTTATCTAGAAAGCATATTGGTTAAGCTTTGGTTGAAATTAGATCATATTTATGAAAGTTTTCTATGTTAAATATGTACAGATCATTTATGGTTTTGTTTCTTTATTCAAGAGGCATGTTTGTTGAGACTTTCTTGAAATCAAAGCATATTAATGAAACTTCATTTTTTTAATTATGAGCCCGCCTGTTTTTAGGCTTGTTGGTAAATGGATTTGTTGCTTTAAGAAATTTTCTTGAAAAACTCTGTTTTGCCTTGTAATTAGCAACAAAGCGTTCACAACAGTTGAAGAATCACAAAGAAATGGTAATTCATCTCTACGTTTGAGAGGGGCAGCTCCCTCGTGTAATGGGGGTATTTGGATTTTTTCAAAAATTTAAAGAACGAACAATAAAGAAAGATTGAATGCCAAATAAGGTATGAATCTAGATTAAAATAAATTCCATATAATCAAGTTTGAGATACCACAACTTGAAATAAACTTCTTCACATTCAATGTTAAAGGGAAAGCATTAGGTAATCATCAATTAAACATAAGAACATTGATAATAACCCATGAGAATAAGTTGAACACACATCCAAATTGATCTCTATTGCTTAATTGCTTGAATAACACTATCCAAGTCTCTTATACAAAGCTTGTGAAAAAGTGGAATCCCTACATTGAATAATAATGAGGTATATATAGGTGAAGTGGTAACCACCTGAGGTAACTACCCTAACCACCTTTATAACTACTTTATAACTTCCTCAACTTTGGGAAAAATAACTACTTAGAATAACTACCCAAAATGAGAACTTAGGATAACTACCTCATATGAAAAGAGCCAAGATTACCTTTTATTACAATAAAGAAATAGAGATGAGAGAAAGGAAACTCGATCAAGAGAGTTATTTACAAAGAAAGACAAAAACATGATGTGAGTAACACAACAAAAATGAAGACTATACAAAATGCAACTTTGCACTTATTCTAAGCTAACTCCTTGCACCGCCGATGAGGCTATTGCTTCTGTAGGCACATTATGTTGTCCAGGTCCTTTGTCTCTGAAGATTCTGAAAAGTTAGATGTCTGAAGTGACAAATTTTCCTTTGGGAATTAGGATGTTGGCTATCCTCATTTTCCATGTCTTCAAGTTTCTATGAATGCCACTTAGTTCTGTCACCATGTTGAGTGTCTGAGGCATAGAAGTTCTCAAGGAATAGTAAATATCAATCAACTTTTCGATGGTATTCTCACTGAAATTTGTCCTGTTAAAAAGCTGTTGATCTACCATGTTCTGGAAGCTATTCTGTAACACCTGCAAGTCTTCCATCAATGTCACATTTGGGAGAAGAGCAGTGAGTTGTCCTTGGAGTTTGACACACACTTGATCACATGAAAGCATGAGCTCTTCTAACTCTGATGAAACTTGATCTATGATCACTAGTTTCCAGTTAATGCTATCTATCCATATTTCTAGATAATCTTTTTCACTACTAGGTAGGATTTTCTCAGTTGCAAGGGTGTCCATTCCAATTTCTATCATTTGTTTGAAATCATTCACAATTTCCTTCCAAGCTGTTCCCTCTTTCTTGACATTCTTCAAGTCTTTCCCAATAGTATTTTTCTTTATTAAGGCCTCATCATGGATAGATTTTGCTTGGACTAGGAAATCACATGCAAGACTTTTGACTTTTTCTACCCAACCTTCAATTACCTTTCCATAGGCTTGGTATTTTTGAAGATTATCCATAACATTCCTTTCAATTACTCCTTCTGGTGTAAATATAATTGGATGGCAATCTACACTTAGTGACATAGTGGAGGTATCAACTACGGATCTCAAGTAAGAAGACAAAGTGTGCACTTGTTGTTTCAAGTGATCCTTGGATTGCTTATCCTTTTTGCTTCTCTCCACCATTCTAGCTTCCATCGCATTAAAGTTCTAAATATCAGACTCATGAGAAGAAGGTCCCATATCAATCTTTGTCACAACAAAGTCTACAGAGGTGGCCTCATTTGTATCTTTCTCAAATATGGGTTGAGCAATCTCTAAGAACATATTCCTTGAATTTGGATCACTCTTTATTCTTGAGGATACTTTGAGTTTCTTTGGTTTTTCAGCTCTTCTAAAGAGATCAGATATGCTACTAAATTTAGGTACCACTAGCTTTTCTACCTTCCTCTTCTTCAATAGACTTTGTTCTAACCATGGGAAAGAAGAATTTTCTATAGATTCTTGGATGATTTCTTGTCTTGCTACCATTGTTGTTGTCAACTCTCTGATTTCTTCAAATTGATCGCTTGGATTGCTTGGAAATGATGAATCCATGACTAAAGTATTTTGTTGTGCTTCTTGTCGTAGGGATTCAATAGGAACTGAGGGAGATATGGAATGCATTCCATCATCAAATCTTGTGTCATCCAGAATTTCCACTGGAACTTGATCCTTTACTTGACTTGCAATAGAATTTTCTTCTATTTCTTTTGCTCTGGATTTCTTCCTCTTTTGTTGGGGTTCATCACCACATGTGTTTTGAAGATTGTTCCTCCTTGGAGGGTCTTCATCTCGATCACTTCCTTGAGTATTCTGGTAAGAAGGAGTATCCCTAGCTGGAGTATGGGAAGAATGCAGTGACGTAGAGCTCTCAAGCTGACTTCCTTTCCTTCTTGGAGTTTCCTTTGTTGGTCTGGTAGCAGTCATTTGAGTAATCTTTTTCTTAATCCAGGCTTCAGAATTCTTGATTACAAAACTTGTTCTTTCTCTGACATCTCTCATTTCTGGATCTGCCCAATTCAAATTGGGAAGTGGCTGGGACTGGACTTGCTCAATATAGATAGGATCAATCAAATCAGATCCATCATCTTCAATGCCTTCTATGGTCCAATCCATCTTGAAATCATTCATTTGCTTCAAA
This sequence comes from Cryptomeria japonica, assembly GCF_030272615.1. Classification (NCBI taxonomy): domain Eukaryota; kingdom Viridiplantae; phylum Streptophyta; class Pinopsida; order Cupressales; family Cupressaceae; genus Cryptomeria; species Cryptomeria japonica. Next base: position 449,144,211 of record NC_081410.1, on the reverse strand, counting down.
GTCAACCTTGTCCAATCTCTTTTTCTAACCTTGAACTCATCTTCACAATCCTCCCAAAAGTCTTCAAGATTAGGAAAATGAAAATAGCTAGGACCTAACTTTAAGCTGTCTTGACATAATCCTTACTATCAAAAGGAAATCTCATCTGATATGGATACAAGTTGACCTTGGATAAAGCTTTTTCTGTCTCATCTGCTCTTGAACTTGACTCACATCTATAGTGCCCTAGACAAATGGGAAAGGCTACCCCTTTATTCTTTCTATCTCTACATTTCTTTTGAACTGAAACCAATTGCCAACAAAGCTCAACTAAAATGAGCTTATCATCAACATATCTGGGTAACTTGTGTGGATAACCTTCAAATCCTCCTACTCGAAGATAGGTAAATCTCGGAAACTGGATGAAGAAACTTCCATATTTCTTTATCAAATTAGCGGCTTCCTTTGATATTCTGGTGGCAATGTCGCCTTGTAGTAACCTTACTGCCCACATTGTGAAAGCATCATTCACCCACCTGAAATACACGAAGCTTTCCTCAAGTTGCAATTGCTTGTAATAATGGTAAACTTGAGTTTCTTGATTCAGGATGCCATTAGTATTTAACCCTGGCCATGACCTCAAATTAGTAATAGCATATATCAAGTAAGAGGTCATATGGAAGCGTTGACTCATTTTGAAGTGCATTAACTGGTCATGTATGCAGTTGCTGATGAAATGGCCCTAGTCAATGAATTGCTTACCGGCAGAGATGACTGTTATGAAGAGGTACATCCACATTTTGAACTTAGTGGAATCAGGATTTCCTGTCACTCTATGGAGTAAGATAATCAAGTAGCAAGTTTCTTTGATGAAAAGAGAACGATGGAGTGTTTTTGGAAGCTGAGACTATCCTCCTTGTGGTGCAACCATCCATTCTTTAGCCAGATTGTTGAGGCATTTGCTTCTATTATCACTAAAGTATTTGTAAGCTTTTTGCTTATCGATGTGAGTGAACTTTTCCTTATATGGCAAACGAAGAATAATAGCTATTGAAATTCTGTCAAGTTTGGCCATTAAGGATCCGTCTGTAGCTCTTATCTCTCTCGCATTTGGATTATATCTTTTTGAGAATTCTAGTACCAAATCTGTACATTGAATTGATATGGGAAAACATGCTGCTTCAATCAAGCCACTTCCTACCACTCTATAAGACAATTTTGATCTGTCACCTTCGATGAAGAACTTTTTGATCTCCTGCAAATTTATGTGCCCAATTTGTATCATGAACCTCTGGAATCATGTTGGTGATCATCGGGGCATACTCATACTCTTGAGCCTTGTATTTCATGATGATGTGTTTTGCAGAATCTTATATTGAAAACTGTTTGTAATATGTGAGTGAAATGCTTTAATAACTGGTTTGAATTTTGAATTTCAAATTTTATTATCTTGCTTCAACCTTCTAGAGCATCCTCCTTTCAAGACTGCATAGACTCGCTTATCTTTCTACAGCTTGTCGACGTATCTTCTTTGTCAAACACATCAAGTGTTAAGTCTCTACTCCTTATGTGTGGATATTTGAGGGGCGTTGTCAAACAACTCACAGCCTCCTTTTTTTTTAATACACCTCCACATTTTGCATATAAGTTTACTAAATCATTTCGACTCATAACATCTGATAAAAACATTTTGTGCATATCTTGCAATCACTGCGATATATTCATTTTATTCGCTGAGATGACATCTCCTCAAGGCATGCTGTGGGAGCAAGGAGATTACTGGCAGAAAATCATGGAATTCGCTTGTAGGCTGGCGGAATACTTAGTTCATTTGCTTTTCTAATGTCTTATCAACATACCCAACATCTTCAATACCTACAAGTGGAGTTAGGGAGCATGATAGCATGCATATCTATCGGCATGCAAAGCAAACAGTGAAGGTAGTTACAAAACCGATTTTGTTATCTTTCACAAGCCACGTGGTGTATTCAATCCACCAGATGGATGTTCAAGGGGAAGGCGTTGTCTTTTGAAATCCTCACATCTTGCCGATGAGAATAGAGAGGATGAAATGTTTGGTAACTTGTTAAAGTTGGCCAACTCACCGATGAAGAAGTTGTCAATATTTAAACCTTGCGTGATTATCTGAAGAAACATATCGGTCACTTATGTTATTCACCAACTTAGCGGTAACAATCAACTCACTTTTTGAACTTGGTGGATATGGGCGCTTTGATTATTCTACTAACCTGCCGCTAATACTTGGTCAACTGCCAGCTTAGACCGTTGATGATCATGTTTTACTTTAAACTCTTTGAAAATGCCAATAGCAATCCAAGACAATACAATATTATCATTTATTTATTGGCAATTCGAGGGATCATTTAACTTAAAGTTTAGAAGTCAACATGTTACTTTGAATCATATCCTTTACTTTGAAAATGTTCATAGGATTGCAAATACAAATACAAAGAGTTTCTTGATTTTCTCAAAAACATGATTTGTGACCCTTCACCATCATAGCGTGAAGTACAATTATGACTTTTAAAGCTTGGGCGAACTTTGGGAATTCACGTATATTCCTTTTTTTGACGAATACATCCAAATATATGACGAACCATTCACACTAAAGTGACCCGTTTTTACATGGAAACGAAGAAGAATTATAGTTGTCAAATTTACAATTAGGATCAACAAGGCTGTTTTAAAAAATGGCTTGTGGCTTCTGAATAAAACACATGAAACATCTATCGTTACCCACATGTCCAATGGTATATCCATTCATAGAGATGTTTACATATATTGTCAACTATATATATATGGATGTATATATTATTACAATGTTGCAAGGTATCATGCATTCATTTACGTATGTTCTTGCTGTAATGATATATATCTATATATATATATACACATATATCTATACCTATATACTAAGTCACCAGGTTCGAATTCAAATTCGAAGTTCAACAACTTTGAATTTCGAATGAAGTTCGATGAGGGAAAAATTTGAAACGTATAAAATTCGAATTAAGTTCGCCATATGTATAAATATGCTAGATATATTCTATAAAACAACCAATCTTTCATATGGGGGATGGTTTCATATGAATTTCTAATAAGGTTTATTGTAAGTAACATCTTTGTCTCATCTTATGAGAATAACAGAATCACCAAATACTGGAATACCTCACTTCTTTAGCATTTTTTTTCATCCTAATTGAGGGTTATAATAGACATAAATATCCTGAAGAAAGAATGGGTTAATGGGTTTTAATCAAAGAAAAGAAGATGTGTTTAAAAAATATTAACACAAGAAGGCCAAAAATTTATTAAACAAAAAAAAATAAAAAAATAAAAAAATTTGAAGTTCAGCGAATTTCAACGATTTTTTTTTTTTGAAGTTCGGCGAATTTTGAACTTCAAGGATGAAATTCGGTCGAACCTGGTGACTTAGCCTATATACATATTTATGTCTCTGTGTGTGTGTCTTTACTCGCAGCCATATTTATATTCTCATGTTTGTATTGCTGATCTGTATTTGTTGAGCTGAAAGTTGTACTGTACATATTTCTTTCTTGTGCCATGTTGTTTCCTCTCTTCTTTCGCCCTTTATGCGATATATTTGCTATTTTCTATTCAAAATATAGATTGAGTTAATGTGCCCACTTTGCATAGTGTATATATCCATTAGGTTGGTTGTGACTATTTGTGCATATCACATTGTTGATCTTTGCATAGTACTCAATTATTTGCTCACAGCCATATTTGCATGCTATGTTTGTGTTGTTGATCTGTATTGTTTGAGTTGGAAGTTGTATTGTACAGATTTCGTTTTTGTGCCATGTTGTTTCCTGTCTTCTTTTACCCTTTATTGGATATATTTTATATTTGTTGTTAAAATATAGATTCCATTAATGAGATATTCAAATGTGTATATATATTGATGTGTTTCAAAGCCTCTCCAACCACACAAATATGGATAATATTTGTATGTGTGGCTCTACATTGATATTTGCACATTTTCACAGGTGCCCACTTCGTCTATTGTATATATTCATTGGGTTAATTGTAACCATTTATGTATATGGAATTAGTGTTGTCTACGTAGTTCCCAGCTATTTCCTCATAGCCATATTAACATTCATATGTTTGTGTTGTTGATCTATATTGGTTGACCTAGTTTTTGGATAGTTACATGGTAAACTAATAGCAACTACTTCCATTCCTTGGGTCTACAAAATAGATATTTTTGTGTTGTTGATCTGTATTGGTTGAGCGGGAAGTACATTATACAGATTTCATTTTTCTGCCATGTTGTTTTGCGCCAAGCATTCCCTAGTAAACACCATGAAAGCTAGGATTTTTAATGTTTAAAGCCTATTAAGTTAGAGAAGTATTGTGAACTTTAATATTTTTTTTGGACAGTAACATGGTTAAGTAATAGCAACTACTTCCATTCCTCGTCTCTAAAAAATAGTTTCGCTATGTCTTCCACTTTAGGCTCTACTGATGGCTCAAAACAACCTCCTCCATAAACTTTAGTGAGATTATTTCTTCATATGTTTTCCCATATTCATATAGATTACAATAAAATATTGTCTATTTGTTCTTCTCTTGTGGAAAGAATTTCCCTCCATCAATGCAAGTGGATAAACAAATAGGGATGCACAGTGATGTGTATGTGGATGTCTATGTATATCTCAATTCCACTATTCCTCTTTGAGGCTATGCATGCCCACATATGCATTCATATATTCATGTATGTTCTTCTATGAATGCATAGATATGTATATTTTTCCTTTTGTGTAAATTTAGAGAATTGCCAAAAAAAACCAAAAACCCTAGCATAGACATGTCGATGCATACACATGTACATTTGCTTGTGTTTCTATTTAGCTTTGCTATTTTGTCCTTGTAGGAGATGCAACTGGAAGTACAACTGACCCCACATGCAATCTTGTCCATCAACGCTCGAGATGATGTTCTGTCTCCAATACTTCAGCTTTTGTCTTTTGAGAAATTGATAGACAGTGAAGATGAGAGTGCTTGATATAGGATTATTTTGTCTATTGGCACACATATGCAATTGTCAATCTTGCCACCCAAGTATAGTGATATGTTTCTTTCAGAGACATTAATGATAGGTTCTATACTATCGTTGACATCTTATGCTTGTAAAACTATTTGGAACTCAAGGTAGGGTGTTCTATATGTTCTCATAGTTTGTTGTTGCCTTTCAAAATGTTCCTTTGCACTTTGTGTTGATTATTCAACCTCTTCGTTTACCCATTTTATAGGGCTATAGTAATTATTCAACCTTGCTATCAAATTTACAAATTCTCCATTACTTTGAAAACCTAGATACCTATTTAAAGAGTAAGAACAATAAATGTTAGGTTGAGACATGCCTCCCACATCTAAGCATTCCCTTAAATTTGGAATACACGTACTTCCTATACAACATGAAACTTCTGATAATATCAACCTGATAGAAGCCTTGAACCCCTTTCAAAATAAATGGACAATAAAAGGGCAGTCACAAACAAGAAGAAGATGCATCAGTATAGTACACTAAAATCCTCCGGGCAAGTATTTAGATTTGACATGATAGATGTTGAAGGTACCTGAAATCAGAATAATTTTCTTTCTTGATATAGCATAGATGTATTATCATAGGGTTGAAGTAGGAGCATATTATTGTGTCTCAAAAGTTTGTGCTAGGGAAGCCAACACAAAATGGAATACAATTAACAATCATCTTGAGATTACTTTGGACCATAATTCAATATTTAAGTTGTAATGGTCTTTTCCCCTGTGATTTATTAAGTATTTGCAGCGGATTAAATAAACTAAATATTAAGTTAAACCTAATTTAATTAACCAAAAGTAATTATTCAAGGGAATGATAAACTAATCACTTATAAAATTTATATAATTTTATATTGAATTAACCTTCAAAACATTTATAGAACAATTATATTAAAGATGAATGTACATCAATAATCAATAATAAAACATTGAGATAATAGTTTGTAGCAGTGAAACATTAGGGCAATGATTGTAAATAAAATTGATTAATACATATCTGTAAATCATGGAGAGGTTGCTTTCCCGCACGTAGAGGATTAGTTATAGGCCTAGGATTTTCTAGGCAAGGAAGCACTCCAGGAGGACACGGTTCTTACACAGAACCCCACATGTCTTCACGACATGAAATAAACACAGCCCTGGCTAGGACACTCTCGGGTGTACGCTGTACCCCAAGTTGGACACACACTGTATGCCCCTTCTCCAATGCTCAATGCCCAACCACCAGACCTTAACTATCCTCTCGCTTTTGCTTCTTTCAATCTCTTTTGCTTCTATTATTTTCTCCCTCTCTCTGTGTACCCTTCTCTATTAATTCACGGGTTTATATAATGTCACAGGGTGGTTACCAAAAATCACACCCTTTCATAACTGTAATAATGTTCATAATTACATTTATCTAATTATATTTATTGCAATTTATTTCCAAGGGAAAAAGTCCTGTAACATAAGTCTTGTGATGTTGTTGCTAATGGTGAACAAAATGCTTCTCAATTCACACCAATCAATGAAATTACATACTACAGCAACAAAACTTTAGTAGATGTTATTGGTGTTGTGGTTGGTGTTGGAAAACACTCAATAATATGTAGATAGGATGGAAGCAGATAAAAAAAGAGGATTGTAAAAATAAATGATATGTCAGCTTTTAGTGTCGGTGTTAACTTATGGGGGGAAACATGGGAAGGGTTAGGTGAATATTTGAAGAATATGCATGCAAGCCAAACAACTATGGTCCTTGCGGTCACTAATGCTCGTGTTGGTTATTTCAATGGAAAGTTGATCAACACAACTGAGGAAACCACTCTGAATATAAATCCTTCTATACTGAAAACAGATACACTTATGTCGAGAGGAAACATTCCAATTGACCTTTTATCATTGTCTTGTATTGCAGGGCAACTTAACTCGTAGTACAACAAGATGACAATTGCGTATGTTTTACAATGTATGAGTGTTCTCTCTAAAACAATTGAAACTACTATTAGGGATCTTATGAGAATAATAAAAATTGATTATTTTTGCTATCCAGTGTGCCCTTTACAATTTAACGGAAAAGAGTGTAAAAAAAAATGCATCCAACAAGATGATAATGTATGGTTTTTCTCTAGATGCAAAACTCATATGCCAGAATGCAATTATAAATACTTATTGCAGATCATGCTTCAAGACCATATAGGCTCTCTTTGTGCTACTACC